>NW_026652276.1:211622133-211941669 GCF_009828535.3 Hylobates moloch
TTTTTTTTTTTTTTCTTCTAAACTGTACGTGTATTCCAGCCCTTACAACACAGAGCTCTGCAAATAACAGATGCCCCCAACTTAAAAAAAAAAAATGAAGAAATCCCAGTTCCATGTTCTTCTGGAGATACCTCTTCCCCTTGATTTGACGTGTGTGGCTCCCAAGTCTCATCAGGAATAGGCTGTTATTCTCTAAATCATAGCTATCCCTTGTAAAAGTAGCTACCACTTTAATTCGAAAACCAGGCTCATATTTTAAGTGTATCAAGAGAGGCTTTTTATTGTCACTATCTGTTGAAACCTTCAATAAATCTGAGCGTATTCTTAGAATCAACACATAACTTTTGTGTTTTGTAAGTTTGGAACGTTGCCTGTTGGATTTTCTTAGTGTGGCACGTGATTGAAGGGAGCATGTTAACCTTTTAACTAAAATAAAGTGTTTTTGCACACATTTAGTGATTAGACCTGAGCTGGTTAATGTGAGAGAAATGATCTTAAACATGAGCTTACTCTCTTGTTGTGGAGGTAAGACAGACACAGGATACACTTTGATAACCAATAAAATTGCTTTTGATTAGTGCCAAAATGGATGGAGCAGATATTGAGTCCAATAAGTTTGGATAAGATAAAATATATTGGAATATTTTGGGACTAATTTTAGGATAGACATATCATTGTTAGGAATGTTTATAACAGTCCCCATCAGGAGATAATCCCTTCTGGAAGGTTTCTTAGATTGGAACAGTCTGGTTTAAAAAGATAAAAGCTCCTAGAGGGAGCTCACTAGAGGGAATGTGGTTCCCTCTAGTGGTAGTAGAAGAAGTTGTGAATTTTCTTATTTCTTTTTTTCATATTTATTCATTGCATCCTGATACATAGTAGTTCCTGTATTAGAGATACAGAAATAAAAGACACAGTTTTATTTATCAAACTCTTACAAAGTTAGAATATAGAAAGGCAAATAATTATGATTCTGAATCTGAAAATAGTAAAAAGCCTCCTAGTCCAGATCTGGAGGGATGGCATTAGACAAGGAAAGACTTCCTGAAGAATTAGATGTTATCTGAGTTTTTATAAAAGGAGCACCTATTATTTCTTCCTCTATACAATAGTAATGTATTATATGGATATATTTGACGTTTATTTTGGAAAATTTGGGAAACACAGATGAATTTTTTAAAAGTCCATTATTTCTTCATCAAAAGATAACCACTTAACAACATTTTGCTATATCTGCTTCAAGCCACTTTTTATGGATAATTTATTTTTTAACAGAATTTATGCCCATGACATTTTGTAATATACTTTAAACAAGTTAATATATTTTGAAAATTTTCTTGTATTACTACATTCACTAGTATAATATTATTCTTTCTCAAAATAGTATTCACCATTTTCCCACTGTTACTTTTTCAGATGAACTTTAGAAAAATTTTGTTCATTTTAAAAATTCCATTGATATTTATTTATTTATTTGAGACAGAATCTCACTCTGTCGCCCAGGCTGGAGTAAAGTGGTGTGATCTCTGCTCGCTGTAACCTCTGCCTCCCGAGTTCAAGAGATTCTCCTGGCTCAGCCTCCCACGTAGCTGGGATTACAGGCACCCACCACCATGCCCAGCTAATTTTTTTTTTTTTTTTTTGAGACGGAGTTTTGCTCTTGTGGCCCAGGCTGGAGTGCAGTGGCGCGATCTCAGCTCACTGCAACCTCCGCCTCATGGGTTCAAGTAATTCTCCTGCCTCAGTTCCCAAGTAGCTGGGATTACAGGCGTGTGCTACCATGCCTGGCTAATTTTTGTATTTTTAGTAGAGATGGGGTTTTACCATGTTGGCCAGGTTGGTCTTGAACTCCTGACCTCAGGTGATCCACCCGCCTTGGCCTCCCAAAGTACTAGGAGATTTATTTATTTATTTATTTTGAAATAGAGTCTAGCTTTGTTGCCCAGCCTGGAGTGCAGTGGCATGATCTCGGCTCACTGCAAGCTCCGCCTCCTGGGTTCACACCATTCTCCTGCCTCAGCCTCCCCAGTAGCTGGGACTACAGGCACCCGCCACTACACCTGGCTAATTTTTTTTTGTATTTTTAGTAGAGACAGGGTTTCACCGTGTTAGCCAGGATGGTCTCGATCTCCTGACCTCATGATCTGCCCGCCTTGGCCTCCCAAAGTGCTGGGATTACAGGCGTGAGCCACCGCGCCTGGCTGTGCTGGGAGATTATAGGTGTGAGCCACTGTGCCTGGCCTAAAATTCCATTGATATTTAGATTGTGAGAAATGTAGAAATTTATTTGGGGAGAGTTTATATCTTTATAATATTAAATTAAGTATTTCTATCTAGACATATAGTAGGTCTCACCATTCATTTGAACCTTCATTTTTGTTCTCCCTATCAAATGTTACAGTTTTCACCATTGGGTACAGCACTTCAATTTAAAGGTTTTTTCTAGGTGTTTTATATTTTTATTTTTATTTATTTATTTGAGACAGAGTTTCGCTCTTGTTGCCCAGGCAAGAGTGCAATGGCGTGATCTTGGCTCACTGCAACCTCCACCTCCTGGGTTCAAGCGATTCTAGTGCCTTGGCCTCCTGAGTAGCTGGGATTACAGGCACCTACCACCACACCTCTCTAATATTTTGTATTTTTAGTAGAGACAGGGTTTCACAATGTTGGCCAGGCTGGTCTCGAAATCCCAACCTCAGGTGATCCACCTGCCTTGGCCTCACAAAGTGCCGGGATTACAGGTGTGAGCCACCACGCCCAGCCTGTATTTTTATTAAATTGGCTATTGGATCTTCCTTGACTGGTTGTTTTTTAAACTAATTATGGATATAGGCATAGTAATGCAACTGATTTTTAAATGTTTTGAGACCTTACTGATGCCAGAATTTTAATCTTTTAGTTTTTTTTTGTTGTTGGTTTTTCATGCAGACAATCACAACACCTAAAATAATCACCGTTAATCCTTTTATTTTTTCTTAATGCATTGGGAGGAATATCCACAACTATGTTAAATAATATAGGAACTTTTGTCTTGGTTTTTACTTTATTCTTGTTTTACCTACAAGTGTAGGATTGTCTGATTTTTTTTTTTGACATAGATATTTTTCACATTATGCCTTATTTACTAAGTTCTCTTTCTTTTTAATTTGGAATAAGTACTAAATTCATCAGATGTCTTTTTGGTATTTATATTAGTTTCCTAGGGCTGCCTAAAAAATCACCACAAACGTGGTGGCTTAAAACAACAGAATTTACTCTCTCACGGTTCTGATGGCCAGAAGTCCAAAATGAAGGTCTCGCAGAGTTGACATCTTCCAGGGACTCTGAGGGGGGAGTCCCTTCCACGGCCCCCTTCCGGCCTCTGATGGCTGTCAGCAGTCCTTGGTACTCTTTGACTTACAGCTCTGCCTCCATCTTCACATCTTCTCCTCTGTGTCTTCTCTTCTCAGGACACTTGTCATTGGATTTAGAGCCCACCTGGATAATTCACAATGATCTCATCTTGAGAGTCTTAGTTATATCTACAAAGACCCTTTTTCTAAATAAGGTCACGTACACAGATTCCTGGTGGACATATTTTTGTGTGTGTGTGTATGGGCCACAAGACACACTGCTATAGCATGTATTAAGAAAGGTATCTTTTTTACTAGACGGGCAGTTTAACCAACTAAGACGCAGTGCCGCCCAAGAAAGATATCTTTTGGCTGGACGTGGGGGCTCAGAACTGTAATCCCTGTACTTTGGGAGGCTGAGGTGGGAGGATCACTTGAAGCCAGGAGTTCGAGACCAGCCTGGCCAACATAGTGAAACCCCGTCTTTACTAAAAATACAAAAAAATTAGCCGGTTGTGGTGGCACACGCCTGTATTCTCAGCTGCTTGGAGACTGAGGCAGGAGAATCACTTGAACCTGGGAGGCAGAGGTTTCAGTGAGCCGACATGGCACCACTGCACTCCAGCCTGGGTGACAGAGTGAGACACTGTATCAAACAAAACAAAACAAAACAAACAAAAAACCCGAAAGGTATCTTTTAACTTGTTCTATAGGTAAGTCTCTCCTCTCCCCTTCTCTCCTCTCATTTCTCTTTCTTCCAGAAAAAAAAAAATCCCTTTCTCTAACCCCATTCTTTCCAATACTGTTTTTCAGATCTCAGCTTAAAGGTTACTATGTGAAAAGCTCTTTTTGATACAGTAGACTTGGCTAAATACTCCTTCTATGTATAGTATGTGCTTTTTGTAGCCCCTGAACTTCTATTATCATATTACATCATATCTTCTTGTAAATGTGTTTCATTATTGGCCATTTTTGTGACCCTATAACTTGGAATCATGGATATGTCGCTCCCTATTTTATTCCCAGAGATTGATGCATCAACCATTGTATAAAAAGATTAATACATATTTTGGTATAAAAACTTAATATGATGCAATAAACTAATAGATTGTCTTCTGTTGAACTGCTCTATTCTTGTAACAAATTGCATTTAGTCATACTGTGTTATTCTTTTACTATAATGTTTGAATTTGCATATTAGACATTTTATTAGATTTTTTGCATCTATATTCAAAAGCAAGTTTGGTCTTTTGTTATTCATTACTTTGGTTTAGGGAGCAGAGATAAGCTAGATAAATAAGTTATCTGTCTTCTAGAATGTTAAGTAGCATGGGAGGTATGTGTTACTTGAGTGCCTAAAAGAGCTTCATCATATAGCCATCTAGGCCCGCTAACCTTTCAAGTCTGGCTAAACGTCTCCCAACTTTTCATCATTACTGGTTTTTTACTTCTGTCTTTTGAGTTTTTCTACTTCTTTCTTGAAGAAAGATAGCTTGTTCATTGTATTTCGATTTTCAAAAATTTGATAGGAGTTGTATATTGAAATCTCTTATAATTTAAAAATCTATTTCATAGTTCCAATGATGTCTTCTTTATTACTAATGGTCTTTGTTGTTTCATCTTTTTCAAGTTTAATTTTCTGCAGATTTTTTTCATTAATTTTTTAAAACTAGGTTATTAATTAAAAAAACTTATTGAGGTGTATGTGACATACCATAACATTTATCCATTTCAAGTTAACAATACAATAATTTTCAGTAATGCCACCCTGTGGTTCAGCCATTACCATAAATCAGTTTTAGAATGTTTTCATGTGCCCCTAGAAAGATCCCTCATGTCCGTTAAAAGTTAATTCCCATTCCCGCCCCCAGCTCTAGGCAACCAATAATCTACTTGCTCTCTCTATAAGTTTGCCTTTTCTGGACATTTCATATAAGTGAAGTTATAAAATATGTGATCCGTTGCATCTGGATTATTTCGCTGAGCATAATATTTTTGTGAGTCATCTATGACAAGCATGTGTCAAGAGTTTGTTCCTTTTCATTCCCGTGTAGAATTTCATTATATGAATATACTGCATTTTGTCTATCCATTCACCAGTTGAACCAATCAGTTAGGTTGTTTCTAGTTTTTTCTATTATAAACAGTGCTGTGAACATTTGTGTGCACGTGTTTGTTTGGACACGTTTTTATTTATCTTGGGTAGGACCTAGGAGTAGAATTGCTGGGTTATGTATTAGTTTTATGACTTACTTTTAAAGAAACTGTCAAACTATTTTCTAAAGAAAAGAAAAAGACTTTTCCACATTCCAAAGAAAAAACTTTATCTCCATACTTTTATTCAAGAATGGATTAATTATTTCCAGGTCTTTTTTTTTTTTTTTTTTTTTTTGAGATGGAGTCTCACTCTGTTGCCCGGGCCGGAGTGCAGTGGTGCGATCTCCGCTCACTGCAAGCCCCACCCCCCGGGTTCACGCCTTTCTCCTGCCTCAGCTTCCCTAGTAGCTGGGACTACAGGCGCCCGCCACCACGCCCGGCTAATTTTTTTGTTTTGTATTTTTAGTAGAGACGGGGTTTCACCGTGTTAGCCAGGATGGTCTCGATCTCCTGACCTCGTGATCCACCCGCCTCGGCCTCCCAAAGTGCTGGGATTACAGGCGTGAGCCACCGTGCCCGGCCTTCCAGGTCTATTTTTATTTTTTTGAGGACCCTCCATACTGTTTCCATAATGGCATACTAATTTACATCCTCATCAACAGTGTGCAATGCTTGCCTTTTTTTCCACATCCTTGCCAATTCTTATTATGTTCTGTCTTTGATAATAGCCATTCTAACAAGTGCCAAGTGATATTTCATTGTGGTTTTTATTTACATTTTCCTGATGATTAGTAATGTTGAATTTTTTTCTTTTAATGTATATACCTATTAGCCCTTTGTGTGCCTTATTTTGAGAAATATCTCTTCAGGTCCTTTGCCCATTTTCTAACTGGGTTGTTTTCTGGCTGTTGAGTTATGGGAATTTTCTTATATATTTTGGATGTTCATCCCTTATCAGATGGTTTACTAACATTTTTTCTTTTTCCATACATTGTCTCTTTACACTGCTAATTGTTTCCTTTGCTGTGCAGAAGGCTTTGAAGTTGACGTACTGTTGCGTATCTATTTTTGCTTTTGTTGCCTGTGCTTTTGGGGTCATATTTTAAAATTCATTTCCCAGACCAATGTCAAGAAGCTCTTCCTTGATGTTTTATTCTAGTAGTTTTATAGTTTCAGGTCGTATATTTAAGTCTTAATCCATTTTGGGTTTTTTATATATAGTATGAAATTAGGGTCTAATTTTTTTTCTACATATGGATATCCAGTTTTCCCAACGCTATTTATTGCAAATACTGTTTTTTCCCCATTGTATGTTATTGGCATCTTTGTTGAAAGTCAATTGAATGTAAATGCATGGAATTCTGCATTCTCTATTCTGTTTCACTGGTCAATGTGTGTGTATTTATGCCAGTACTGTGCTTTATACACACACACACACACACACACACATACACACACACAAACACATATATATATACTTTAAGTTCTGGGTTACATGTGCAGAATGTGCAATTTTGTTACATAGGTATCCACATGCCCTGGTGGTTTGCTTCACCCATCAACCCATCACCTACACTAGGTATTTCTCCTAATGTTATCCCTCCCCTAGTCCCCCACCCCGACAGGCCCCTGCGTGTGATGTTCCCCTCCCTGTGTCCATGTGTTCCCATTGTTCAACTCCCACTTATGAGTGAGAACATGTGGTGTTTGGTTTTCTGATCTTGTGATAGTTTGCTGAGAATGATGGTTCCCAGCTTCATCCATGTTCCTGCAAAGGACATGAACTCATCCTTTTTTATGGCTGCATAGTATTCCATGGTGTATATGTGCCACATTTTCTTAATCCAGTCTATCATTGATGGACATTTGGGTTGGTTCCAAGTCTTTGCTATTGTGAATAGTGCTGCAGTAAACATATGTGTGCATGTGTCTTTATCGTAGAATGATTTATAATCCTTTGGATATATGCCCAGTAATGGGATTGCTGGGTCAAATGGTATTTCTAGTTCTAGATCCTTGAGGACTCACCATACTGTTTTCCACAATGGTTGAACTAGTTTACAGTCCCACCAACAGTGTAAAAGCGTTCCTATTTTTCCACAACCTCTCCAGCATCTGTTGTTTCCTGACTTTTTAATGATCGCCATTCTAACTGGCGTGAGATGCTATCTCATTGTGGTTTTGGTTTGCATTTCTCTAATGGCCAGTGATGATGAGCATTTTTTCATATGTCTGTTGGCTGCATGAATGTCTTCTTTTCGTAAGTGTCGGTTCATATCCTTTGCCCACTTTTTGATGGGGTTGTTTTTTCCTGTTAAATTTGGTTAAGTTCTTTGTAGATTCTGGATATTAGCCCTTTGTCAGATGTATAGATTGCAAATATTTTCTCCCATTCTGTAGGCTGCCTGTTTACTCTGATGACAGTTTCTTTTGCTGTGCAGAAGCTCTTTAGTTTAATTAGATCCCATTTGTGTATTTTGGCTTTTGTTGCCATTGCTTTTGGTGTTTCAGTAATGAAATCTTTGCCCATGCCTATTTCCTGAATGGTATTGCCTAGGTTTTCTTCTAGGGTTTTTATGGTGTTAAGTCTTACATTTAAGTCTTAAATCCATCTTGAGTTAATTTTTGTATACAGTGTAAGGAAGGGATCCAGCTTCAGCTTTCTACATATGGCTAGCCAGTTTTCCCAGCACCATTTATTAAATAGGGAATCCTTTCCCTATTGCTTGTTTTTGTCAAAGATCAGATGGTTGTAGATGTGTGGTGTTATTTCTGAGACCTCTGTTCTGTTCCATTGGTCTATATATCTGTTTTGGTACCAGTACCATGCTGTTTTGGTTACTGTAGCCTTGCAGTATAGTTTGAAGTCAGGTAGCGTGATGCATCCAGCTTTGTTCTTTTTGCTTAGGATTGTCTTGGCTATGCGGGCTCTTTTTTGGTTCCATATGAACTTTAAAGTAGTGTTTTCCAATTCTGTGAAGAAAGTCAATGGTATCTTGATGGGGATAGCATTGAATCTATAAATTACCTTGGGCGATGTGGCCATTTTCACAATATTTATTCTTCCTAGCCCATGAGCATGGAATGTTCCTCTATTTGTTTGTGTCCTCTTTTATTTCATTGAGCAGTGGTTTGTAGTTCTTGAAGAGTTCCTTCACATCCCTTTTAAGTTGGATTCTAAGATATTTTATTCTCTTTGTAGTAATTGTGAATGGGAGTTCACTCATGATTTGGCTCTCTGTTTGTCTGTTATTGGTATATAGGAATGTCTGTGATTTTTGCACATTGATTTTGTATCCTGAGACTTTGCTGAAGTTGCTTATCAGCTTAAGGAGATTTTGGGCTGAGACGATAGGGTTTTCTAAGTATACGATCATGTCATCCGCAAACAGAGACAATTTGACTTCCTATTTTCCTAATTGAATACCCTTTATTTCTTTCTCTTGCCTGATTGTCCTGGCCAGAACTTCCAACACCATGTTGAATAGGAGTGGTGAGAGAGGCATCCTTGTCTTGTGCCGGTTTTCAAAGGGAGTGCTTCCAGTTTTTGCCCAGTCAGTATGATTTGGCTGTGGGTTTGTCATAAATAGTCTTACTATTTTGAGATATGGTCCGTCAATACCTGGTTTGAGAGTTTTTAGCATGAAGGGCTGCTGAATTTTGGTGAAGGCCTTTTCTGCATCTATTGAGATAATCGTGTTTTTTGTCGTTGGTTCCGTTTATGTGATGGATTATGTTTATTGATTTGGGTATGCTGAACCAGCCTTGCATCCCAGGGATGAAGCCAAGTTGATCGTGGTGGATAAGCGTTTTGATGTGCTGCTGGATTCAGTTTGCCAGTATTTTATTGAGGATTTTCGTGTTGATATTCATAAGGGATATTGGCCTAAAGTTATTTTTTTTTGTTGTGTCTCTGCCATGCTTTGGTATCAGGATGATCTTGGCCTCATGAAATGAGTTAGGGAGATTCCCTCTTTTTCTATTGATTGGAATAGTTTCAGAAGGAATGGAGGCCTCTCCTCTCTGTACCTCTGGTAGAATTCAGCTGTGAATCTGTCTGGTCCTGGAGTTTTTTTGGTTGGTAGGTTAGTAATTATTGCCTCAATTTCAGAACCTGTTATTGGTCTGTTCAGAGATTCAGCTTCTTCCTGGTTTAATCTTGGGAGGGTGTATGTGTCCTGTTATTTATCCATTTCTTCTAGATTTTCTAGTTTATTTGCGTAGAGGTGATTATAGTATTCTCTGATGGTAGTTTGTATTTCTGTGGGGTTGGTGGTGATATCCCCTTTATCATTTTTTATTGTGTCTATTTGATTCCTCTCTCTCTTCTTCTTTATTAGTCTTGTTAGCACTCTGTCTATGTTGTTGATCTTTTCAAATAACCAGCTCCTGGATTCATTGATTTGTTTGAAGGGTTTTTTATGTCTCTATCTCCTTCAGTTCTGCTCTGATCTTAGTTATTTCTTACCTTCTGCTAGCTTTTGAATTTGTTTGGTGTTACTTCTCTAGTTCTTTTAATTTTGATGTTAAGGTTTCGATTTTAGATCTTTCCTGCTTTCTCTTGTGGGCATTTTGTGCTATAAATTTCCCTCTACAAACTGCTTTAAATGTGTTCCAGAGATTCTGGTATGTTGTTTCTTTGTTCTCATTGGTTTCAAATAACATCTTTATTTCTACCTTCATTTCATTGTTTACCCAGTAGTCATTCAGGAGCAGGTTGTTCAGTTTCCATGTAGTTGTGCAGTTTTTAGTGCTTTTCTTAATCCTGCTTTCTAATTTGATTGCAGTGTGGTCTGAGAGTTTGTTGTGATTTCTGTTCTTTTGCATTTGCTGAGGAGTGTTTTACTTCCCATTATGTGGTCAATTTTAGATTAAGTGTGATGTGGTACTGAGAAGAATGTATATTCTGCTGATTTGGGGTGTACAGTTCTGTAGATGCCTATTAGATCTGCTTAGTCCAGAGCTCAGTTCAAGTCCTGGATAGCCTTGTTAACCTTCTGTCTTGTTGATCTGTCTAATATTGACAGTGGGGTGTTAAAGTCTCCCATTGTTATTGTGTGGGAGTCTAAGTCTCTTTGTAGGTCTCTAAGGGCTTGCTTTATGAATCTGGGTGCTCCTGTATTAGGTGCATATATATTTAGAATAGTTAGCTCTTCTTGTTTAACTGATCCCTCTACCATTATGTAGTGGCCTTGTCTCTTTTGATCTTTGTTGGTTTAAAGTCTGTTTTATCAGCGACTAGGATTGCAACCCTTGCTTTTTCTTGCTTTGCATTTGCTTGGTGGATCTTCCTCCATCCCTTTATTTTGAGTCTGTGTGTGTCTTTGCACATGAGATGGATCTCCTGAATACAGCACACTGATGGGTCTTGACTCTTTATCCAATTTGCCAGTCTGTGTCTTTTAATTGGGGGCATTTAGCCCATTTACAGTTAAGGTTAATATTGTTATATTTGAATTTGATCCTGTCATTTGATGTTAGCTGGTTATTTTCCCTGTTAATTGATGCAGTTTCTTCATACTGTCAATGGTCTTTACAATTTCACATGTTTTTGTAGTGGCTAGTACTGGTTGTTCCTTTCCATGTTTAATGCTTCCTTCAGGAGCTCTTTTAAGGCAGGCCTGGTGGTGACAAAATCTCTCTGCATTTGCTTATCTGTAAAGGATTTTATTTCTCCTTTGCTTATGAAGTTTAGTTTGGCTGGGTATGAGATTCTGGGTTGAAAATTCTTTTCTTTAAGAATGTTGAATATCGGCCCACACTCTCTTCTGGCTTGTAGGGTTTCTGCAGAGAGATCCGCTGTTAGTCTGATGGCCTTCCCTTTGTGTGTAACCCAACCTTTCTCTCTGGCTGCCCTTAGCATTTTTTCCTTCATGTCAACCTTGATGAATCTGACAGTTATGAGTCTTGTTGTTGCTCTTCTCGAGGAATATCTTTGTGGTGTTCTTTGTATTTCCTGAATTTGAATGTTGGCTTGTCTTGCTAGGTTGGGGAAGTTCTCCTGGATAATATCCTGAAGAGTGTTTTCCAGCTTGGTTCCATTCTCCCTGTCATGTTCCGGCACACCAATCAAATGTAGTGTTGGTCTTTTCACATAGTCCTATATTTCTTGGAGGCTTTGTTCATTTCTTTTCACTTTTTTCTCTAATCTTGTCTTCTTGCTTTATTTCATTAATTTGATCTTCAGTCACTTATATCCTTTCTTCCACTTGATCGAATCGGCTATTGAAGCTTGTGCATGTGTCTCAAAGTTCTTATGCTGTGGTTTTCAGCTTTGTCAGATCATTTAAGGTTTTCTCTTTTGCTGTTTGTTCTGGTTAGCCATTCGTCTAACCTTTTTTCATGGTTTTCAGCTTCCTTGTGATGGGTTAGAACATCCTCCTTTAGCTCAGAGAAGTTTATTATTACCGACCTTCTGAAGCCTAGTTCTGTCAACTCATCAAACTCATTCTCTATCCAGTTTTGTTCCCTTGCTGGCGAGGAGCAACAATCCTTTGGAGGAGAAGAGGCACTCTGGTTTTTGGAATTTTCAGCTTTTCTGCTCTGGTTTCTCCATATCTTTGTGGTTTTATCTACCTTTGGTCTTTGATGTTGGTGACCTACAGATGGGGTTTTGGTGTGGATGTTCTTTTTGTTGATGTTGATCCTATTCCTTTCTGTTTGTTAGTTTTCCTTCTAACAGGCCCCTCAGCTGCATGTCTGTTGGAGTTTGCTGGAGGTTCATTCCAGACCCTGTTTGCCTGGGTATCACCAGCAGAGGCTGCAAAACTGCAAATATTGCTGCCTGATCCATCCTCTGGAAGCCTCGTCCCAGAGGGGCACCCGCCTGTTTGAGATGTCTGTCAGCCCCTCCTGGGAGGTGTCCCCCAGTCAGGCTTCATGGGGATCAGGGACCCACTTGAAGAGGCAGTCTGTCCGTTCTCAAAGCTCGAACGCTGTGCTGAGAACCACTGTTCTCTTCAGGGCTGTCAGACAGGATTGTTTAAGTCTGCAGAAGTTTCTGCTGCCTTTTGTTCAGCTATGCTTTGCCGCCAGAGATGGAATCTAGTGAGGCAGGAGTCCTTGCTGAGCTCCAGTTGGCTCCGCCCAGTTTGAGCTTCCCAGCCGTTTTCTTTACACTGTGAGCTACTCAAGCCTCAGCAATGGCGGACGCCCCTCCTCCCATCAAGCTGCAGCATTGCAGGTTGATCTCAGACTGCTGCACTAGCAGTGAGCAAGGCTCCGTGGGCGTGAGACCCGCCAAGCCAGGCACGGGAGGGCATCTCCTTGTCTGCCAGTTGCTAAGACCATGGGAAAAGCACAGTATTTGGTCAGGAGTGTACTGTTTCTCCAGGTACAGTCTGTCACAGCTTCCCTTGGCTAGGAAAGGGAAATCCCCTGACCCCTTGCGCTTCCTAGATGAGGCGATACCCTGTCCTGCTTCAACTTGCCCTCTGTGGGCTGCACCCACTGTCCAACCAGTCCCAGTGAGATGAACCAGGTACCTTGGTTGGAAATGCAGAAATCACCTGTCTTCTGCGTCGATCTTGCTGGGAGCTGCAGACCAGAGCTGTTCCTATTTGGCCATCTCGTACTCTAGAATCTCAAAGAACATCTTTATTTCTGCCTTCATTTTGTTATTTACCCAGTAGTCATTCAGGAGCAGGTTGTTCAGTTTCCGTAGTTGTGTGGTTTTGAGGGAGTTTCTTAATCCTGAGTTCTAATCTGATTGCACTGTGGTCTGAGAGACTGTTATGATCTCCGTTCTTTTGTATTTGGTGAGGAGTGTTTTACTTCCAATTATGTGGTTAATTTTAGAATAAGTGTGATGAGGTGCTGAGAAGAATGTATATTCTGTTGATTTGGAGTGGAGGGTTCTATAGAGGTCTATTAGATCTGCTTGGTCCAGAGCTGAGTTCAAGTCCTGAATATCCTTGTTAATTTTCTGTCTCATTGATCTGTCTGTTATTGACAGTGGGGGTGTTAAAGTCTCCCACATTATGGTATGGGAGTCTAAGTCTCTTTGTAGGTCTCTAAGGACTTGCTTTATGAATCTGGGTGCTCCTGTATTGGATGCATATATATTTAGGATAGCCAGCTCTTCTTGCTGCATTGTTCCCTTTACCATTTTGTAATGCCCTTCTTTGTCTCTTTTGACCTTTGTTGATTTAAAGTCTGTTTTATTAGAGATTAGGATTGCAACTCCTGCTTTTTTTTTTTTTTTTTGCTTTCCATTTGCTTGGTAAATATTCCTCCATCCCTTTATTTTGAGCCTATGTGTGTCTTTGCATGTGAGATGGATCTCCTGAATATAGCACACTGATGGGTCTTGACTCTTTATCCAATTTGCCAGTCTGTCTTTTAATTGAGGCACTTAACCGGTTTACATTTAAGGTTAATATTGTTATGTGTGAATTTGATCCTGTCATTAGGATGCTAGCTGGTTGTTTTGCCTGTTAGTTAATGCAGTTTCTTCATAGTGTCGATGTTCTTTACAATTTGGTATGTTTTTGCAGTGGCTGTTGTTGTTCCTTTCCATGTTTGTACCAGTTGTTCCTTTCCATGTTTGGTGCTTCTTTTAGGAGCTCTTGTAAGGCAGGTCTGGTGGTGACAAAATCCCTCAGCATTTGCTTCTCTGTAAAGGATTTTATTTCTCCTTTGCTTATGAGGCTTAGTTATGAAATTCTGGGTTGAAAATTCTTTAAGAACGTTGAATATTGGCCCCCACTCTTTTCTGGCTTGTAGGGTTTCTGCAGAGAGATCCGCTGTTAGTCTGATGGTCTTCCCTTGGTGAGTAACCCGATCTTTCTCTCTGGCTGCCCTTAACATTTTTTCCTTCATTTCAACCTTGGTGAATCTGACAATTATATGTCTTGTGGAGTGCTCTTCTCAAGGAGTATCTTTGTGGTGTTCTCTGTATTTCCTGAATTTGAATGTTGGCCTGTCTTTCTAGGTTGGGGAAGTTCTCCTGGATAATATCCTGAAGAGTGTTTTCCAGCTTGGTTCCATTCTCCCTGTCATGTTCCGGTACACCAATCAAACGTAGAGTTGGTCTTTTCACATAGTCCCATATTTCTTGGAGGCTTTGTTCAAAGTTCCTTTTTATTCTTTCTTCTCTAATCTTGTCTTCTCTGTTTCATTAATTTGATCTTCAATCACTGATATCCTTTCTTCTGCTTGATGGATTTGGCTATTGATACTTGTATATTCTTCACGAAGTTCTCATGGTGTGTTTTTCAGCTCCATCAGGTCATTTATGTTCTTCTCTACATTAGTTATTTTAGTTAGCAATTCGACTAACCCTTTTTCAAGGTTCTTAGCTTCCTTGCATTGGGTTAGAAGATGCTCCTTTAGCTCGGAGTTGTTGGTTATTACCCACCTTCTGAAGCCTACTTCTGTCAGTTTGTCAGACTCATTCTCTGTCCAGTTTTGTTCCATTGCTGGCAAGGAGTTGTGATCCTTTGGAGGAGGAGAGGCCTTCTGGTTTTTGGAATTTTCAGTCTTTTCGCGCTGGTTTTTTCCCATCTTTGTGGATTTATCTACCTTTGGTCTTTGATGTTGGTAACCTTCAGATGGGGTCTTTGAGTGGACATGCTATCCTTTCTGTTTGTTTCTTTTCCTTCTAGCAGTCAGGTCCCTCTGCTGCCAGTCTGCTGGAGTTTGCTGGAGGTGCACCTCCAACCCTGTTTGCCTGGGTATCACCAGCAGAGGCTGCAGAGAAGCAAAGATTGCTGCCTGTTCTTTTCTCTGGAAGCTTCGAACCAGCGGGGCACCTGCCACATGCCGGCCAGAGCTCTCCTGTATGAGGTGTCTGTCGGCCCCAACTGGGAGGTGTCTCCCAGTCAGTATACACGGGAGTCAGGAACCCACTTGAGGAGGTAGACTGACCCTTAGCAGAGCTCGCTGTGCTGGAAGGTCCGCTGCTCTCTTCAGAGCCATCAGGCAGGGACATTTAAGTCTGCTATAAGCCCCTGGGGCTGCTGCCTTTTTTACAGAGATACCCAGTCCAGAGAGGAGCAATCTGGCAGTCTGGCCACAGCAGCCTTGTACACTGTGGCTGTAAAACTGCCTACTCAAGCCTCAGCAATGGCAGACGCCTCCCCCCCCACCAAGCTCCACCATCCCAGCTGGATCTCAGATTGCTGCTGTGCTGGGAGTGAGAATTTTAAGCCAGTGGGTCTTAGTTTCCTGGGCTCCGTGGGGGTGGGACCCACTGAGCCAGACCACTTGGCTTCCTGGCTTCAGCCCCCCTTTCCAGGCGAATGAATGGTTCTGTCTCACTGGCCTTCCAGGTGCCACTGGGGTATGGAAAAAAAAAAAGCTCCTGTAGCTAGTTAGATGTCTGCCCAATTGGCAGCCCAGTTTATGCTTGAAACCCAAGGCCCTGGTGGGGTAGTCACCGGAGATAATCTCATGGATTGTGGGTTGTGAAGACTGTGGGACAACTGCAGTTTCTGTGCCGGAGTTCCTCAGGCTCAGAGCCTCATGGCTTTCCTTGGGTAGGGGGGAAATTCCCTGACCCCTTGTGCTTTTCAGGTGAGGTGATGCCCCACCCTGCTTTGGCTCGCCCTCCATGGGCTGCACCAGCTGTCCAACCAGTCCCATTGAGATAAACTGGGTACCTCAGTTGGAAATGCAGAAGTCACCCAGCCTTCTGTGTCCATCTTGCTAGGAGCTGCAGACTGGTGCTGTTCCTATTCGGCCATCTTGAATCTCTCCTCCACTATGCTGTTTTAATCACTGTAGCTTCGTAGTGGATTTTGAGATCAGATAGTGTGATGCATCCATTTTGTTCTTTTTGCTCAGGATTGCTTTGGCTATTAGGGGTCTTTTGTGGTTCCATACAAATTTTGAGATTTTTTTTCAATGTTTCTGTGAAAAATGTCATTGGAATTTTGCTAGAAATCACATTGAATCTGTAGACTGCTTTTTAAATTTTTAATTTAAAAATATTTTTAATTTTTGCTTTTATTTTTAATTGACACAGTAATTGTATGTACTTATGGGGTACAGTGTGATATTTTGATACATGTATAAAATGTATAATTATCAAATCAGGGTAATGAGCATATACATGGCCTGAAACATTTATCATCTCTTTGTATTGATGTGTCCAGATTTGGTTCATTCTGGTGGGTTCTTGGTCTTGCTGACTTCAAGAATGAAGCCGCAGACCCTTGCAGTGTTACAGTTCTTAAAGATGGTGTGTCCAGAGTTTGTTCCTTCCGACATTCAGATGTGTCTGGAGTTTCTTCCTTCTGGTAGGTTTGTGGTCTTGACTTCAGGAGTGAAGTCGCAGACCTTCGCAGTGAGTGTTACAGCTCTTGAAGGTGGCACGTCCAGAGTTGTTTATTCCTTCTGGTGGGCTCATGGTCTCGCTGACTTCAGGAGTGAAGCCGTAGACCTTCGCAGTGAGTGTTAACAGCTCTCGAAGGTGGCGCATCCAGAATTGTTGGTGCCTCTCAACGGGTTCGTGATCTCGCTGGCTTCAGGAGTGAAGCTGCGGACCTTTGCGGTGAGTGTTACAGCTCATAAAGGTAGTGTGGACCCAAAGAGTGAGCAGCAGCAAGATTTATTGCAAAGAGCAAAAGAACAAAGCTTCCACAGTGTGGAAGGGGGACCCCAGCAAGTTGCTGCTGCTGGCTTGGGTGGCCTGCTTTTATTCCCTTATTTGGCCCCACCCACATCCTGCTGATTGGTCCATTTTACAGAGAGCTGATTGGTCCGTTTTTACAGAGTGCTGATTGGTGTGTTTACAAACCTTTAGCTAGACACAGTGCTGATTGGTGCGTTTTTACAGAGTGCCGATTGATGCGTTTACAAACCTTTAGCTAGACACAGAGCACTGATTGGTGCATTTACAATCCTTTAGCTAGATAGAAAAGTTCTCCAAGTCCCCACCCGACCCAGAAGGCTAGCCAGCTTGAGCTCTCAATCCCCCCTCTAAACAGGACACCCCAACTGCTGGTGGGTATTTGGCCAATGGCTGCTCTAGCTACTTCCTGCTGGATAGAGGTGAAGAAGGGGCCCTGCAGTTGTAGTGTCCTCCAGAGGGGAACTCTTTAGGCCACTGGAAGGGCCAGCAGGTCGGTCCAGGGATCCTCAGTAGAAGTTGTTAGTTGAACTCATTTGGGGTTCCATTTGTAAGACCATCTGTAGCTTGATGGCCTCAATTCTAGAGGAAACAAATTTGACAAGGAGGTTAAAAATACAGGTCCCGAAGGTGAGTAATAGCAAGATGGCTGCCATGGGACCTAGAAAGAGGAGAAGCCATGTTGCCTAACTCCAGAGGTTGGTATAAGAGTTTGAAAGGCATTGTCTGATTTCAGAAGCCTTTTCCTGTAAATGCTGGGTGGCATCTCATACTATCTCTGACTGGTTAGTGTAAAAACAACACTCTTCTCCTAAGACGGTACAGAGTCTTTCTTTCTCAGCAGTGAGGAGGTCTAGGCCTCGGCGGTTTTGGAGCGTCACTCTTGCCAAGAGTCTATTTGGGATTGTAAAGTAAGGATAGATTTTGTTATTTTTTGAATAAAACCTTGTTCAGTCCGTACTAACTTAGAATTGGTATAGGTGGCTGTTTCCTGATTCTGTAAGTACTTTAAGGTTTGGCTGAGTGCAAACAGCTGGCAAGTTTGAGCAGACCAGTTATTAGGCAATTTTAATACCTATTGTGTCTTTTTCCCTTAATTGCCCAGGAGAAATCATCTATCGTCCTGTCCTGAAGGGAGTTCCTCCTAGGTCTGGTCGGACCTTTGTATGGCGATTAGTTAAGATTTAGATCCCCTGTTAGGAAACGTGCTGGGTTAAGGATTTTTGATAGGAAGGCTATGGGTTAATGGCCTCAGTGCTTTCAGGCTATGCCCTTATTTACACTGAAAACAAGGTGGTATTAGAGTGTTATAGGGTTGCAGAGAAGACCTTCAATTATCAATTATAGGTTTTAAAGTTACCCTGGCTTTTAAAGGAATAGGGTACACTGTTTTTTCTTTACTACTTCCATTTCTCTTTCTTTCTCTTTGATTTCTTCTTTGTCTCTTTCTGATTCCCTCTTTGTCTATCTCTTCCTTTCTATGACTTTCCATCTCTCTCTTTCTGGCTCCCTCTTTGTCTCTCTGTCTCTTCCTCTCTCTCTCTCTGAGTTTGTCTCTTTCTCTCCTTTCTGCTGTCTTTCCCTGCCTCTGCCAGCTGCTTATGCTGCTGTTCTCCCCTCTCCTTCCCCGTTTGATGGCTTCGGCAGAAGACTGCCACCTCGTTGGATTTTTGCACTGCATGCAATAATTCCATGATTTGCTTGTGGTATTTAATGGGGGTTCCCCTAGAGGTTAGGAACTCCCTTTCTTTCCATATTGCAGCATGAGCATGTAGGATTAGATAAGCATACTTGCTATCCGTATACACATTTTATTCTTTTTCCCTTTCCCAGTTCTAAGGCTCAGGTAAGTGCCACTAGTTCTGCTAACTGGGCGCTGGTCCCTGTGGGAAGAGGCTTACTTTCAAGTACGGTTACATCACTAACTATGGCATAACCTGCCCTTTGTATCCCATTCTCCACAAATGAATTTCCATCAGTATATAGGTTAAGGTCAGGATTAGCTAAGGGGACTTCTAAGAGATCATCTCGGGCAGCATAAGTCTGGTCTATAATTTGTTGTCAGTCGTGCTTGATTGGTTCCCCATCCTCTGGGAGAAAAGTGGCAGGGTTGAGGGCCACACACGTACGTATTTGAAGCACTGGTCTCTCAAGGAGTAGTGCCTGGTATCTAAGTAGGCAGTTGTCTGATAGCCATAAACTTCCTTTGGCACCTAGTATACCATTTACATCATGAGTAGTCCAGATAGTGAGATCCTTTCCTTGTATTATTTTGATAGCCTCTGACACTAAGACGACCACCACCACAACTACCTATAAACAGTGAGGCCAGCCTTTTGCTACTACATCAGTTTCCTTACTTGGGTATGCCACTGGTTGTGGGGTTGTCCCATGAGTCTGAGTAAGGACTCCAAGAGCTATCCCTGCTCTCTCTGTGAAGTATAGTTTTGTCCTGTGGGAAGGCTTGAAGCTGGAGCTTGTACTAGGGCTTGCTTCAAGGTTTTGAAGGCTGTTTCTGCCCCCGGTTCCCATTCTACTAGACGAGTATTTGCCCTCTGGGTCTTCTTGATTAGAGTATAGAGGGGCCTGGGTATCTCGCTTTATCCGGGAATCCATGGTCGGCAAAAGCCGGTGATTCCAAGGAACACTCACAACTGTTTTAATGTCTTAGGGCGAGGATAAGCCAGTATAGGCTGTATTTGTTCCTTGCCAAGGGCCCTGGTCCCTCTGGCTAAGATTAGGCCTAGATATTTGACCTGCTGTCGGCAAATCTGGGCCTCGTACCCTTGATTAGCTAGAAAGTTTGAGAGATCTAGAGTAGCCTGCTGGCATGAGGCTTCTAAACTGGTAGCCAAAAGTAAATCATCCACATACTGAAAGACCAGAGTGCCTAGACTTGAGAAGTGGCCTAGATCTTGGGCCAGTCCCTGACCAAACAGATGAGGACTATCCCTAAGCCCTTGGGGCAAGACCATCCATGTAAATTGGGACATGTGGTCTGTGGGATCCTCCAAGGTAAAGAGAAACTGGGAGTCACAGTGCAGGGGAATACAGAAGAAGGCATCCTTGAAGTCCAGAACAGTGAACCATTCTGCTTCCTCTCGTATTTGAGAGAGCAGGGTATAGGGATTGGGTACAACTGAATGTAGAGGAATTACTGCCTCACTGATCAGTCTGAGATCTTGCACTAGTCTCCACTGACTTCAGTTTTTGTACTCCTAGGATTGGGGTGTTGCAGGGACTGCTGCATTTCCTTACTAAGCCTTGAGCTTTTAAATGTTAACAACATCCTGTAATCCTTTATGAGCTTCAGACCTTAAGGGATATTGCCTTTGATAAGGAAAAGTGGTGGGGTCTTTTAGCCTGATTTGGACTGGGCAGGCCTTTTTTGCCCTTCCAAATTGTCCTTCCAATGCCCAGACTTCAGGGTTGATTCCCTCCTCAAGTAGGGGACAACAAACGGGTAACTTGTTGCCCATATTCATGTAGATAATAGCTCCAGCTTTGGCTACTATATCCCTCCCTAATAAGGGTGTGAGACTTTCAGGCATAACAAGAAAGGCATGTGAAAAGAGGAAAGTCTCCCAATTACAACTGAGGAGGTGGGAGAAATACCTGGTTACAGGCTGTGCCAGGATTCCTTGGATGGTAAGGGACCTTGAGGACAGTCGTCCAGGACAGGAGATTAACACTGAGAAGGCTGCGCCAGTGTCCAGGAGGAAGTCAATTTCCTGGCCTTCAATGGTTAAATGTACCTGGGGCTCAGTGAGGCTGATAACATGAGCTGGCGCTTGCCCTGGGCACCCTCAGTCCTGTTGTTGAATCATCTGGTTGGGGGTTTCTGACCCAGAGAACCTTTGTCCTCTGGGGCAGTGCACCTTCCAGTGATTGCCTCAGCATAGTGGACATGGACGAGGGGGTGGCTTCTCGTTGGACAATCTTTTAAAGTGTCCTTGTAAACCACACTGATAACAAGCCCTGCCGGGTGATTGGCCTGCTCCATTTTTTGTCCTCTATGAACCACCAAGGTTTGTTTGTCTGAAGGCCATGACTAAGGCTGTGGCCTTTCACTGATCTCGCTTTTCCTTTTTGGCCTGTTCCTTTTGGTCCCTATTATAGAACACCGAGGTTGCCAGGTTTAATAATGCCTCCAAATTTTGTTCAGGGCCCAGGGCTCACTTTTGGAGCTTTCTCCTGATATCTGTGGCTGATTGGGTAATAAACTTATCTTTTAGAATCAATTGACCCTCTAGTGAGTCTGGTGACAGGGGAGTATATTTTCTTAAGGCCTCCTGTAGCCACTCAAGGGAGGCAGAAGGATTTTCTTCCTTTCCGTGAGTTATGGTGGACATCATTGAATAATTCATGGGCTTTTTCCTATTTCTCCTTAGTCCTTCTAGAACACAGGTCAACAGATGTTTATGACTCCAGTCTCTATGATCTGAGTCAAGGTCTCAGTGGGGATCCATACTGGGGACAGCTTTCTGACTGGTAGATAACTTTTCCCTTTCTTTGGCAGTCATTCTTTTACTTGACTAAGATACCAGGTATCTCCAAACACTCAGGCTGCAGCTAAAGCCACCTTCTTTTCATTAAAGGCCAGAGTTTCATCTAACAATAGCATGACGTCTCTCCAAGTGAGATTGAAGGTTTGCCGTAGACCCTGTAGGACATCTTTGTACCTATCAGGATCATCTGAAAACTTCCCCAGGTCTGCCTTGATCTTCTTTAAATCATAGAGGGAGAAAGGGACATGTACCTGGGTTGGGCCAAATTCCCCTCCCCCTACAGCTTGAAGGGGACATAACTGATAGCATGGGGGTTTTTGTGGTCCTTTGGAGATTTCTTTGCTTGTTTCCTTCTGGGCAGGGGAGATTAGGGGAGGATTATCATTAATAGGAAGGGGAGCTATAGGGAGGCTGGGATATGGGGGTAAGCTGAAAGGTCCTCCTGTGGGATATAAATTGCAAGCTTTACATAGTTGTGTATTCTCCTTCAATGAAAAGAAAGCTTGGGCATAAGATATTTCACTCCATTTACCTTCCCTCTTACAGAAAAGGGCAAGCTGCAGGATAGTATTGTAATTTGTACTTCTCCCAGGTGGCCATTTTTCCCCATCAGAGAATATTGGGGCCAGGCCGTAGTGTAGAAAAATATGAGCTGCCTCTTTTTCAGGGTTTGCAGGTCAAATTGGTCCCAATGGCTTAGGATGCATTTCAAGGGTGAGCCTGTTGATGCCTGAGTGTTTCCCATCTGAAAGACAAAACTGTCCGCGGTTTTGGTTTGTTTTGTTTCTCCCACTGCCCAAGAACCTGCAATGGTCCCTGGACCCTACTGAATCAGAATAGTTGCGCTCACTGACACAGCAGCAGAAAGAACCCCTACCCAAGAACCTGCAATGGTTCTTGGACCCTGCTGCTCGGAATAGTTGCACTCACTGACGCAGCAGCAGAAGCACTAGTTTTCCTCCCAGACCACAAGGAGGACCAAGGAAGGTCGGATTTAGTGGCCCTTACCGACACATTCTCGAAAACCTGCACCTTTGCTTGTCCTCCTAGACCACAAAGAGGACCAAGAAAAACCGGATTTAGTGGCCCTTACCGACGCATTCTTGAAAACCTGTTAAAGAGTCCTAAGCATTCTCTTGTTAGTATTGGGACCTTACCTGTGTCGTATAAAGAGGTTATGCCCCAAAAATGGACGTGGAAGGCCATACCCTGAGGGAGGGGAGGGGTGGGGTCTCCAGATTGGAGGAGTGATGCCTTTTGTCTTCTTTTATATTAATAGGAAGGATACAATTTCTGAGGCTCCCCATATCCTAGCTTCAGGAATAGCTTTTGTTAGGCCTGCTTGTTTGAGGAGGGATTCTAAAATTCCAGATAGTCCCCCCAATGACGGGGCTTTGGGCAAAAATTATGTCTTTCTGATTGGTGAGCCCAGGTGCCTAAAGAAGGTAACAGAGTCCTGAAGTTTATACTAGAAATCATTCTTACAGGAGAAACTAGAAAAGCACCAGAGACAGGGAGTGGTTTTTAGAAGCGGGGCTAGCCTCGGAGAAGAGAGGCAAGAGGAAGTTTGTCTGGCAGGCGTTAGGACCCAGGGGTCAAGGGTCAGGGTAGATAGGTTAGATGGGTAAGTCTCGCTTGGGCCACATGCCTTTGAGAGTCCCGCTCATGGCCGCAGGGTCAACCAACTTGTTGTCGGGACCCCAGAGCTAAATGGCTTTCCTCTCTGTCGACCCTCGGCTCAGCCCAGAAGTACAGGAAAAGCAGAAGCTGGTTCCAGGCAAACCAACGCTCCCAACTCCAAAGAGTCGGGGGTTGTTAGAGAGCCCTTTCCCAGAAAGCCTGACACCCGTGTCTTTAGTCCAGTGGCCACGCTAGTCTCTTTTAACTGGCCGATAGGTGCCTAGTATTTAGCCCCCAAATTCTAAGGAAAAATAGGACAGAATAGCAAGTGAAAGGGATCTGATGGTACTCACCACTTGATGATAGTCAATGGTTCCTTTGTGGTCGCCAAAATGTGTCTGGAATTGGTTCCTCCTGGTGGGTCCTTGGCCTCGCTGACTTCAAGAATGAAGCCACGGACCCTTGTGGTGAGTGTTACAGTTCTTAAAGATGGTGTGTCTGGAGTTTGTTCCTTCCAATGTTCAGATGTGTCCAGAGTTTCTTCCTTCTGGTGGGTTCATGGTCTTGCTTGACTTCAGGTGTGAAGCCATAGACCTTTGCAGTGAGTGTTATAGCTCTTGAAGGTGGCGCGTCCGGAGTTGTTGGTTCTTCCCGATGGGTTCTTGGTCTCGCTGGCTTCAGGAGTGAAGCTGCAGACCTTCGCGGTGAGTGTTATAGCTCATAAAGGTAGTGCAGACCCAAAGAGTGAGCAGCAGCAAGATTTATTGCAAAGAGCAAAAGAACAAAGCTTCCACAGCGTGGAAGGGGACCCGAGCAGGTTGCTGCTGCTGGCTTGGGTGGCCTGCTTTTATTCTCTTATTTGGCCCCACCCACATCCTGCTGATTGGTCCATTTTACAGAGAGCTGATTGGTCCATTTTACAGAGTGCTGATTGGTCCTTTTTTACAGAGTGCTGATTGGTGCATTTACAAACCTTTAGCTAGACACAGAGCGCTGATTGGTGTGTTTTTACAGAGTGCTGATTGGTGCGTTTACAAACCTTTAGCTAGACACAGAGCGCTGATTGGTGCATTTGCAATCCTTTAGCTAGACAGAAAAGTCCCCACCTGACCCAGAAGCCCAGCCGTCTTCACCTCTCATTGGGAACATTCAAAATCTGCTCTTCTAGCTATTGAAATATATACAATAAATTGTTGTTAAGTATAGTTACCCTATAGTGCTATAGAACACTAGATCTTATTCCTCCTATCTAGCTGTGTTCTTGTATCTGTTAACCAAACTCCTCCTAGCCCCGCCCCCCTCCTACTCCCTCCACTTCTAGTAGCCACTCTCCTACTCTATCCTACTCTACTTCAATGAGATCAACTTTTTTAGCTTTCAAATATGAGTGAGAACATGTGGTATTTATCTTTCAGTGCCTGGAGTATTTTACTTAACATAATGCCTTCCAAACTCATCCATGTTGTTGTGAATGACAGAATTTTGCTCTTTTTTATGGCTAGATAGTATTCCATTGTGAGTATGTACCACATTTTTAAAAATCCACTCATCTATTGATGGACACTTAGGCTGATTCCATATCCTGGCTATTGTGAATAGTGCTGCAATAAATGTAGGAGTGCAGATGTTTCTTTGACATGCTGATTTCCTTTCCTTTGGATATATAACCAGTAGTAGAATTATTGGATGATATGGTAGTTCTATTTTTAGTTTTTCGAGAAACTTCCATGCTGTCTTCTGTAATGGCTATACTAATTCACATTCCCACTCCAGTGTATTAAGAATATCCTTTTCTGGCCAAGCATGGTGGCTGACGCCTGTAATCCCAGCACTTTGGGAGGCTGAGGCAGGTGGATCACGAGGTCAGGAGCTTGAGACCAGCCTGACCAACATGGTGAAACCCTGTTTGTACTAAAAATACAAAAATTAGCTGGGCATGGTGGTGCATGCCTGTAATCCCAGCTACTCAGGAGGCTGAGGCAGGAGAATTGCTTGAACTCAGGAGGCAGAGGTTGCAGTGAGCTGAGATTGCTCCATGGCACTCTAGCTTGGGTGACGGAGCGAGACTGTCTCAAAAAAAAAAAAAAAGGAGTATCCTTTTCTTTGCATTCTCACCAACATATGTTAATTTAATTTTTGTCTTTTGATAATAGCCATTCTAACTGATACGAGGTTAGTTACCTATGTTCTCTTTTGGTTTCCATTTTCATGGATTATCTTTCTCAATATTTTCACTTTCAATCAATGTATGTCCTTAAAAATGAAGCGAGGCCAGGCATGCTGGCTCATGCTGGCAATCCCAGCACTTTGGTAGGCTGAGGTGAGCAGATAACTTGAGGTCAGGAGTTCAGACCAGCC
Source organism: Hylobates moloch (assembly GCF_009828535.3). Classification (NCBI taxonomy): domain Eukaryota; kingdom Metazoa; phylum Chordata; class Mammalia; order Primates; family Hylobatidae; genus Hylobates; species Hylobates moloch. Next base: position 211,647,621 of record NW_026652276.1, read on the forward strand.
TGGGCAACATAGTGAAACTCTGTCTCTACTAACAAAAAAACAAAAACAAAAAAAAATTAGCTTGGCATGGCGGTGTGCACCTGTAATCCCAGCGACTCAGGAAGATGAGACAGGAGAATTGCTTGAACCAGGGAGGCGGAGGGTGCAGTGAGCCAAGATCGCACCACTGCACTCCAGCCTGGGTGACAGAGTGAGACTCCATGTCAAAAAAAAAAAAAAGAAATGAAATGAGTCTGGTAGGCCCCATATATTTATTTGTTCGGGGCTCATTTTTTTTTTAATCCATTAAGCCACTCTTCTTTTGTTGGGAAAATTTGATCCATTTACATTCAAGGTAATTATTGATAGGTAATCAATAATTATTGATTTACTAACTGATTATTGATCATAATAATTATTTTGGACATTTTTTTCATTGTTTTCTGCTTGTTTTGTAGTTCTTTTTTCCCCTTCTTCCTCTCTTGCTGCCTTTCTTTGTGATTAGATGATTTTCAGTAGTGGTGTGCTTTGAAGACTTTTATCTCTTGTGTAGCTACTATATGTTTTTGCTTTGTAACTAGCATGAGGCTTACATAAAACCAGCTCAGGCACCAGGCCACCCTGCTCAAAAACTCCAGCCTCATGCCTGCCTGTAGGTTAATGATAGATGGCTTGCCCAGAATCTCTGGACAGGCTTACTGGTGAAGATAGTTTGTCAGCACTGGAATATGTGCCTACTTACTCAAATGCACAGAAACCAGTGCATGGCCACAAGGATCACAAACAATCAGGGAAACATAACACTACCAAAGGAACAAATTAAAGCACGAGTAACCAAGTTTAAAGAAATGGAGATCTAATGAACTGTCTGACAAAGAATTCAAAATAATCAAAGAAGCTTAGTGAGCTACAAGAGAACACATATAGACAACTAAATAAAATCAGGGAAACAATACACAAACAAAATTAGAAGTTAAACGATGGGATAAAAACCATAAAAAAGAACCAAACAGAAAATCTGGAGCTAAACTGGCTCCAGTTTTAGCCAGCTCCACTGGCTAAACTAAAAAATTCTGTAAAGAGCTCAATCACGCAGAAGAAAGAATCACTGAGCTCAAAGAGAGATCATTTGAAATTACCTGGTGAGAACAAAAACAACAAAAACAGTAATGATGAAACAGGGTGAAAAATGTATATGGGAATTATGAGACTTCTTCAAGTGAACCAATGTTGACATTATGGGAATTTAAGGAGGAACAGAGAAAGAGAAGGTTTTAGAAAGTGTATTTAAATAAATAATGATGAAAAAAACCTTTCCAAGTCTGGAAAGGGAAATGACCATCCATATCCTGATCCCAAAGAACCCTAAATAGATTAAATATAAAATTATCTTCACTGAGACACATTGTAATCAAACTCTCAAAAGTTAAAGAAAAAAAGTTTGAAAACAGAGAATAGAACCTTGTTTCATACAAGGGAACTCCCATAAGACCATCAGCAGATTTCTCAAAAGAAATTTTGCAGGCCAGGAGAGAGTAGGATGATTTATTCAAAGTACCGAAAGAAAAAAAAATCCTGCCATGTAGAGCAAGGCTGTTCTTTCAGAAATGATAGAGAGTTTAGAACATTCCTAGATCAAAAAAAAAAAAAAAAAAAGAACTGAGGGAGTTCATCATCACTAGATCTGCTTTAAATAAAAATGCTGGCCTGTAATCTCACCACTTTGGGAGTCTGAGACAGGAGGAGATCGCTTGAGGCCAGGAGTTCAAGACCAGCCTGGGCAACATAACAAGACCCCATTTCCATTTTTTAATGCTAAAGGTAGTTCTTTAAACAGAAAAGTACATGAATTAGTAACATGGAAACATATGAAATTATGAAACTCATTAGTAAAAGTAAGTACATAGTCAAATCCAGAGTATTCTAATATGATAATGGCAGTGTATAAATCACTTATATCTCTAGTATGAAGACTAAAAGGGAAAACTCGAAAGTAACAGTTATGAAAGTTTGTTAAGGGATACACAAATCTAAAAAGATGTAAATGGTGACTTCAAAAACATAAAATGTGTGTGGGGTGCTAAAGTGTGTAGTTTTTTACATAACTGAAGTTAAATGAGCAGCTTAAAATAGGCTCTTTAACTATGTTTTATATAAACCTCACTGCTTTATTAAAATCTATTTTTATTTATAATTTTAATTGACTTAAAAAAGTTAATAGACTATTTCTTAGAGCAATTTTAGGTTTACAAAAAATTTGATTAGATAATACAGAGAGTTTTTACATAACCCTTCTTTCCCGGCACACAGTTTTTCTATTATTAACATCTTTCACTGGTAAGGTACATTTTTTACAATTGATGAAGTTGTATTGATACATTATAATTCATTAAAGTCCACAGTTTACATTAGGGTTCACTCTTTGTGTTGTGCAGTTCTATGTCTTTCAACATAGTGTCATGTATCTATCACTACGTTATCATATAGAATAGTTTCACCACTCTAAAAATCCCCTGTACTCTACCCATTCATCTTTTCTTCCCTTGCCCCTAGCAAAGACTGATTTTTTTACTGTCTCTTATAGTTTGCCTTTTCCAGAATGTTCTATGATTGGAATCATATAGAATGTGCTTTTTTAAGACTGCTTCTTTTACTTACTGATATACATTTAAAGTTCTTTCATGTCTTTTTGTGGTTTAATAGCTCATTTTCTTTTATCACTGAATAATAGTCCATTGTATGGATATACAACAGTTTGTTTATCCATCCACTTATTTAAGGGGATCTTGGTTGCTTCCAGTTTCTGGAAAGTATGAATAAAGCTGCTATAAACGTTTATTTACAGGTTTTTGTGTGCACATAAGTTTTCAACTCAATTGGGTAAATACCTAGGAGCACAGATGCTGTATTGTAATGTAAAATTATATTTACCTTTGTATGAAATTGCCAAACTGTCTTCCAAAGTGGCTGTAACAGTTTGCATTCCCGTCAGCAATGACTGGGAGTTCCTGTTGCTCCACATCTTGCTCCACATCTTCATCAGCATTTGATATTTTCAGAATTTTGGATTTTAGTCATTTTAATAGTGTAGCAGTATCTCATTGTTATCCTAATTTGCAATTACCTAATGACAATTTATTTTATTTTCATATGCTTATTTGTTGCCATATATTCTTTGGTGAGACATCTGTTCTGATCTTTTACCTGTTTTAAAATTAGGTTGTCTGTTTACGTATTACTGAGTTTTGTTTTGTTTTGTTTTGAGACAGAGTCTCGCTCTGTCACCCAGGCTGGAGTGCAGTGTTGCAATCTCAGCTCACTGCAAGCTCCGCCCCCCAGGTTCACACCATTCTCCTGCCTCAGCCTCCAGCGTAGCTGGGACTACAGGTGCCCACCACCACACCTGGCTAATTTTTTTGTATTTTTAGTAGAGACGGGGTTTCACTGTGTTAGCCAGGATGGTCTTGATCTCCTGACCTTGTGATCTGCCTGCCTCAGCCTCCTAAAGTGCCAGGATTACAGGCGTGAGCCACCGTGCCTGGCCACATATTACTGAGTTTTAAGAATTATTTGTCTATTTTGGATATGTGTTCTATCAAATGTATGTTTCACGAAGATTTTCTTCCAGCGTGTGGCTTGCCTTTACATTCTCTTAACAGTGTATGTCACAGAGCAAAAAGTTTTAATTTTAATGAAGTTCAGGCTGTCAATTTTTAATTTCATGAATTGCAGTTTTGGTGGTGTATCTAAAAACTCATTGCCAAACCCAGGGTCATCTACATTTTCCACTATGTTAAATATTTCAGGCAGTTTTATAGCTTTCCATTTTACATAGAGCTATGATCCATTTTGAGTTAATTTTTATGAAAGATGTAAGGTCTGTGTCTAGATTCTTTCTTCTTTTTTTTTTTTTTTCCTGCATGCGGATGCCCAGTTGCTTTAGCACCATTTGGTAAAAACACCATTCTTTCTCCATTGAATTGCTTTAACTCATTTGTCAGACATCAGTTGACTGTATTTGTCTGGGTCTATCTCTGAGCTCTCCATCTGTTCTACTGATCTATTTGCTTATTCTTTGCTTTTGTTTTGTTTTTTTGAGACAGGGTCTCTGTCGCCCAGTGGTGTGATGCCAGCTCGCTGCAGCCTTGACCTCCCCAGACTGAGGTGATTTTCCCACCTCAGCCTCCTGAGTAGCTGGGACCACAGGCATGTGCCACCAAACCTGGCTAATTTTTGTATTTTTTGTAGAGATGAGGGATGGGATCTCACCATGTTGCCAGACTGGTCTTGAACTCCTGGGCTCAAGTGATCCACCCACCTTGGCCTCCCAAAGTGCAGGGATTATGGGCATGAGCCATTACACCTGTCCTATTTGTCTTTTCCTTCACTAATACCACATTATCTTGATTACTGTAAGGTTTATAGTGAATCGACGTCAGGTTGTGTCAGTCCTTTGATTTTGTTCTTCTTTAGTATTTTCTGAGAATTCTGGATCTTTTGCCTTTCATATAAACTTTAGAATCAGTTTATCAATATACACAAAATAACTGGGCTGGGATTTTGATCAAGATTGCATTGAGTCTATAGATTAAGTTGAGAAGAACTGACATCTTAAAAATATTGTCTTATCTATAAACATAGACTATCTCTCCATTTATTTAGATCTTCTTTAATTTCTTTTGCCATAGTTTTGTAGTTTGTCTCACAGAGATCTTGTAAAAATTTTGTTAAATTTATACCTATGTGTTTCATTACTTTTTGGTGCTAATGTAAATGATATTGTTTTTAATTTTTGACTCCAATAGTTTATATTGACATACGATGATATGTCACATACATAGAATTGAGAGATTTCTGTGTACTGCCTCTGTTTGTTACATAATTAAATCCTCACAAAAATTCCATAAAGTAGGTCCTATTAGTATCCACATGATATGGTTTGGCTGTGTCCCCACCCAAATCTCATCTTGAATTATAACTCCCACAATTCCCACATGCCGTGGGAGGAACCTGGTGGAAGTTGATTGAATTATGGGGACGGGTCATTCCTGCACTGTTCTTGTCATAGTGAATGAGTCTCACGAGATCTGATGGTTTTGAAAAAATGGGAGTTTCCCTGCACAAGCTCTGTCTTTGCCTGCTGCCATCCATGTAAGATGTGACTTGTTCCCCCTTGTCTTCTGCCATTATTGTGAGGCTTCCCCAGCCACATGGAACTGTAAGTCCAATTAAACCTCTTTCTTTTGTAAATTGTGCAGTTTTTTCAGCAGCTTGAAAATGGACTAATACGCCACACTTTGGAGATAAGAAAAATTGAGACAAAGTTTAAATGACTTGCTCCATTTCCACAGTGACTAGGTGGCAGAGCTAGTATTCAAATCCACATAGCCTGTATTTACCTCTGCTGATATAATGTACTTTTTCTTTTTTTATTTAGAAAAAGCATTTAAGAGTTTGATTTATTGTTATTTGGTGTATAACATTCCATATCTATCACACCTGCTATGAGGATTATACCCTTTATTGGTATAAAAATTTCCTTTATTTAATTTAATGTATATTGACTCACTTTTCTGTATATATCAAAATATTTAATTTTGTCTTATTTGTATTTGCCAATATATCTTTGAACATTGTTTAATTTACAACCTTATAAAGAGCACAGAGTTGGAGTTTATTTCTTATTATACTGACTGTGTCTTCTGTTATTATGCTTAATGCTTTTTTCCCCTTTCCTTCATTTCCTTTGTTATTTCTTTTTATGCATGGACTACATTGTTATTTACTTTTACCTCCTTCAGATATTTGAAGGTTTTAGGTAGTTTTAAAAATTCTATCTGTGGTACCCTTTAAACTTTTTTTGTTACAAAAGTAATATATAATCACTGACAACAATTCCAACACTTCAGAAATATATAAACCAAAAAAGTGAAAACCCATCGTTCATTTTTCACCTTCTCCCAGTAAAATACATTTTTTTCCTCAGCAGAGTAACCTATTTAACAGTTTGGTTCAACTATATGGATAGGCTTTATTTTAACAGCTACATGGTCTTCCGTAGTAAGACTCTATTTACCCCTTTCTCTAATTGTTGAGGCTTCAAGTTGTCTTAATCTATTTATATATCTTTTTAATGATGGAGTATTTTCCTTATAGATCTGTGAATATTTTTCTATCTAGTACATTTCTAAAGTGGCATTGCTGGTCCAAGTATATGTGTATTTTTATTTATAAAAGATACTTTCAAATGGCTATAAATTGTGCCAACTTGTTTTCCCAATGGTAGTGTATGAGAGAGTGCTCATTTCACCACACTCCCACAAACGCTAAATGGTATTAGTAGTTGGTCAAGCTGATGTGGAGGAAAAGAATTCCAACATCATTTAAATGCAAATGATGGCAGATTTATCTGTTCTCTTTAAACATTTTTTTCCTAGTACTTTACCTTTTAATTATTTTTCTTACATTATTGTATTGGCTAGACCAATCTAGACCAGTGCTGAGAATCTCCTGTCAAGACCTGGGCCTTAAGCCTGGCCATGAAGAATTAGAGACCCCTGTTAATTCAGGATGTCACATGGCAGGAAAACATCTCACTCAGCAGCTTACACCACACCTCCCTGTTACATCTTTTATTCTTAGCATATATAATAACAGATTCTTATCAGGAGTAGGCACTGAATTTTATCAAGAGATTTTTAGGGGCATCTATTAAAAGGATCATATAGTTTTCTTCTTTACTTTTAGGAGGTTGTGATTAATACAACTACCTTGTTTATTACATTAATAGATTTTCTAATGCTGAGACATTGTTGCCTTTCAGATTAAGATTTTATTGGTGGTAATCCCTCCCCCTACCTCCATCATCCCTTTTCTCCTCCTCCTGTTTTTCTTGTTGTTGTTGTTCTTCCTCCTCCTCCTACCCTTCTTCCCCTTCCCCTCCTCTTCCTCTTCTCCTCCTTGTCCTCCTTCTACTCCTCCTCCTTTCTTTGTTGACTGGGCACAGTGGTTCCATGGCTGTAATCCCAGCACTTTGGAAACCAAGGTGGGAGGATTGTTTGAGGCTGGGGGTTCAAGACCAGCCTGGGCAACATAGGGAGACCACATCTCTACAAAAAAAATTTTTTTTTAAGTAGCCAGGCATGGTGGTGTGCACCTGTGGTCCTGACTACATGGGAGGCTGAGGTGGTAGGATTGCTTGAGCCTGGGAGGTCAAGTCTGCAGTGAGCTGTGATTATACTACTGTATTCCAGCCTGAGCAACAGAGCAAGACCCCCATTTCTAATAAGAAATAAGTTATTTAGGTGGCAAATTTAGAATTCCAGTCCAAAATTTACTTTTTGTAAAACTTTTTATTTTGAAATAAAGATTCACAGAAAGTTGCAAAAATAGTGTACAGAGATCTGATGTACCCCTCAACCAGTTTTGTTCAATAGTTAGATCTTCTAACTACAGTATAATAGCAAAGCCAGGAAATTGACATTGTTACAATGTGTGTGTATAGTTTTATGCCACTTATCACAAGAGTAGCTTCCTTTAACCACCACTGCAGTCAGGGTACAGAACTATCCCCCTCATCACAAAGACCTCCCTCATGCTACTTTTCTGTGTCACATCCACTCCACTCCCTACCGTCTTTTAGCCTTGACAACCACTAATTTGTTCTCCAACCCTATGATTTTTGTCATTTTCAGAATTTTACATAAGTGGAATTGTACAGTATTTGACCTTTTGAGGTTGGCTTTAAAAAAACTCTCAATATAATGCCCTGAAACCCCATTTAAATTGTTGTGTGTAGTATTAGTTCATTTACTTTTTATTGCTGAGAAGTATTCCAAGGTATGATGTACTAAAGTTTATTTAACTATTCACCTATTGAAGGACATTTTTGTTTTTTTTCTAGGTTTTCGCTAGTACAAATAAAGTTTTTATGAACAATCATGGAAATCATGTGCAGGTTTTTGTGTGAATTTAAGTTTTCATTTCTTTGGGATAAATGCCTGGGAATGTGATTGCTAGGTCATATGGTAAATGTACATAGAGTTGGCCCTCCATATCCGTGGGTTCTATATCAATGAATTCAGCCAACCATGGATCAAAAACATTTTGGGTAAAAACATAAAAACAACAATACAACAATAGGAAATAATATAAATTTTAGAAAATACAGTATGACAACTATTGAAATAGCATTTACATTGTATTAGGTGTTATAAATAATCTAGAGATGATTTAAAGTATGAGAGGATATATGTAGGTTATATGCAAATACTCCACCATTTTATTTTTTATTCTAACCAGGCCCAACTCTGATTCTAAGATCAGATAAGATGCACCATTTTATATAAGGGACTTGAGCATCCATGGATTTTGATATCTGCAGGGGGACCTGAAACCAATCCGTTGAGGATAATAAAGGTCAACTGTATAGTTTTTGAAGAAACTGCTGAATTGTTTTCTAGAGTTGCTCTACCATTTTGCATTCCCACCAGCAATATATGAGAAATCCAGTCTCTCTGTATATTTGTCACCATTTGATGTTATTACTATTTCTTTTTATTTTGCTGTATTAATAGGTACATGGTGATATCTCATAATGGTATTTATTTTTAATTCTCCAATGAATAGTGATATTGAACATCTCTTAATATGCTTTTTGCATCCATGTGCTCTCTTCAGTAAAATATCTCTTCATGTCATTTGTCCATTTTCTAATTGGGTGCCTTCTTTACTGTTGAATTTTGAGAATGCTTTAACTATTTTAAGCATGAGTCTTTCATCGGATATGTGGTTTGCAAATAACTTCTTTTAGTTTTCAGTTTGTCTTTTTATTATCTGAACAGTGTCTTTCACAGAGCAAAAGTTATTATTTTTGATGGCATCCAGTTTATCAATTTTTTCTTTTATGGATCATGCTTTTGGTGCCATGTCTAAGAATTCTTCCCCAAGTCTTAAGTACTGCAGATTTTTTCCCATTCTTTTTTCTTAAAGGTATATAGTTTAATATTTAATTTATTATCAGTTTTGAATTAACTTTTATATAAGCTGTGAGGTTTTGGTTGAGGTTATCTTTTTGCCTATGGAGATCCAGTTGCTCCCACATCATTTGATTAAAAGACTATCCTTTCATCACTAAATTGCTTTTGTATCCTCAAAAGTTAGTTGTTAGTGGGTTCTATATTCTCTTTCATTGATCTATGTGTCTATCTCTCTGCCAGTAACACACATCTGGATTACTTTGTCTGTATAATGTCTTAAATGGAGTAGAGTACTTTCCTTCAATTTATTCTTGTTTTTCACAGTTATTTTAGCCATTCTACTTCTTTGACTTTCCATATAGATTTTGGAATAACTTACAAAAAATATTTCTGGGATATTTATAGGAATTGCATTAAACCTGTATATCAATCTGAGAAGAGTTGACATCTTTACTATATTGAGTCTTTCATTCTGTGAACATGGTGTGTCTCTCAATTTAGATTTACTTTGATTTCTTTTATTAGTGTTTTATAGTTTTTAGCATACAATTTAATGCTGTGTTTTATAAAAGCAACGCTGTATTTTGTTAGTTCACATGTACCTCCCTTTTTTGTGGAATTGTAAATGGTATTGTATTTCTAATTTTGGTTTCCATGTGGTCATTGCTAGTATGTAGAAATACAATTAATTTCTTTTGCAGACAAGTAATCTTTATGAATATTGATGTTTAAGTCCTCAAATACATACTAGCAAACCATATATGGCAGCATATTAAAAGGTTTATACACCATTACCAAGTGAGATTTATTCCTGGAATTCAAAGATGGTTAAATATATGAAAATCAATGTATATAATATATTTGTGTGTGTTGAATCAACTTTGCATCCCAGGAATAAAGCCTACTTGATTGTGGCAGATTAGCTTTTCAATGAGCTGCTGGATTTGATTTGCTAGTATTTTTTGGAGGATTTTTGCTTCTGTGTTCATCAGGGATATTGGCCTGGAATTTCTTTTTTGTTGTTGTTGCGTCTCTGCCAGGTTTTGGTATCAGAATGATGCTAACTTCATAGAACAAGTTAGGGAGGAGTCTTTCCTCCTCAATTTTAGGCAATAGTTTCAGTGGGATTGGTACCAGCTCTTCTTTATACATCTGGTAGAATTTAGCTGTGAATCCATTAGGTCCAGGGCTTTTTCTGGTTGGTAGACTTTTTATTACTGATTCAATTTTAGAACTCATTATTGGTGTGTTCAGAGTTTCAGTTTCTTCCTAGTTCATTCTTGGGAGGTTGTGTGTTTCTAGGAATTTATCCATTTCTTCTAGGTTTTTGAGTTTGTGTGCATAGAGGTGTTTGTAATAATCTCTGATGGTTTTGTATTTCTGTGTGGTCAGTGTTAATGTTTTTTTGTTGTTTCTGATTGTGTTTCTTTGGATCTTCTCCCTTTTTTTTTATTAGTCTAGCTAGTGGCCTATCAATCTTATTTATTCTTTCAAAAAACAAACTTTTGATTTTGTTCATCTTTTGGATGGTTTTTTGCATCTCAGTTTCATTCAGTTTAGCTCTGATTTTGGTTATTTGTTTCCTTCTGCTAGCTTTGGGGGTGATTTGCTCTGGTTTTTCTAGTTCCTTTAGCTGTGATGTTAGGTTGTTAATTTGAGACCTTTCTAACTTTTTGATATGGGCAGTTAGCACTATAAACTTTCCTCTATATCCCAAAGATTCTGATATGTTGTATGTTTATTTTCTTATTTATTTATTTATTTATTTTTTATTATACTTTAGGCTTTAGGGTACATGTGCACAATGTGCAGGTTTGTTACATATGTATCCATGTGCCATGTTGTTTGGCTGCACACATTAACTCGTCATTTAGCATTAGGTATATCTCCTAATGCTGTCCGTCCCCCCCCCCCCACCCAACAGTCCCCAGAGTGTGATGTTCCCCTTCCTGTGTCCATGAGTTCTCATTGTTCAATTCCTACCTATGAGTGAGAACATGCGGTGTTTGGTTTTTTGTCCGTGCGATAATTTACTGAGAATGATGGTTTCCAGTTTCATCCATGTCCCTACAAAGGACACGAACTCATCATTTTTTATGGCTGCATAGTATTCCATGGTGTATATGTGCCACATTTTCTTAATCCAGTCTATCGTTGTTGGACATTTGGGTTGGTTCCAACTCTTTGCTATTGTGAATAGTGCTGCAGTAAACATACGTGTGCATATGTCTTTATAGCAGCATGATTTATAGTCCTTTGGGTATATACCCAGTAATGGGATGTCTGGGTCAAATGGTATTTCTAGTTCTAGATCCCTGAGGAATCGCCACACTGACTTCCACAATGGTTGAACTAGTTTACAGTCCCACCAACAGTGTAAAAGTGTTCCTATTTCTCCACATCCTCTCCAGCATCTGTTGTTTCCTGACTTTTTAATGATGGCCATTCTAACTGGTGTGAGATAGTATCTCATTGTGGTTTTGATTTGCATTTCTCTGATGGCCAGTGATGATGAGCATTTTTTCATGTGTTTTTTGGCTGCATACCATCAAGCTACCAATGACTTTCTTCATAGAATTGGAAAAAACGACTTTAAAGTTGATATGGAACCAAAAAAGAGCCCGCATTGCCAAGTCAATCCTAAGCCAAAAGAACAAAGCTGGAGGCATCACGCTACCTGACTTCAAACTATACTACAAGGCTACAGTAACCAAAACAGCATGGTACTGGTACCACAACAGAGACATAAATCAATAGAACAGAACAGAGCCCTCAGAAATAATGCCACATATCTACAAGCATCTGATCTTTGACAAACCTGACAAAAACAAGAAATGGGTAAAGGATTCCCTATTTAATAAATGGTGCTGGGAAAACTGGCTAGCCATATGTAGAAAGCTGAAACTGGATCCCTTCCTTACACCTTATACAAAAATTAATTCAAGGTGGATTAAAGACTTAAATGTTAGACCTAAAACCATTAAAACCCTACAAGAAAACCTAGGCAATACCATTCAGGACATAGGCGTGGGCAAGGACTTCATGTCTAAAACACCAAAAGCAATGGCAACAAAAGCCAAAATTGACAAATGGGATCTAATTAAACTAAAGAGCTTCTGCACAGCAAAAGAAACTACCATCAGAGTGAACAGGCAACCTACAGAATGGAAGAAAATTTTTGCAACCTACTCATCTGACAAAGGGCTAATATCCAGAATCTACAATGAACTCAAACAAATGTATGTTTATTTTCATTAGTTTCAAAGAATTTCTTGATTTCTGCCTTAATTTCATTATTTACCCAAAAGTCATTCAGGAGCAGATTGTTTAATTTCTATGAAATTATATAGTTCTGAGAGATCATCTTAGTATTGATTTCTATTTTTTTTTTTTGTCTTGAGACACAGTCTCACTCTGTTGCCCAGGCTGGAGTGCAGTGGCATGATCTTGGCTCACTGTAACCTCTGTCTCCTGGGTTCAAGCAATTGTCCTGCCTCAGCGTCCTGAGTAGCTGGGATTACAGGCATGTACCACCATGCCTGGCTAATTTTTGTATTTTTAGTAGAGACGGGGTTTCACCACGTTGGCCAGGCTGATCTTGAACTCCTGGCCTCAAGTGATATGCCTGCCTTGGCCCCACAATGTGCTGGGATTACAGGCATGAGCCACTGTGCCTGGCCATGATTTCTGTTTTTATTGTGCTTTCTTCTGAGAGTCTGGTTGGTATGATTTTGTTTTTTTTTTTTTTAATTTGTTGAGAGTTGTTTTATGGCTGAGTGTGTGGTCAGTTTTAGAGCATGTGACATGTGCAGATAAGAAGAATGTATATTTGTTGTTGGGTGGAGTGTTCTGTAGATATCTGTTAGGTCCATTTGGTCAAGTGTTGAGTTTAGGTCCCAAATACCTTTGTTAGTTTTCTGCCTCGATGGTCTGTTACTGTCAGTGGGGTGTTGAAGTTTCCCACTGTTATTGTGTGGTTATCTGAGTCTCATTGTAGGTCTCTAAGAACTTGTTTTATGAGTCTGGGTGGTACATTATTGGGTACATATATATTTAGGATAGTTAAGTCTTCTTGTTGAATCCTTTATCATATGTAATGCCCTTCTTTGTCTCTTTTGATCATTGTTTGAAGTCTGTATTGTCTGAGATAGGAATAGAAACCCCTACTCTTTTTTGTTTTCTGCTTGCTTGGTAGATTTTTCTCCATTTTTTAACTTTTGAGTCTATGGGTGTCATTGCATGTGAAATGGGCCTCTTGACGATGGCATACAGTTGGGGCTTGCTTCTTTATCCAACTTGCCACTGTGTGCCTTTTAAGTGGGGCGTTTAGCCTGTTTATGTTCAAGGTTAATATTGATATGTGTGGGTTTGGTCCTGTCATGTTGTTGTTAGCTGGTTGTTATGCAGACTTGATTGTGTATTTGCTTTATAGTGTCAATGGTTTATGTACTTAAGTATGTTTTTGTAGTGTCTAGTAATGGCCTTTTGTTTCCATATATAACAGTCCCTAAAGGAACTGTAAGACAGGTCTGATGGTAATGAATTCCCTTGGCATTTGCTTGTCTGAAAAGGATTTTATTTCTCCTTCACTTATGAAGCTTAGTTTGGCTGGATATGAAATTCTTGGTTGGAATTTTTCTTTAAGAATGCTAATTGGCTGGGCACGGTGGCTCACGCCTGTAATCCCAGCACTTTGGGAGGCCAAGGCAGGTGGATCACGAGGTCAGGAGATCGAGACCATCCTGGCTAACACGGTGAAACCCCGTCTCTACTAAAAATACAAAAAATTAGCCGGGCGAGGTGGCGGGTGCCTGTAGTCCCAGCTACTCGGGAGGCTGAGGCAGGAGAATGGCGCTAACCCCTCGGGGCGGAGCCTGCAGTGAGCCGAAATCACGCCACTGCACTCCAGCCTGGGCGACAGCGAGACTCTGTCTCAAAAAAAAAAAAAAAAAAAGAATGCTAATTATAGGCTGGGCGCGGTGGCTCACACCTATAATCCCAGCACTTTGGGAGGCCAAGACGGGTGGATCATGAGGTCAGGAGATTGAGACTATCCTGGCCAACATGGTGAAACTCCGTCTCTACTAAAAATACAAAAATTAGCCGGGCGTGGTGGCATGTGCCTATAATGCCAGCTACTCAGGAGGCTGAGGCAGGAGAATCACTTGAACCAGGGAGTCAGAGGTTGCAGTGAGCCGAGTTGGTGCCACTGCACTGCACTCCAGCCTGGCGACAGAGCAAGACTCTGTCTCAAAAAAAAAAAAAAGAAAAGAAAAAAAGCTAATTATAGGCCCCCAATTTCTTCTGGCTTGTAGAGTTTCTGCTGAAAGGTCTGCTGTTAGCCTGATGGGGTTCCCTTGGTAGGTGACCTGCCCCTTCTCTGTAATTCTCCTGTGGTTAGGTGGGATCTGCTGGAGAAGAAGCTATAGCAGCAGCTGCCAAGAAATACGCTGGTTGGGCATCCAAGGTTGTGCCGCAAGCAGGTGTGGCCAGTCAGGGACTCCGGGAGAGGCCAGCAGACAAGGAGGTGCTCAGACCAGACTGTCCCCATCCCGTGGGCAAGAATGCTCTTCTCTATCCAAGTCTGACAGTCAACAAAGGCCAAAGCCACCTAGAAGAGCATGGCAAGCCTTGGAGGATGGGTGTTTCTGATTGTGCTCCATTGCAACCATTCCTGTGCTAAACCCTCTGGGCTCCGCACAGGCTGGAGTCCTGTCCCTGCCTCCTCTCCAAGCAGCTCTCCCTGTCAGCTCAAATGTCTGTGGAGGTCATGGAGTCTTCTGCAGCTAGGATTCTGGAGGTCTGTGGTGAGAGTGGGCCAATCCTCACCTATTTAACCCGCCCTTTCCCCAGGAGCTCCTGGGTGCCAGCAATGAGTCCTGGTGCTTGGAAACCCCATGCAGGGCTCCCAGCCTCCTTTGCCTTCGGCCTGGGGTCTGTGCTCTCCCTCTGTCCACTCTCAATGCCTTCTCTCTGAAGATCTGCTCAGAGTGTGTCAGTTTTCTTGATGGTCTGGTCTCTCAGTGGGAAATGCTCTTCCTGGCTGTGTCTAGTCAGCCATCTTGGCTCTTTTCTATAATTGATTTTTGTATATAACTCTTGTAACTGCATCCTTGTTGAACTTACTTATTAATTCTAGGAGGGTTTTTTTTAATAGATTACTTGGAATTTTCTGTATAGATCGTTATATTATTTGCAAGTAGGGATAGTTTAATTTCTTTCTGTCCAATATGTATTGTTTTATTTCTTTTTCTGGCTTATTGCAGTGACTATGACTTCCAGTACGATGCTGAATAATGGTGGTGAAAGTGGACATTTTTCACTTGTTCTTGACCTTAGGGAGAATTCATTCAGTTTCGCGCTATTAAGTATGATATTATTTGTAGGGTCTTTGTATATGAACTTTATCAAGTCCAGGAACTTTCCTTGTATTTCTAGCTTCCTGAGAGTTTTTAGGATGGATGAGTGTTAAAGTTTGTCAGATACTTTCTGGCGTTGATTGATATGATTATTTAACTTTTCTTCTTTAATCCATGTAATGGGAACAACACAGTAAAAGTTGCCGGCCTATGCCACATCCAGATGACTGAAGCCAGTGGCTGGAGATAAGAACTTGGAGGCATCTCTCTCATCTAGCAGATTGGGCTCCCTATTTTTCCCACTACTTCCTTTAAAAGGACCATTTGGGAATTTGTCTGTGAACTTAAAGTGACCCATATACCCCATTTCATTGTATTTACTGCTAGTTGCCATTCTCTCTCTCTCTGTCTTTGTCTCTGTCTGTGACCAACTCTTCATTTCTGCCTTGTCTTGTGTGCTTGTGTGATGCAGGAATGTAGGAGTGCCCTCCCTGGGAATGTAGGATTGCCCTCCTTACTCATTGCACCCTCCCTGCCCAGAATCTTTAAGTAATAAATATTTGAAGATATTTCCTATTGTGGTAGTACACTAAATTTGCATCTTACTCTGAAGAACCAGGGGCTCTCCCGGGCCAGGTTCTCCCTGGGATGCTAGAGAAAACAGGGTTGGGTTCCCAGTGCCAGAGCAGTAGTCAAGCAGGCATAAACAGAACACAGGTCAGATATGAGCCACAAGGACCCCTGCTAATATAAACAGGTTTCCCATGTGAGGGACACCCTGGTCATAGGTCAAACAGCTAGATATTGGGATATCTGCCAGGTAAAAGAAGTATTCTGTGAAAGACACACAGTAAATACCCATGTCAGGCTCCTCTCCATTTCTTATTAGTGCAGGGTCTCTAGCTGCTCTGGTACTAGAATCCCAGTTTAGCTGGAGTCTCTCAGAACAGTCTGTTAATATGGTTGATTGCATTGGTTGATTTTCAACTATTGAACCATCATTGTATACTTGGAAAAAATCCTACCTGGTCATGGTGCATACTTATTTTTACATATTATTAAACTGTATTTGCTAATATTTTGTTTAAAATTTTGCATCTATATTCATGACAGATCTTCCTCCCTCCCTCCCTCTCTCCTTCCTTTCCTCTTTGTATTTTCTTGGTCAAGTTTTGATCATAGTAAAACTGATCTCATAATTTGAGTTGGTCCTGTAGAATTAGTGTTAATGATTCTTTAAACATTTAGTAGAACTCTGTGTCTTCATATTTGTTGATTCTTTCCACTGTCCTCTCCATTTTGGTATTGAGCCTATCCGTTGAGTTTTCAAATTTTGGTTATTTTTTTTTTTCTCTTTTTTCTTTTTGTTTGTTTTGTTTTTGAGACAGAGTCTTGCTCTCTTGCCCAGGCTGGAGTGCAGTGGCAATCTCAGCTCACTGCAACCTCTACCTCTTGGGTTCAAGCTATTCACCTGCTTCAGCATCCCAAGTAGCTGGTGTTACAGGCATGCGCCACCATGCCTGGCTAAGTTTTGCATTTTTAAGAGACAGGGTTTCCCCATATTGGCCAGGCTGGTCTCAAACTCCTGACCTCAGGTGATCTGTCCACCTCCGCCTCCCAAGGTGCTGGGATTACAGGCATAAGCCACTGTGCCTAGCCTGGTTATTGTGTTTTTCTGTTCTAAATTGCCGTTTGGTTTTTCTTTATGTATTTTATTTATTTATTTTGCTGATACTATTTTTCATTTCCTCTAGGTGTGTTCATAATTGCTCATTGAAGCAGTTTTATGATGGGTAAGTTGATCTTTGTGTTTGGTGTGAAGTAGGAATATAATTTTATTTTTTATACAAATTTTATATACAAGTACCCAAATTTCCCACCACCTTTTATTGAAGAGTCCATCTTTTCCCTCTATTTTACAGTGCCAACTTAGCCGTTAATCAAGTATCCTTACATTAATTGTTCCCCACCTCCACCTCTAGACTATATTCTGTTCCACTGATCAATTTGCTTATTCTTGTGGCAATACCATATTCCTTATTACCATACTTTATAATACATCTTTGTGTGGTAGAACAAATTCTCTACCTTTGTTGTTCTTCAAGTGTTTTCGTGATACTTGGTTCCTTGTATTTTCATTTAAAATTTAAAACCAATTTGTCGTTACTTTTAAAAGTTTTGAGATTGCATAGACTCTAGACAATTTAGAAAGAATTGATGTCATCGAATTGAATCTTCAGAGTACAACAACGTTTATTTTTCATTTCTTCTTTTTAAACTTTTTATTTTGAAATAATTATAGATTCACAAAAAGTTCCAAAAATAATAGTACAGGAGACTCTGTACCCACTTCACCTAGCCTCCGCCAGTGGTAATATCTTATATAACTATAGTACATTATCAAAACTGGGACATCAACATTGGTAAAATCCACAGAATTTGTTCAGATTTCACCAGGTTATATACACTCACTGTATGTATTTTTTTTGTAATTGTATCATATGTAGATTTTCTAATCAGCATCACAATTGAGAGAGAGAACTGTTCCGTTACCAAAAAGATCCCTACTGCTACTCTTTAGTCACACTCATTCTTCTTTGATTTTTTTTAATAAAAAACTTAATTTCTGCACTTGACAATATATCCTGGAGATTCACCCATGTTAGTGTATATGCCTAATTCTGCTTAAATGCTGAACAGTTCTTCATAAAATATATTTAAGCATCTTCCTATTGATGGGATTTTAAATTATTTCCAAGCTTTTACTATTTTAGACCCTGCTTCAGTGAACATCCTAATATATTCACCATTGTGCACATGTGTAAATGCTTCTGTAGGATAGAAACAAAAGAGTGTAACTATTGAGTTGTAGGTCAAGCCCATCTTCTATTTCAGTACACGAGGCTCTCTCTTCAATGGCTATAAAATTTATAATCCCACCAGCATTTAGGGAAGGATCAGCACATGAGAATGAATAAAAGATGTCCAGAATACAGAAAGAGAGTGAAATTTTAAATAGGACTGTCAAGACGAGTCTTACTGAGAAGATGGAATTGGAGCGAAGACTAAGAGAAGGTGAAATATGTGGCTGTCTGAGGGAAAGCATTCCAGGAGGAAGGAACAGCGAGTACAAAGGCTCTGAGGTGGCAATGTGCTGGCTGTTTGGGAGGAGGCCACAGTGGCTGAAGTAGAGTAAATGGTGATACTTATGGTGGGAGATGAGTTCAGAAGGTAATGGGGGAAGGTGTAGATCATGAAGGGCCTTACAGGCCAGAGCAAGAACTTTGGTTTTCACGCAGCGTGAAAGGAATATCATCGCAGGGTTTGAGGCATGATGTTATCTGACATTTTTAAAAAATAAAATCGGCCGGGCGCGGTGGCTCATGCTTGTAATCCCAGCACTTTGGGAGGCCGAGGTGGGCGGATCATGAGGTCAGGAGATCGAGACCACGGTGAAACCCCATCTCCACTAAAAATACAAAAAATTAGCCGGGCGTGGTGGCGGGCGCCTGTAGTCCCAGCTACTCGGAGAGGCTGAGGCAGGAGAATGGCATGAACCTGGGAGGCGGAGCTTGCAGTGAGCTGAGATTGCGCCACTGCACTCCAGCCTGGGCGACAGAGCGAGACTCCGTCTCAAAAAAAATAATAATAATAAAATAAAATAAAATCAATTTGTTGAGAGAGAATTTATATTTAATAAAGGCACCTGTTGTAACTGCATGGTTTGATTAGTTTTGACCAAGGCATATTCCTATGCACTGCCACCCTTCCATCATCCCCAAAGTCCCCCCTGCCTCTTTGCAGTCACTTTGTGGTTAATTCCTATCTCATCCCCATCTGAGGGCACCATTTTTTTTTCTTATTTTTTTCACCATAGATTCATTTTGTCTACTCTAGAGCATCATAAAAATGAAATTATACAGTGTGTGTTCTTTTCTGTCGGGCTTCTTTTGCTCAACATAATATCTGTGAGGTCATCAACGCTGCCGCTTCATCAGCAGTTCATTCATTTTTAATGATGATGAGTATATTCCCTGGTTCATGAATATACCACAATGTGTTTATCCATTTATCCACCTGTTGATGGACCTTTGGGTTGTTTCAGTTCTGAGCTATGAGGAATAAAGCCACTATAAGCAGTCATATACAAGTCATTGTGTAGACATATGTTTTTCCATTCTTTTGGGTAAATAAATACCTAGGAGTGGAATTGCAAGTCCATGGGTAAGGGTATGTTTAACTTTATAATAAACCGCCAAACTCTTTTCCAGAGTGGTTGAATCATTGTACATTCCCACCAACAGTGTGTGAGAATTTGCATTGCTCAACATTTTTGCCAGCCATTGTTATTGTCAATCTTTTAAACTTTTAACAATGCTGCCGAGTATGTCATGATATTTCATTGTAATTTTAATGTGTATTTTACATGGTGACTGACAGTATTAAGCATCTTTTTCTGTGCGTATTGGCCATTTGTGTATCTTCTCTTTTGAAGTGTCTCAAGCCTTGCCCATTTAAAAAATTGAGTTGTTTCTTTTTTTAATTTTTGACTTAAAACTCTTTATGTATTCTAGATATAAGGCCTTTTCCAGATATTTTTATAATAAATATTTTCTTCTAGTCTAGGGCGTATCTTTTTATTTTCTTATTGGTGTCTTTGGAGAACAAAAGTTTTTCTTAGTTTAGCTACAGGCTTGTCAATTTTGCTTATCTTTTCAAAAAACCAGCTCTTAGTTTTATTGATCTTTTCTATTGTTTTTCTCGTTTCTATTTCATTTATTTCTGTTCTAATCTTTATTATTTCCTTTCTCCTACTAACTTTGGGCTTCATTTGTCCTTCCTTCTTTTGCTCCTTGAGGTGTAGCATTAGATTGTTTTTTGAGGGATGTTTCTTCATTTTAGATGTAGCTGTGTATTGCCATAAACTTCTCTGATAGAACTGCTTTTACTGCATCCCGTGAGTTTTGGTATGTTGCGTTTCCATCTTCATTTGTCTCAAGAGATACATTTTTTGATGCAGAGTCTTGCTCTGTCATCCAGGCTGGGGTGCAATGGCATGACCATGGCTCACTGCCTTGATGTCCTGGGTTCAAGTGATCTTCCTGCCTCAGCCTCCTGAGTAGCTGGGACTACAGAATTTCTGCTTGATTTTTAAAAAATAATTTCAATCTCACTGTTCAATTTCTCACTTGGTAGTTTATTATTTTTCTGATTTCATTGAATTATTTCTCTGTATTTTCTTGAAATTTGCTGAGCTTCCTTAAAACTATTATTTTGATTTCTTTGTCAGGCAGTTTGTATATCTACATTTCTTTGGGATTGGTTACTAGGAAGTCATTGTCTTCTTTTGGTGGTATTATGTCTTCATTGTTTTTCATGTTTCTTGTTGTCTTTGTACATATCTGTGCATTTGATGGAGCAGTCACCTCTTCCAGACTTTACAGGCTAGTTTTGCTGTGGAAAGACCTTCCCCTGTAGGGGAGTATGAGAGTGCTTGCGTGGTGGTGTTCAGGGATTCTGAATACCAGTGAGAGTGCAGCTGTGTAGTCTCTGTGTGGCACTGTAAGCCGAGGTCAGTGTTAACAAAGATTGCAGAGATCCTCAGTGGCCGATATTGTGGATGTCTATAGTGGCAGCAAGGATGGTTAGGATCTTCAGTGGCAATGGCTGCTAAGTCCTCCTGATCTCTTTTTTCCTCTCGGGGAGATGTTGGGGCTGCGGGGATCCCTCTTGGCACTGGGTCTGGCTCGTAGGCCCATTCATGGTGGTGGTGGCACTGGTGTCTGATGCATGGCACCTGTGGAGCAACCACAGTGCCGAGGCCTGAGGCACAGGCATGTGTAGAGGGACTACAGTTCTGGGATCCAGGGTGGTAATGCCACTGGTGCCCAGGGTGAAGGCACCCCTGTTGCTGAGTTGGTGAAGACATGCAAGTTGCAGATGTTTGTGGATTAGCTGGGGAGCTGAGAATGGGAACACAGGTGTGTGCAGAGTTAGAGTGGCTCTGGGATCCAGGTGGGGCCTAGCTCTCTGTGGTAGCTGAGCTGGTGACCAGAGCACAAGCATTAGACAGTGAAGATTTGGCTCTTAGGCCTGGCGTGTGAACTAGCTCACTTTGGTGATGGCTCCAGTGTCAGGCCCAGTACAGCCACAGAGTCCAGGTGCTATAGTTTGAATATTTGATCCTCCAAACCTCATGTTGAAATTTGATCCCTAATGTTGGAAGTGGAGCCTGTTGGGAGGTGTTTGGGTCATGAATGGCTTGGTGCTATCCTTGTGGTAGTGAATGAGTTCTCTGTTAGTTTCCCCAAGAGCTTGTTGTCCAAAAGAGCCTGGCACCTTCTCTCTCTCCCTTGTTTCTGCTGTCACTGTATGATCTCTGCATGCTAGTTCCCTTTCACCTTCCATCATGAGTGGAAGCAGCATGAGACCCTCATAGGAAGCTGAGCAGACCAGCACCATGCTTCTTGTACAGCCTGCAGAACTATAAGCCAAATAAACCTCTTTTCCTTGTAAATTACCAGCCTCAGGTATTCCTTTAGAGCAACACAAATGGACTAAGATGCCGTCATCGGAGTGCGGGCACTCGCAGTGCAGTGTAGCTCCAGGATCAAAGAACACGTGGGCTTGGGAGAGGTAGTGGCACCTTTCTTGAATTGGCTCAACAGTCTTATCAGATTCATGGATGGGGACAGGGTGTTCAGGCATCTCTCTTTCTCTGGGGTTCTCTGGTGAGAAGGGCTGTTGGTTAGCTCAGTAGCAAGAGATGCCAGTGTCCTTTGTGGAGCAGGCCCCTGGGAATGCTGGTGGTTCCCATCATGTAACTGATACTGATAGTCTTTGACTTTCTTCTTTTTCGCTCCTAGTCATCTCTTGGCATCTTAGCTATGCCAGTCTCACCAGCGATACTTTTTATGTGGATATTCCCTGGATTTTTGTGCTCTACTGTATTGCTGCAGATTCTTTAATGAACCATTGAGCTCTCTCTGGACTATTTTGTTTTGTGCATAGCTGTTTATATTTGTTTTTTTGTGTGTGTGGTAGATAAGGGCTGGTATTTCCTACTCTGTTATCTTGGTGATGTTGCCTCCTGTATATTCTGGAGGAAAAAAGGTTTTACTTCTGATGCTCAATTTAATAAGTTTTTTTTTTTTTTTTTGAGATGGAGTTTCGCTCTTGTTGCCCTGACTGGAGTGCAGTGGTGCGATCTCGGCTCACTGCAACTGCTGTCTCCCGAGTTCAAGCGATTCTCCTGCCTCAGCCTCCCAAGTAGCTGGGATTACAGGCATGCGCCACTGTGCCCGGCTAATTTTATATTTTTAGTAGAGACAAGGTTTCTCCATGTTGGTCAGGCTGGTCTCAAACTCCTGATCTCAGGTGATCTACCCACCTCAGCCTCCCAAAGTGCTGGGATTATAGGCGTGAGCCACCGCGCCCAGCCAATTTAATAAGTTTTTAAGGTTAAAGATACTGACTGGTGTCCTCTCTAAAAACTATTCACCTAACTTGAAGTTGCAAAGATTTTTCTCTTATGTTTTCTGCTATTTTCGAAAGAATGGTTTTACTTATAAGTTTAGGCCTATAACCTACTTAAGATTGATGTTTGTATGTGATATAAGGTATGGATTGAGACTTATTTTTAAAGTATAAGTATTCAATTGCTCCAGCACTATTTATTGAAAAAAGATCATCCTTTTAACACTAAACCACAGAAGGCTCTTAGTTGTAACAATTGCTCATATATGTGAGGCTGTCTTCTGAAACCTCTGTTATAGTCACCTCTTCTTATGGCAGAATCACCTTGGCTTGGTCCCTCTCACAGCCTGATCATTTGCTTCTCACTCTTGCTTTGTTCCTGAATCTCTCCGGCTTTTGTGCGGCTGGACTGTTTCCAGCTTCTGTTCTTGAAACTCTTTTCTTGTCTTTGATAGCAGGATTCAGCTTTTCAGTGACACATTTACAGAATCCATGCTTACTTGGGGTCATCTTAATGTTTAGTCGGAAAACCATCTAGTAAGAGAGCTGTTAGCCTGAGCTTGTGCAAACTGTGCCTCTTCCATGCCTCCGCCAGTCTCAGGAATGCTGGGAGACAAAACTTGAGTTGGGGAATATGAAATAAAACGCAATATCCTATGAAGTTTTTCCCTGGGGAACTAGCGGAAGAGTGTATTGCCATGGTTACTTTTTTTTTTTTTTTGAGATGGAGTCTCGCTCTGTCCCCCTGCAGATTGCAGTGGCACAATCTTGGCTCACTACAACCTCCGCCTTCTGGGTTCAAGCGATTCTCCTGCCTCAGCCTCCCAAGTAGTTGGGATTGCAGGTGCACACCGCCACACCCAGCTAATTTTTGTATTTTTAGTAGAGATGGGGTTTCACCATGTTGGCCAGGATGGTCCTGATCTTTTGATCTAATGATCCGCCTGCCTCGGCCTCCCAAAGTGCTGGGATTACAGGTGTGAGCCACTGCGCCTGGCCATTTACTTTGTTTTTGTTTTTTGTTTTTTTGGTTTTTTTTTTTTTTAAAGGAACACAGTTTAATATTTCAAAGACATCCCAAATGAGTTATTGGTGGGGTCACAGAGGCTTCCTTTTTTTGCCACCACAGTGAAAAATCAAGAATTTTGGAAGTTAAAGCTGATTGATTGTTTCTTTGGAT
Source organism: Hylobates moloch (assembly GCF_009828535.3). Lineage (NCBI taxonomy): Eukaryota > Metazoa > Chordata > Mammalia > Primates > Hylobatidae > Hylobates > Hylobates moloch. The sequence continues at coordinate 211,671,593 of NW_026652276.1, forward strand.
ACATAAAGAAAGATGTTCAAGCATATTACAAAGTGCAAAAAAGGAGACATTCAGCAGAGCAAAAACAAACTCTTAGAAGAGACCGAAGCAGCAGGCTGATTGTCTTGATGAGAGGGTGGAGAAATGAACGTGCTTCCTAGTTTTGTGGTTCTCCTGCAGTTTCTGGACACAGATCTCTGCTCCCACACAAGATGTGATTCTAGGAAGTTAAATCTCACACAGTTCCTTATGCTGTATCCCTCTTTTGTCCCATGACACCCTATCTCAAGCAGAGAGTTTGGAAATCATAATCAGGGGAAGGGAGGCTAGCTAAGGGCTTTACATCCACCACCTGTTATGAGAGTATTATTTAATCCATTTTGGAGATGTGAAAACCAAGTCTCAGCAGTTAAATGATTTGCCCAGATTCAAACATTGAGGACATGGCAGGATTAGCATTTGAGCCTAGGCCCATCTACTGTCAGAGCCCATGGTCTTTCTTTGGTGCCCTCATAGGCTGCCTGTAAAGTCCAGACCTAAGACTGTGGTTTCCTGTGACAGTACACTAGGAGGGATGGGGACTGGGAGTGGGAGGATCCTGAGGCTTCAAGGAGAAAACTGCAGAGAGGCCATGAGAGGCAACAGGTGGCCAGCACTCTCCTATCCCCACCATATGTGGTGACACCTGGGGACAAGGCCATTTGCATACTCCAATCCTACAGACACCCATTTGGTTTCTCTCTTCCTCTTGTTCTTCAGCACAATCTTAGGAAGAAAAGAAATGTCTGCTTTCCAATTTAATTCCCTTTTTTCTACTCTTTATTATTTTTCTTATTATAGAAGAAATGGTTTTCCATTAATACAAAGTTCAGACATATCAAAACTATAATAAACATCCTCTGTGATCCCACCTGCTAAAGATAACCATCATTAAGTTCAATGCACAGTCTTCCTTTTTCATATTTATACATATGCTAACATATATTAGAATTATTCATTTACTTTTACAAGAAGAAGGTCAGGCTGGGGGCATGGAGGGCTCCCACCTGCCTAAGCAGAGGTCTTGCACCTGCATACACAGAGCCATGATCATGCCTGTAATCCCAGTACTTTGGGAGGCCACGGCAGGGAATCTCTTGAGCCTGGGAGTTCTAGACCAGCCTGCACAACAGGGTGAAACCCCATGTCTACAAAAAATTTGAACTTAGCTGAGTGTAGTGGTATGTGCCTGTGGTCCTAGGTACTTGGGAAGCTGAGGCAGGGGGATACCTTGGGCATAGGAGGTCAAGGCTGCAGTGAGCCATGATCATGCTACTGCGCTCCAGCTTGGGTGACAGAGCAAGACCCTGTCAAAAAAAAAAAAAGGTCACAAATAGTGTTGCAATTTTTCTACCACTTTTAAAATCTTTTGAAACATTTCATGTGTTGGTATATGTAGATCTTATCTGACTATTCTTGTAAATAGATATATAACACAACATCGGGTGCACCACAAACTATTTATTTATCTGGTGGAAATCTTATTCCTCCCTGTCATGTTGCATGAGGGAATTTACACTCCCAGGGTGTAACAGTATTAGTGATTCCAGACTTCATTCTCTCCCCTAGGTGGGAATGATTTATCTTACTATTGAAACTAGGAGAAGAAACTAGGCATAAGCGGCCCTGCCCTCTTTGAGCTTTCAGTCCCAGTGGCTGGCCCTCAAAGATGCCAAGAGTACAGTGACTGGGAGACCTCTGCTTCTGCAGGTGGGAGACTGAATCCTGGGTGGGTGTATTAGTCTGTTCTTATGGTGCTATAAAGAACTGCCTGAGACTGGGTAACTTATGAAAGAAAGAGGTTTAATTGACTCACAGTTCCACATGGTTGGGGAGGCCTCAGGAAACTTACAATCATGCAGAAGGGGAAGCAAACACATCCTTCTTCACATGATGGCAGGACAGAGAAGTGCCAAGCAAAGGGGGAAAAGCCCCTTATAAAACCATCAGATCTCATGAGATCTCATTCACTATCACAGGACAGCAAGGGAGTAACTGCTCCCATGATTCAATTACCTCCCGCTGGGTCCCTCCCATGACACATGGGGATTGCAGGAACTACAATTCAAGATGAGATATGGGTGGGGACACAGCCAAGTATCAGTGGGCCATCTTGGAGAGTGGAGGAAAGAAATAGAAAGCTCACCTGTGGCCTCATATTTTGCTTACATTCTCCAGTGAATTTAGTGTGGATTTTGAATTTCATCTGTCCTAAGTTTATGGCTTAAAAAAAAAAATCCCCTCTCTTTCTCAAAAGAGAAAGAGAACAGTATTATTTTTCAGCCTCTTCAAATCCCAGCATTCTCATTCCCCACTGATGGACAGACATTTGTGTTTTGTTACAACGAATATCGCCTTTGTCACAACAAATACTGCCTTTGTCCAACATTTACATTTTATGTCTATGCCAACAGGGTTGACAATAGGAATGATGTCTTTGAAAGAAGCTCTTTTTTTGGAGAAATCTCTGAATCTGGGCCTAGGGTCAGTACTCAGGGAGAACCCAATCAACAGCAACTACAGTAGAATGGACTGAAGAGTCTCTTGAGGCATGGTGAGAAAGCTGTATTGCAGGAGGTTTTGTTCATTTGCCTATTAATTCAGTAAGCACTAACGGGTCACTTCCAATGTTCCAGGCACAAAGTCAGCTTTTATGGAACCTGCAATGCACAAAGAAACAAGCAATAAACAAGGAAATGTCAGAAAGTAATAACTACTATACACTCTTAAAAGAGTGATGAGTTTCAGTAAAAGCAATTTCCGAGTACATCTTGAAGCTGTCATAAGAGAATGCTTTCTGGTATAAAAGTTGAAACGTATCCATAGGCTTTGTTTCAGAAATTTCTAGTTCTTGAGCCTCTGTTACAATATTTTGGTAAGTGATTTGTTTTCCATGGTACTTTCCATTTCATGGGGATTTCAGAAAAACTGTGTTGCCCTCAACCTTCTCCCCACAGACCTCTGCACATACATCTTTTCAAGGCAGGCACTTTAGAATAATACAGATAATTAAATATGGATGTGTATATGTGTTTATTTTCACCATAAATTTGCTTAAAGTGCTGTTTTCCAAAGTATTTTGTCTTCCAAAAGAAAGACTAATTTTCTGAAATAGTCTGTCAGTGTCTCTAGGGCATTCTTCAGTTGGGTGGCACTAGAGTTTTGGTATATTTTTAAAATATTTTCTTATTGTTGTATTTCCTATGTGTGGTGAGATACTATTTGAAAACCCAGAGAGGCCTTGGAGACACAGTAAAGGAGGCCAGTTTGGGGTAATGGCTCGACACCAGCTGGGACCATGGAAAACCTATTCTAAGCCTGGGTCCTTTTCGTATAAGCATGTGGGCACTTGAGGCCTTCTAATATGAAGCCCAATAGCCTTCTGTTCTGGGAAATTGTTCCCTGTTTTATTTGTTTGTTTGGTGGTACTTAATAACTTCCTTCCTTCCATTTTCTCTGCACTATCTTTTTCAAATACTTTTGTCAGATTGGACCTTCCTAACTCGCTTCAACGACCCTTGCTTGTTTTCCTCTCATAATATTCCAGCCCAGATTTCCTTTTCTTTTTTTTTTTGCATAAAACTCATATCCTCCATAATGTTTAGAATTTCTTTTTCTTTCTTTTCTTCTCTTTTTCTTTTTCTTTTTTTTTTTTTGAGATGGAGTCTCACTGTGTTGCCCAGGCAGGAGTGCAATGGCACAATCTTGGCTCACTGCAATCTCCACCTCCTGGGTTCAAGTGATTCTCCTGCCTCAGCCTTCCAAGTAGCTGGGATTACAGGTGCACCCCACCACACCTGGCTAATTTTTGTATTTTTTGTAGAGATGGGGTTTCAGCATGATGGCCAGGGTGATCTTGAATTCCTGACTTCAGGTATCTGCCTGCCTCGGCCTCTCAAAGTGCTGAGATCACAGGTGTGAGCCACTACACCTGGCCTGTTTAGAATTTCTTGACTGCATTTTTCAGGTCTTATACTATTTTTTTTTTCCATGTGGACAATCCCATTTTTGTTGAACTCTCTTTGTTGTTCTCTGATGTTTCTTTTTTATGGGATCCTGTTTTTGTTTTGTGGATTAAATATTCCCTAAATCTCGCTGAAGATGCTGCATGTTCTTTTCCAGTTCTAAACTGTTCACTTATTTGTTTCCTCTGGAGACATTTTTTCTGTTAATTCTGGTCTTTTTCTTCCATGTTGTGTATTTGCTTCCAAGCTGGTGATCCTTGCCTGGTTTTCCATTTTGTCCTGAAAATTTCCTTTCCAGCAGTCTTTTTCTAAAAGTAAAAGCTCTTAACATCTATACGCATTGATACCTGAGAACATCTGTATGAGTTCTTCACCCTTAAAGTACACTGTTCTTTCACTACTGATGATGACGTATTGAATAACTCTGGAATCCTCTCACCAAAGGAGGGCCTTCTTTAGCTCTTGTAAATAACCTTAGATGATCCATCTGCACATCTGAGCACAGCCTGTGTTCTACTGCAGTTCTCCGTATGGGGGAGGAGTGGTTTATCTCACACTAATGATCAGTATTTAAAGGCTCTCTTTGGGTCTGTCTGGTGGAGGGACCTGCCCTGCAGCAGCATCCATCCAGACCCTGCCATCCTGCTCATTTTGTTTCTGGTTGTTCTGTTAGTTTCTGAAAAGCACACATGGCCTATTTGCATCCTGGACAATAGTTCCTTCCTTCTGCTCCAAATAGGTCGATTCGTTAGGAGTTGAGGTAAGATGACCTTTATGGGCTGAAGATAGACATGTGTGAGTCCAAAGTTCCAATGAGGGACAGTTCTACCCAGGGTGACAGGAGCTATAACATAGTGACGTTGCAGCCCTGTCTTAATGGTGACATGAGTTGTTCTGTAGCCCATCCTACATCTCTGTATTCTAATCTCCCTGAAGATCAGCGATTATCTTTTTAGTAGAGCTTGGTTTAGGGGGAAGAAAGATTAGAGAAAACAGAGGGTGAATAAGAGCCCTTTGTGAGAGACACCAGCACAATCATACTGTTACCGGTGGAGGGTGTCCAGACTCTTGGCGTCTTGAACAAAGAATTGGACAAAACGCACAAACAAAGCAAGGAAGGAGTGAAGAGATTTATTGAAAATGAAAGTACACTCCACAGTGTGGGAGCGGGCCCGAGCATAGGGGCTCAAGGGCCCTGGTACAGAAGTTTGGGGAGTTTAAATACCCTCTGGAGGATTCTGTTGGTTACATGAGGTATGTCATATGTAAATAGAGGATGAAGTAAAGTTACAAAGTTATTTATTTGGTGTACGCCCTATGGAGAGGATATTTCCTGTCATAGCTGAAGTGTGAATCGGCCTTACATTCCCTGCCTCTAGACCCTATTTTCCTGCCTCAGTGCTAGCAGTTTACACTTGGCTAATTGGTGTTTCTTTATCATGGGTAATTGTAAATTACAATTCCCCTTACCTGGATTATTAGATTCAGACAAATGTGTTTGTAGCTTAAAGGCTTAGGAAGCACAAGCCTTCAATTTCTCTGTAACAGAATGCATTATTTACAATAAAAATGTAGACGAGCTCATAATCCTGGTTTCAGCTTTAAAACAGAAAAAGGTCTAAAATCATTAAGAATCCTAATTTGGCAAAAGAAAGTGGATGAATGCCATGGTTTTAGATTTGGGAGGATGAGAGTTTAGGTGAGAAACTCTCCAGGCTTTCATGATGCAAATCTCCCTGTTGGAGTAAAAAGATAAAATTCTAAGTCGTGGTATTAACACTTGTACAACCAGTTACAACGTAGGTGTATGCATCTGTTTTGTAATGATTGTGTTGTTCAGACTTATTCCTAAAGGGCTTTAAAACAGTTACAAGAATCTGATATATTGGACATGTAAAAAATTTAAGCTACTATCCATGTTTTAAACGTCTGGGAAACTCTCATTTTTAAATATCCATTTATTTTTTATTTACTGCTAAGTGAATACATATGTAGAGAAATTTAAAATGTTTACAGCATAATGCATTGGACTGTGCAGGATACTAACATGGATATTAGATAAAGTGCTAATAATGAAGTGTGTTCCTCAGATAGAAACATCTCGCCCTCCCCTGGTAACTGCATATTCTGCTTTCAAAGTTCTCTCTGATTACAAAAATCTTTCAAATTCTTTTGATCTAAGAAAAAGAGGCAACCCCACAGAGGAGGAACAAGGCCAGAGCCAGGGTGATCAATTTTGCCTCATTTTGATATAATCCTTTTTGTGGTTATATTTTTCTCCCACCTTAAATCCACTATTCTTCTCCCCATCCCCTCAGATGGCCATTTCTTCAGTATGGTTGGAACACTCCCTAGAATAGCAGAATGGAGAGTGTTCAAAACAACTTTTACTATTTGTGCTAGACCTTCACCAAACAGTAATATGAAATTTACTCTTAATAAATTTGTTGCCTCTTTATATTATCTCTCTTTATAAAAGTTAAAACAACAAAAGCACAAAACCAAAAACCCAAACTATTCTAGGTAGAAAAAAAAGAAATGAAAAATTAAGTTCTATTTTGAACTCTGAAAGATCCTGTGTTCTCAAAGTGAGATAAAATTTGGCTGAAAGAGGACATGTGGACTTCCACATTAGTAATAATAATGATGAAAATTATGATTAATATGTTTGGATGCTTGCTCTGTGCAAGCTGTATTTTGGATCTTATCTCAGTCTAGCCAGGTGGGGACCATTATGGTTCACATTTTGAAGATTGGGAAACGAACTTACAGAGGAGGTTTGTGGTTGCTTATACTTACCCAGACGTAGACCCACTGATCAGGTATACAGAAAGTAATTTATTATTATTATTATTATACTTTAAGTTCTGGGGTACATGTGCAGAGCGTGCAGGTTTGTTACATAGGTATACATGTGCCATGGTAGTTTGCTGCACCCATCAACCCATCATCTACATTAGATATTTCTCCTAATGCTATCCCTCCCCTAGTGCCCCACCCCCAACAGGCCCTGGTGTGTTATGTTCCCCTCCCTGTGTCCATGGGTTCTCATTGTTCAACTCCCACTTATGAGTGAGAACATGTGGTGTTTGGTTTTCTGCTCTTGTGTTAGTTTGCTGAGGATGTTGGTTTCCAGCTTCATCCATATCCCTGCAAAGGACATGAACTCATCCTTTTTTATGGCTGCATAGTATTCCATGGTGTATATGTGCTACATTTTCTTTGTCCAGTCTATCATTGATGGGCATTTGGGTTGGTTCCAAGTCTTTGCTATTGTGAATAGTACTGCAATAAACATACATGTGCATGTATATTTATAGTAGAATAATTTATAATCCTTTGGGTATATACCTAGTATATACCCAATCCTAGTAGTAGGATTGCTGGGTCAAATGGTATTTCTGGTTCTAGATCCTTGAGGAATCGCCACACTGTCTTCCACAATGGTTGAATGAATTTACACTCCTACCAACAGTGTAAAAGCATTTCTATTTCTCCACATCCTCTCCAGCATCTGTGGTTTCCTGACTTTTTAATGATCGCCATTCTTACTGGTGTGAGATGGTATCTCATTGTGGTTTTGATTTGCATTTCTCTAATGACCAGTGATGATGAGCTTTTTTTCATATGTTTGTTGGCTACATAAATGTCTTCTTTTGATAAGTGTCTGTTCATATCCTTTGCCCACTTTTTGATGGGGTTGTTTGTTTTTTCCTTGTAAACTTGTTTAAGTTCTTTGTAGATTCTGGATATTAGCCCTTTGTCAGATGGATAGATTGCAAAAATTTTCTCCCATTTTATAGGTTGTCTGTTCACTCTGATGATAGTTTCTTTTGCTGTGCAGAAGCTCTTTAGTTTAATTATATCCCATTTGTCTATTTTGGCTTTTGTTGCCATTGTTTTTGGTGTTGTAGTCATGAAGTCTTTGCCCATGAATGGTATTGTCCTTAATGGTATTGCCTAGGTTTTCTTCTAGGGTTTTTTATGGTTTTAGGTCTTATGTTTAAGTCTTAAATCCATCTTGAGTTAATTTTTGTACAAGGTGTAATGAAGGGGTCCAGTCTCAGTTTTCTGCATATGTCTAGCCAGTTTTCCCAACATCATTTATTAAATAGGGAATCCTTTCCCCATTGCTTGTTTTTGTCAGGTTTGTCAAAGATCAGATGGTTGTAGATGTGTGGTGTTACTTCTGAGGCCTCTGTTCTGTTCCATTGGTCTATATATCTGTTTTGGTACTAGTACCATGCTGTTTTGGTTACTGTAGCCTTGTAGTGTAGTTTGAAGTCAGGTAGCATGATGCCTCCAGTGTTGTTCTTTTTGCTTAGGAGGGTCTTGGCTATGCGGACTCCTTTTTGGTTCCATATGAAATTGAAAGTAGTTTTTTCCAATGCTGTGAAGAAAGTCAGTGGTATCTTGATGGGGATAGCATTGAATCTATAAATTACTGTGGGCAGTATGGCCATTTTCATGATATTGATTCTTCCTATCCATGAGCGTGGAATGTTTATCCATTTATTTGTGTCTTCTCTTATTTCCTTGAGCAGTGGTTTGTAGTTCTCCTTGAAGAGGTCCTTCCCATCCCTTGTAAGTTGGATTCCTAGGTATTTTATTCTCTTTGTAGCAATTGTGAATGGGAGTTCACTCGTGATTTGGCTCTCTGTTTGTCTATTATTGAGGTATAGGAATGCTCGTGATTTTTGCACATTGATTTTATATCCTCAGACTTTGCTGAAGTTGAATATCAGCTTAAGGAGATTTTGGGCTGAGACTATGGGGTTTTCTAAATATATGGTCATGTCATCTGCAAAGAGAAACAATTACTCTTAATAAATTTGAGAGTAATTGAATACCCTTTTTTTCCTATTTGAATACCCTTTATTGATTTATCTTGCCTGAATGTCCTGGCCAGAACTTCCAATACTGTGTTGAATAGGAGTGGTGAGAGAGGGCATCCTTGTCTTGTGCCAGTTTTCAAAGGGAATGCTTCCTGTTTTTGCCCATTCAGTATGATATTGGCTGTGGGTTTGTCATAAATCACTCTTATTATTTTGAGGTACATTCCATCAGTATCTAGTTTATTGAGAGTTTTTAGCATGAAGGGTGTTGAATTTTTTTGAAGGCCTTTTTTGCATCTATTGAGATAATTGTGGTTTTTGTCGTTGGTTCTGTTTATGTGATGGATTATGTTTATTGATTTGGGTATGTTGAAGCACCTTGCATCCCAGGGATGAAGCCAACTTGATTGTGGTGGATAAGCTTTTTGATGTGCTGCTAGATTCAGTTTGCCAATATTTTATTGAGGATATTCACATCAATGTTTATCAGGGATGTTGGCCTGAAATTTTTTTTTTGTTGCGTCTCTGCCAGGTTTTGCTATTAGGATAATGCTGGCCTCACAAAATGAGTTAGGGAGGAATCCCTCTTTTTCTATTGTTTGGAATAGTGTCAGAAGGAATGGAAGCAGCTCCTCTTTGTACCTGTGGTAGAATTCGGCTGTGAATCCATCTGGTCCTGGACTTTTTTTGGTTTGTAGGCTATTAATTACTGCCTCAGTTTCAGAACTTGTTATTGATCTGTTCAGGGATTCAACTTCTTCCTGGTTTAGACTTGGGAGGGTGTATGTGTCCAGGAATTTATCCATTTCTTCTAGATTTTCTAGTTTATTTGTGTAGAGCTGTTTATAGTATTCTGTTATGGTAGTTTGTATTTCTGTGGGATCAGTGGTGATATCCCCTTTATCATTTTTTATTACGTCTATTTGGTTCTTCACTCTTTTCTTGTTTATTAGTATGGCTAGCAGTCTATTTTGTTGATCTTTTCAGAAAACTAGCTCATGTATTCATTGATTTTTTGAACTGTTTTTTGTATCTCTATCTCCTTCAGTTCTGCTCTGATCTTAGTTAATTCTTGTCTTCTGCTAGCTTTTGAATGTTTGCTCTTGCTTCTCTAGTTCTTTTAATTTTGATATTAGCGTGTTGATTTTAGATCTTTCCTGCTTTGTCTTGTGGGCATTTAGTGCAATAAATTTCCCTCTAAACACTGCTTTAAATGTGTCCCAGAGATTCTGGTACGTTGTGTCTTCGTTCTCATTGGTTTCAAAGAACTTATTTATTTCTGCCTTAATTTCGTTGTTTACCCAGTAGTCATTCAGGAGTAGGTTGTTCAGTTTCCATGTAGTTGTGCGGTTTTGAGTGAATTTCTTAATCCTGCATTCTAATTTGATTGCACTGTGGTCTGAGAGACAGTTTGCTGTTATTTCTCTTCTTTTGCATTTGCTGAGGAGTGTTTTACTTCCAATTATGTGATTACTTTTAGAATAAGTGCGATGTGGTGCTGAGAAGAATGTATATTCTGTTGATTTGGGGTGTAGAGTTCTGTAGATGTCTGTTAGGTCTGCTTGGTCCAGAGCTGAGTTCAAGTCCTGAATATCCTTGTTAATTTTCTATCTTGTTGATCTGTCTAATATTGGCAGTGGGGTGTTAAAGTCTCCCATTGTTATTGTGTGGGAGTCTAAGTCTCTTTGTAGGTCTCTGAGAACTTGCTTTATGAATCTGGGTGCTCCTGTATTGGGTGCATATATATTTAGGATAGTTAGCTCTTCTTGCTGCATTGTTCCCTTTACCATTATGTAATGCCCTTCTTTGTCTCTTTTGATCTATGTTCGTTTAAAGTCTGTTTTAACAGAGACCAGGATTGCACCCCCTGCTTTTTTGCCTTCCATTTGCTTAGTAAATATTCCTCCATCCCTTTATTTTGAGCCTATGTTTGTCTTTGCACATAAGATGGGTCTCCTGAATACAGTACACCGATGGGTGTTGACTCTACCCAATTTACCAGTCTGTGTCTTCTAATTGGGGCAATTAGCCTTTTTACACTTAAGGTTAATATTGTTATGTGTGAATTTGATTCTGTCATTGTGATGCTAGCTGGTTATTTTGCCCGTTAGTTGATGCAGTTTCTTCATAGTCTCGACAATCTTTACCATTTGGTATGCTTTTGCAGTTGCTGGTACAGGTTGTTCCTTTCCAGGTTTAGTGCTTCCTTCAGGAGCCCTTGTAAGGCAGGTCTAGCGCTGACAAAATCTCTCAGCATTTGCTTGTCTGTAAAGGATTTTACTTCTCCTTCACTTATGAAGGTTAGTTTGGCTGAATATGAAATTCTGGGTCGAAAATGTTTTCTTTGGCCGGGCACGGTGGCTCATGCCTGTAATCCCAGCACTTTGGGAGGCTGAGGCAGGCGGATCACCTGAGGTCAGGAGTTCGAGAGCAGTCAGGCCAACGTGGTGAAACCCCGTCTCTATAAAAATACAAAAAAATTAGCTCGGCATGATGGTGTGTGCCTGTAATCCCAGCTACTTAGGAGGCTGAGTAGTCTCAAAAAAAAAAAAAGAAAAAAAAAATTGTTTTCTTTAAGAATGTTGAATATTGGTTCCCACTCTCTTCTGGCTTGTAGGGTTTCTGCAGAGAGATCAGCTGTTAGTCTGATGGGCTTCCCTTTGTGGGTAACCTGACCTTTCTGTCTGGCTGCCCTTAACATTTTTCCTGCATTTCAACCTTGGTGAATCTGATGATTATGTGTCTTGGGGTTGCTCTTCTTGAGGAAAATCTTTGGTCTCTGTATTTCCTGAATTTGAATGTTGGCCTCTCTTGCTAGGCTGGGGAAGTTCTCCCGGATAATATCCTGAAGAGTGTTTTCCAACTTGGTTCCATTCTCCCTGTCACTTTCAGGTACACCAATCAAATGTAGATTTGGTCTTTTCACATAGTACCATGTTTCTTCAAGACTTTGTTCCTTTTTCATTCCTTTTTCTCTAATCTCGTCTTCTCGCTTTATTTCATTAAGTTGATCTTTAATCTCTGATATCCTTTCTTCCGCTTGATCAGTTCGGCTATTGATACTTGTGTATGCTTCACAAAGTTCTTGTGCTGTGTTTTTCAGCTCCATCAGGTCATTTATGTTCTTCTCTAAACTGGTTATGCTAGTTAGAAATTCCTCTAAGCTTTTTTCAAGATTGTTAGCTTCCTTGAATTGGGTTAGAACATGCTCCTTTAGCTCAGAGGAGTTTGTTATTAGCCACCCTCTGAAGCCTACTTCTGTCAATTCATCAAACTCATTCTCCATCCACTTTTGTTCCCTTGCTGGTGAGGAGTTGTGATCCTTTGAAGAGGAAGAGGCATTCTGGTTTTTGGAATTTTCAGCCTTTTTGCTCTGGTTTCTCCCCATCTTCGTGGATTTATCTACCTTTGGTCTTTGATGTTGGTGACCTTCAGATGGGGTTTCTAAGTGGACATCCTTTTTGTAGATGTTGATGCTATTCCTTTCTGTTTGTTAGTTTTCCTTCTAACAGTCAGGATCCTCTGCTGCAGGTCTGCTGGAATTTGCTGGAGGTCCACTCCAGACCCTGTTTGCCTGGGTATCACCAGCAGAAGCTGCAGAACAGCAAAGATTGCTGCCTGTTCCTTCCTCTGGAAGCTTCATCCCAGAGGGGCACTCGCCAAATGCCAGCTGGAGCTCTCCTGTATGATGTGTCTGTCGGCCCCTACTGGGAGGTGTCTCCCAGTCAGGAGACATGGGGGTCAGAGACCCACTCGAGGAGGCAATCTGACCCTTAGCAGAGCTCGAACTCTGTGCTGGGAAATCTGCTGCTCTCTTCAGAGCCCTCAGGCAGTGACATTTAAGTCTCCTGAATCTGCGCCCACAGCTGCCCCTTCCCCTAGGTGCTCTGTTCCAGGGAGATGGGGTTTTTATCTATAAGCCCCTGACTGGGGCTGCTGCCTTTTTTCAGAGATGCCCTGCCTAGAGAGGAGAAATCTAGAGAGGTAGTCTGGCCACAGTGGCCTTGCTGAGCTGCGGTGTGCTCCATCCACCCTGTTCAAACTTCGAATGGCTTTGTTTACACTTTGAGGGTAAAACTGCCTACTCAAGCCTCAGCAATGGTGGATGCCCCTCCCCCTACCAAACTGTGGCATCCCAGGTCGACCTCAGACTGCTGTGCTGGCAGCGAGAATTTCAAGCCAGTGGATCTTAGCTTGCTGGGCCCTGTGGGGGTGGGACCCACTGAGCCAGATCACTTGGCTCCCTGTGAATGGTTCTGTCTCGATGGCGTTCCAGGTGCCACTGGGGTATGAAAAACAAAACAAAACAAAAACCTCCTGCAGTTAGCTTGGCATCTGCCCAAATGGCCGCCATTTTGTGCTTGAAACCCAGGGCCCTGGTGATTTAGGCACCAGAGGGAATCTCCTGGGGGTTGCAAAGACCATGGGAAAAGCACAGTATCTTGTCCAGAGTGCACCGTTCCTCACAGCACAGTTTCTCAGGGCGTCCCTTGGCTAGGGGAGGGAGGTCCCTGACCCCTCGCGCTTCCTGGGTGAGGCAATGCCCCACCCTGCTTCAGCCTGCCCTCCGTGGGCTGCACCCACTGTCTAACCAGTCCCAATAAGATAAGCCAGCTACCCCAGTTGGAAATTCAGAAATCACCCACCTTCTGTGTCGATGTCGCTGGGAGCTGCAAACCGGAGCTGTTCCTATTTGGCCATCTTGCCAGCAATCAGAAAGTAATTTCTTATTTAAACTTCTATTTGCTCTCTGAACCTGGCAATTCATTATAATATATGGGCTAAATGCGAGAAGGAAAATGTTAAATAGAAACTTCATTATCAGGTGGCTTCATAGCTCACACAGACACTAAATTATTTTAATATAATGGCATAAATAAAACGTCACTAAAGGGTTAAACGAGTTTTTGGATTCAGGCTCAATTTTATTTAGGAAATAATGGCCTTTGTAACCTGGGGCAAAAACATCTGGCTTTCTGCTAAGAACTTGTCATGGTTTCAAGTATTAGGGGAAAACTATGGTTAGGCTAATGTAGGGCTTTGGCTTGTGGCCACAGTTCATGTGCCTTCTGAACAGAGAAAATGGTGGAGGGGGGCTGAATTTTCTTCCCCTCTTTCCTTGAGTGTAAGTAGGGTGTCAGGTAAAGGGATGGTATTAAAGAAAAAGTACATATTATTAAAATGTGTGAGAATCTGGACCTTAGACAGCAGGACCTGGGAGAGACCTTGCCAAGCAGCAAGGAGCACTTACAGAAACCAGAGAAGCAAGACCAACTCTGGCAAAACAGAAGGTGGGCCTGAGAACAGCAGGAGGAGGAGGATGCTGGCTCAAGGGGAAATGTCTAGGGATTGGCTAAGCTCTACCCCTGGACAGGCTGGGGGCGAGGCAGTGTCTTTGAAGAGACCACCTCTTCCTGAGGTGGACAGTTGGAAGGCCTGGGCCACAGTGATACTAATGGCCCCAGGTAGAGGTGTCTCCCCTACCTCAGTGCAGGTACTAACTGCACATGCAACATGGAAACTTCCAGTATCATCAGCCCCAGAAAAAGAGTTTATTTCAGTAGTAAAGTCCACAGGAATCATAGAGACAAGGGCTGTCCCCAGCAAATCCTAGACAGCCAAACAATATGTTACAGGTCCCAGGGAGAAGCCTGCATGCCTAGTGGGCCTCTGTATTTTCACAGATAATAAGGTCCTATTCCTAGCTTTTGTCAGTTTCCATGGTGTCAATACTCCCACTGTGGCAGATTTCAGACTATCCACTTGAAGCCACTAAACATGGAGTGGGGAAGAGAGGCACAGAATCCACTCTCAAGGCCAGTGTAAGCCAGTGGCAGCAAGCCACTGGTCTGCCCTGCAGGTAGAGGTCTTCTTGTTGGTCCCTATCTATAAAGTAGAGACAGTTGTAGAAAGGTGACTTTGTGTTCCTCTCCTATACTGATTATACATGTACTACAGAACCCCAAATCGGAGCTTTAGAAATTTGGATGGTTACACAAAACTTTTTATAAATGTTGCTAAATTATTTGGTTGTTTTATGCTAATAAAACCCTCTGGGCAGGGATTCAAATGTGTCTGAAAATTACTTGTAAAGCTGTTAGGAGGATAACAAAATGTCATTTAAATATAATTTTCCTACTAAAACGTATTAATTAAAATATGCTAATATCTTTTATGAGTTGTTCTTTTGGGATATAAACAATATTTTAAAGCTGTTTAGCTACATAAATTGTTCCAATGCCATTTCTGGATCAAAAGTTCTAAAAGTCTCTGATAATTATGGTTATTAATTTGGTCACAGTTGCTGATATCACTAGGGGTAATACAACATTGAAACAGTACATATTTATTTAAAGACCTTTTAAAAATTGGAGTTCAACATTAAAGCTGCCCATCATAAAAGAGAAATGATGCATGTACCTGTTCCCAAAAAAGTAGAGTTAAATGAGGGTCAAAGCCTCTAAGTCCTATTTGTCAGTAATGCTTGTTACTCTCTAGTACTCCACCCCTCCCAGTTAGTCTCATTCTCCTCTGCTTGGGTCCATACCCTGGGAGTTAGACCCGTGTGGGTTATATCACCTGGGCTCCCTTGCCATTAGCTCCTGGTTGAGGTGGAAGGCAGGAGATTGGAGGTCAGGAGAGATTAAGTCACAATATACCTAACATCCTAGCTTCATGCTTTGGAGTTCTATCTTGGGCAGTAACTGGATCCCTCCATGAAGACAACTCCCACTGGGCCACCTTCTTTGCCCGTGACACTATTTTCTTCCCTTGTCACTTCCATCCAAGGGATGCTGGTGACTGCACTGTCGCCGCTCTCTGGGTCCCTGTGCCTACTTTGTTTGCTTCCTTCATCTTGCCCACACCTCTAAAATCTTCCCTTCACTAAGATCTCTTTATTTGAATCATCTGGAGTGAATTCTTTCTACTGGGTCCTTCCCTGATACCTTCATATTGTATATTTCATTTGTATTCTTTATTAACCATAATTAAATTCTAAGACAGTAGTTGCTCCATGTGTTTGTATTTTCTACCGTCCCCTGTTGGGGAGATACATTTAAAGCTTTATATGGCATGGGTACCAGCCAGTCCTATGAGATGCTGGCTTGCGAGTTGTTCTAGTGCATTGTGGGTGACTGTTTGTCCTTTTTGATACAGTAAAGCCTAATTCCAAGATACTGGGATTAGAAGAGAAGAAATAAATAACTGATGCGGTCTAAAAATAAAATGCATTAGCTGCTTCTGCAGCCAAGACATTGGACTTCAGTCCTTTATTTTTTCTGTTTCCTCTGTTTGAAATGTTTTTTAGTTGAAAATGACTTTCCAACTTTTTTCTTTTTAAGTATGGCAGATTTACAATAGCAGGCCTCAGATTCAGAACAAAAAATCACAGAGCAGTGATACCCAACTTGAGTGTGCATCAGGGTCACCTGGAGAACTTGTTAGGACAGGGGCTGCTGGGCCCCATCCTCAGTTTCTGATGTAGTTGGTCTGAAGAAGGACATGAGAATTTCCATCTCTAACCAGTTTGCAGGTGATGCTGAGGCTGCCGGACCAGGGACCACATTTCAGAACCACTGCAGTGCATAATCTAGATCCTGTGCCATATGGCTGCATGGTGGCCCTTCAGACCATTCTTCTCCATTTTACATTTTATAATGGTGCTTTATGCTGCTTTTGAGAAAAGAGGAGATTATAAATCAGCTTGAAAACATTTGTTTGCCCTAAATATGAAACACATTTCTCAAGACTTATGATCTCTCATGTCTTATTTTGTATTCAACTGTAAAGAATCCTGGGAAGACAGTTGTGAAAATGTCTTGGATCCTTTCCTCAAATTTCTAGTGGATTTTATTCAATTTCCTAAAGTAGTGACTGTATATATTTTCTAAATACATAGCTTCAAATTCTTATAAAAGAGTGAATTAATTTCCAGTTACAAAGACATATTTGAATGATTTAATTTCTTATTGGATGTGACCTATTTCTATTGTCAGAGAAAATGGATCAGGCAATAAATCAAATATATATTTTAATGTTTATATTTCCTTACCACTCTCAAAATGCAGGAGGAACCAAGGAAAGGCAAAGAAAACAGTGGCTAAGCTCTGTGGCAACATGGACGGATGTAAGTCAAAGCAAGACATCCATAAATCTGGAGGGTTCTTTTTGTAGGGAAAAGAATCTACCATTCTGATATAATTGGGTTTAACTCTACATTGTAGTTATTCTTAAATGTACAAGCAAATCTTAAGAAAGCAAGCTGAGGCAAAGAAATAACTCATAAATTTTAGCCAAAATAATATGTCTTCAATTCTAAGTCAGTTCACAGCCAAAGGAATTAGGAAGTGAAACAAGTTCTTAACTTGATGCAGATCGCTGCCATCTTGGAAAATGGATTGAGTAGCTAGATCTGGACCCATGACCCAACCTAGCTGGATCAGGACATGCTTCTTGGTGGTGTTCTAGGCATAATACCTGAGACTAGATTTATTTCAGTTACTTAGAAAATGTTGCTTTAAGTTGTCATCTCCTACTAAACAACTCAGGAGGAAATGAAGTCCGAGAGTTGAAGTCTCATATTATTAATATGAGCACAACAGTGGTACACATGACAGCCGGGTATGGGAAGCAGCCTTGCTTTCAGTGGATCTTGGATTACTCCAGAGCAGATAACTAGGATACTTTTAACTGGAAACAGTGTTCTTCCAAATATTACCACCCATAACTGGAGATAATGAGATTTTATCCCTAGCTAGCAAGAGCCCTCATGACTTCAGTGCAGCCACTGTGCTCACACTCTTGTCAGGACATATCTACCCCATTTTCCTCCTTGATATAATTATTAGTTCCCTTTCTGTACATATAAAAACATCTCCTTGCATGTTTAAAATAAAACTCACTCTGGTAGTCTTAACTTTCCATGCAGAGCAGAACATTTATAAATGTGTGTCTGCAGAAACAAACAAAAACTTCTCGCTGTAAATAGAACAAAAAGAGGAAAAATGTGGAAATTTTCTGCTGCCCGCTGTTCTGTTTATATTCAGGCAAGGCAATTTTATGAAATGCGTAGAGTCAGATTCAGGGTTGAGTTTGAATTGACGTGATCTAAATGCTGGCATGGTATCCAAAAGCCAAATCTATATCATCTAGTTTTGATATCTGGAAATGTTTGCATGATGTTTTTGACACTTAAAGGACATTAGTATTACATTGCTGATGTCAATATTCTGAAAAAATAGGATTACATAGGCCTTTGGAATCTTCTCACTAAAGGAGGTATTTTCCAGCTCTTTTAAGTAAATTCTAAATAATGTATCTGTACATCTGAGGACAGTCTGCCTTCTGTTACAGTGCCAGGCCAAGTCTTCTAAAATCCTTAAATTCTGTGGTTAAGGAGAAATTCTCTCCATGACACATTTCAGTTGGCAATATCAAGATAAAAAGATGCCATTTGGTGTACACGGGCCTGTCTGGTAGAAGGACTTACCAGCTGCAAGGTTTATTTGAACTACAGGATGCCTTTTTTTTTTTTTTAAGTCATGTACTTGTTTTTGTTTTTGTTTGAGATGGAATTTTGCTCTCTCGCCCAGGCTGGAGTGCAGTGGGTGTGATCTCGGCTCACTGCAACCTCCGCCTCCCAGGTTCAACTGATTCTTCTGCCTCAGCCTCCCAAGTAGCTGGGATTACAGGTGCTCACCATCACGCCTGGCTAATATTTATATTTTTAGTAGAGATGGGGTTTCACCATGTTGGCCAGGCTGGTCTCGAACTTCTGACCTCAGGTGATCCACCTGCCTCGTCCTCCCAAAGTGTTAGGATTACAGGTGTGAGCCACCCTGCCTGGCCATGTACTTCAAGTAGATTGGTACTTGAACTTCAAGTGGATTGGTAGATTCTGGTACCTTCTAGAAAGCACGCTTATTTTATCTGAGTACTGGATAAGGAACTTATTAAAATGGTACACTACAAGTGCCACATAAGTATTAGAAATTATTATTTATTTCCAGAAACTACTTTGTGTCACTTTAATATGTAGCTGTGGCTTTAAGAGATCGCTCTTAAGGAGTTATTTAATAATTACCACATGATGTACTCTTAACATAGTTTTAAAAGTGACCCATCTAAGGACTGAGATTAGAGACAGAAATGTGGGGTCTTTTTCATATGTGATGTCTTCAACATCTCACACGATGACAAATACTTTGCTGGGATTGGATATATATTTGCTGATCAAAGAGGTGAAAAAATGAGCCAATAAGAACTTTCTGTTTAAGAAGACTGCTTTCTCTCCTAAATAAAATACATCTTTAGTTAATCTTGAAAATACCTATTTCAACCATAATGTGTAGGGAAAGTAGCTGAGTGCTGAGCAAATTAAAGTGGAGGACTGTCGAGTGAGGTTGTTCTCTGTGATGGCCTCCCACAGAGCCAGTGGGGCATTGAGTCATGTAAGTAACTGACACACAGAACAAACTCTATGACAGTTTTTTTGAAATCACAAAATAGAGGTGTGTTGTCTAGCTTCAGGGACTTCCTGATTACTACTTAACACTACGTGGCTAAGGAGGTGAGGATGAAAAAGGAAATAAGTGGGCCTATTGCATCAGCAAGAATCAGTGTGTCAGGGTAGAGGAGACCTGTAGATTGAAGTGGCAACCCTGTCTGTCTGTCTGTCTGTCTCTGTCTCTCTGTCTCTCTCTCTCTACCCCACCCCCTACCCACCCTGTGTCATTCTCTCTCATATCAATATGTGTGTAATGGATATCCCAGAAAAGAGATAGAAAAATAAAAGGGTAAATAAATATTTGAAGGAATATTTCCCAAATTTGGGAAGCTAAACAAACTCCAGGTAGGATAAACATAAGATATTAACAACTAAACATGTCATAGTCAAGCCAAGACAATGAGAAAATCGTGAAAACAGCAAGTGAAAAATAACTGTACAAATGTACCGGGGAAGCAATAATGTGATTAGCAGCTGACTCCTCATCATGAACAATAGAAATTAGCAGGCAGTGAATGACATATTCAAAGTGCTGACAGAAAAATCTGGCAAGCAAGGGTTCCAAAAACTATCCTTCAACAATGAAAATAAAATAAAGTGATAAACAGATAAACAGAGCCTGAGAGAACTGATATCAGACCTGCTTTCCAAGAACAGACAGGAATGCAAATCCACAGGAAGGATTAAAGAACATCAAAAATGGTAAATTTGTGGATAAATATGTACATTTTTCTTTTCTTCTCTTATTTAAAAGACATAGATTGTTTAAAGCAATAATTATAACACTTTGTTGGTTTTATAACGTACATAGATGTAATAGCACATATATATGCCATATCTGTATATGTCAAATTATATCAATATATAAAACACAAGTATATTCAATATAAATCTATAAATAGCATCTAAAAATATAAGTAGGCAGAAGAAAATAGAGCTATAGTGCAGTAAAGTTTCTGTGTTTTACCAGAATTATGAGCATTAGCATAAAGTAGATTGTGATAAATTAAGATGCCTATTGTAATCCCTAGAGAACCCACTAAAAAGACAATTCAAAAAATGCAATTAAATATTTTCTTTATTTGTTTTGATGGTTTGGGGTGTAAGTGGTCATGACTGCTAAGTCGTCAATGTGGAATGGCATGTTTGCCTCATTTAATGTCTTTTGTCTTCAATTTCCCATTGCCTGATATTAAAGTCTCTGCATTCTCTTTATTTAATTTGCCATGTATGAATCATCCTGTCCTCTTATTTTTCAACTTTATGAGTAACTTTGTTTTAGGTGTGTTCTTTGTAAATGGTTTTACTTTCTGATCCAATGTGAGTATTGTTTTCTTATAATGGCAAAATTATCTCACATATTTTGGTTATTGACATAATACACTAAATCATTTTTTACCTTATAATTGGATTTATATTGAATTCCCACTTTGAAAAATGAGGAAATAAGTATAATTCTACACCTCACCTCCCTATCCTTCCTTCACACCTAGGTTTGGCTACCCAATATTATTGTCATATCTTTAAATAATAGACTAATATTTCTCATATTGATTTATCAGCTTTGAACTATGTCAACTCTTTATTATAGAAGATGAGGAAATTGGCATATTTACACTAACTACCTCCTACCTTTGCTAAGGTAATTAATAAGTGTATCTAATAGAGATATATAAAATTCCATACCTGAAAGCCAAGCATACATCTTGTTTTTAAGTGCCCATGATTAGTTTCCAAAATTGATTAGGTACTAAGCTACAAATAAAATATCAATCCAAAGTAAAAAAAAAAATTGCAGTATCACATCTTCTGATCACAATACAATAAAGCTGGAAATGAGAGTATCAGATCTAGAAAATCCATAGTCCTAAGTACTAATGTAGATGAACAACAAAGAATAAAAATAAGTTCATGGCAGCACTATTCATAACAGTCAAAAGGTGGAAAAAACACCCATATGTCCATTAACTAATGAATGGATAAACAAAATGTAGTATAATCATACAATGAAATATTATTCAGCCATAAGGAGGAATGAAGTATTTATACACACTACAACATGGATTACACTAAATGAAAAAGGCCAGATATATAAGGCTACTTATCATATGATTTCCTTTATATGAAAGGTCCTGAATTAACTATTTATGACTTTTCCATAAATCTATAATCCATAAATCCATAGAGATGGAAAGTAGATTAGTGGTTGCCAGTGCGTGGGAGAGAGGGATAAATGGGAAGTTACTATTAATGGGTACAGAGTTCCTTTTGGGGATGATGAAAATATTTTGAAACTAGATTGTGGTGATAATTGCACAATTTGGTGAACATACTAAAAATCAGCAAATTATACATTTCAAATACATAAAGTCTGTGAATTACCAAGTCAGTATAAAAAGTGATATACTTCTTCCATATTCTCTTGGTCCACTCTTGATACAGTTACCCAGAGGTAAATACCAGAAGGCAAGAAGCATTTGGGGACTGTTTTGGAGGCTGGCTACCACATATATCTTAAAAAAATGTATGTCCTGTTGGCCAGGCGCCATGGCTCACGCCTGTAATCCCAGCACTTTGGGAGGCTGAGGTGGGTGGATCACAAGGTCAGGAGTTCGAGACCAGCCTGGCCAACATGGTGAAACCCCACCTCTACTAAAAATACAAAAATTAGCCGGGCATGGTGGCAGGAGCCTGTAGTCCCAGCTACTTGGGAGGCTGAGGCAGGAGAATCTCTTGAACCCGGGAGGTGGAGCTTGCAGTGAGCAGAGATCTGCCATGCACTCCAGCCTGGATGACAGAGCAAGACTCTGTCTCCAAAAAAAAAAAAAAAAAAAAAAGTATGTCCTATTGTACCCTACACTTCTCCCATGTCAAATAGCTTCAACTGGATGCAGCTACTAACATCTGTATACTTAGCTCCATTCATTGGACAGTCCAAGTCCACATTTCATAGCTAATTTTCTTTTTTTTCTTTCAAGTCTCATGTTTTACATGACTTCTTTTTTCTTTTGTTGCTACCTAGCATAATATATATATATATGTATGTATATACTTTAAGTTCTGGGATATATGTGCAGAACGTGCAGGTTTGTTACATAGGTATACATGTGCCATGGTGGTTTGCTGCACCCATCAACCCATCATCTCCGTTAGGTATTTCTCCTAATGCTATCTCCTCCCCTAGTTCCCCACTCCACAACAGGCCCCAGTGTGTGATGTTCCCCTCCCTGTGTCTATGTGTTCTCATTGTTCAACTCCCACTTATGAGTGAGAACATGCGGTGTTTGATTTTCTGTGCCTGTGTTACTTTGCTGCAAATGATGGTTTCCAGCTTCATCTGTGTCCCTGCAAAGGACATGAACTCATCCTTTTTTATGGCTGCATAGTATTCTATGGTGTATATATGTACATTTTCTTAATCTAGTCTATCATTGATGGGCATTTGGGTTGGATCCAAGTCTTTGCTATTGGGAACAGTGCTGCAATAAACATACGTGTGCATGTGTCTTTATAGTAGAATGATTTATAATCCTTTGGGTATATACCCAGTAATGGATTGCTGGGTCAAATGGTATTTCTGGTTCTAGATCCTTGAGGAATCGCCACACTGTCTTCCACAATGGTTGAACTAACACCAACAGTGTAAAAGCATTTCTATTTCTCCACATCCTCTCCAGCATCTGTTGTTTCCTGACTTTTTTATGATCGTCATTCTAACTGGTGTGAGATGGTATCTCATTGTGGTTTTGATTTGCGTTTCTCTAATGACCAGTGATGATGAGCTTTTTTTCATATGTTTGTTGGCTGCATAAATGTCTTCTTTTGAGAAGTTTCTGTTCATATCCTTTGCCCACTTTTTGATGAGGTTGTTTGTTTTTTTCTTGTACGTTTGTTTAAGTTCTTTGTAGCTTCTGGATGTTAGCCCTTTGTCAGATGGATAGATTGCAAAAATTTTCTCCCATTCTGTAGGTTGCCTGTTCACGCCGATGATAGTTTCTTTTGCTTCACAGCTAATTTTCTATCCTATATGATGTCCTATTTAATCAAGGTCAATGTGATTGGAAAATTATTTTCTAACACATCATTATTTCTTACTGAGCTTTCCACTCACAAGTAGAAATTTCCATTTCTAAATGTCTCAAATACATTAAACATAGATGTATTATCTCCAATCGTAACAAATCCTGTAAGGTAGAGGTGCATATTATTGGTGAAGAAAATGAGGCTTGGAAAAGTTATATAATTTCCCTAAGGTTTCCTGGCTCGTAAGTGGCAAAGCAAGGATTCTAAGCCGTATAATAACAACCACCACAATAGTTCACAGATACTGAATATTCACTGTGTGACACATTATTCTACATGATTTCCACATATTATCTCATTTAATAATCACAACAGCCTGATGAAGTAGGTACCATTAATGTTTTACAAATGAGAAACTGAGGCTTAGAAAGGTTAACTA
Source organism: Hylobates moloch (assembly GCF_009828535.3). Lineage (NCBI taxonomy): Eukaryota > Metazoa > Chordata > Mammalia > Primates > Hylobatidae > Hylobates > Hylobates moloch. The sequence continues at coordinate 211,695,380 of NW_026652276.1, forward strand.
ACATGCCCAAGGTCACAAAGGTAGTGAGTGGCAGAGCAGAGACCAGAACCCAGGTCTGCTTGAGTCTTGTTTATGCACTTAGCATTGTATCACACTGCCTCCAGAGTGGAGTGGAGCTGAGTGGAACTGAGGAAGTTTTCGGATTTTTATATATGTATGAATCTATTAATTTATGTACATATCATATACATATATATTTGAGATGGAGTCTTACTCTGTCACCTGGGCTGCAGTGCAGTGGTGTGATCTTGGCTTACTGCAACCTCCACCACCTGGGTTCAAGCAGTTCTCCCATCTCAGCCTCCCAAGTAGCTGGTGCATGCCACCACGTCTGGCTAGGTTTTGTATTTTTAGTAGAGATGGGGTTTTGCCATGTTGATTAGGCTGGTCTCGAACTCCTGGCCTCAAGTGATCTGCCCACGTCCGCCTCCCAGAGGGCTGGAGTTACAGGCGTGAGCCACAGCGCCTGGCCATATCCCTTATATCTTGCTCCAGAAAGGATTTGAGGTGGCCAGAGGGTCTAAATTTTCTTTCCACGAGGATATAATCAACTTATTCTCGCAGAAATAACTGACTCCCGTGTTCCATACAGGTATTTCGCAGAAAGACTGAATTTTTCCAGATTCTATCCTTATATCCCTCTTTATATGCCTTTGAAGTTTCCGTTTAGTTGTTTCTCCTTTTTAATTCTCATTGTAATGGGAGATATTGAACAAAATCTTTGAGATCCAACTCCACCAAAATTCTATTTTGGATAAATGAAAACCTATTTTGGATATTGGATAAATGGAAACCTTATATCAAGAAAGGTTTTCATTTCCCAAAGAGGGCGCTGTGGTTCAAGTTAGTGCATTTGCTAGCATTGAGTTCCTATTTGGGCTTTCTTCCTTTTGCATCCTCTGAATGAAGAATTGCAGTATAATTTAGGATTTGGAAAGTGTTTGAAGGCCTGTTCATTAATCTTGTGTAGGAACTGGACAACTCCCTCATCAAACACAAATCAAACGCAAAAGCCTGATTTTTTTTGGAAGAAAAGGAAGCAGCTGTGAGGTTTCTGCCCAATTAGAACAAGAGTAGCAGGCTCTCAAGAAGTGTCCACACAAAAGAATTAGAGACAGAAACAGATTTAATGAAAACTAATCTTCAGGACCACACACTTGCACAGGCCCTTTCCAAGTTCCCAGGAAGAGTTCAGCAGTGTGTTCAGATGGCCATGTGTTTCTGTAAAATTTGAATAAGTACAATATTTTATTTTATTTTTATTTATTTATTTATTTTTGAGATGGAGTTTCACTCTTGTTGCCCAGGCTGGAGTGCATTGGTGCGATCTTGGCTCACTGCAACCTCTGCCTCCTGGGTTCAAGCAATTCTCCTGCCTCAGCCTCCTGAGTAGCTAGGATTACAGGCATGCACCACCATGCCTGGCTAATTTTGTATTTTTAGTAGAGATGGGGTTTCTCCATGTTGGTCAAGCTGGTCTCGAACCCCTGACCTCAGGTGATCTGGCTGCTGCGGTCTCCCAAAGTGCTGGGATTACAGGCATGAGCCACGGCACCCGGCCCAAAAGTACAATGTTTATTTTAACCACAGTTAGTTAGGGTTGCTCTTCCTTCTTCAACTTTTCCTTTGTCACATGCTTCCTCAGGTCCACTGCTACTGGATGGCCTTGGGCATTACTTAGATCTGACTAAGGTGAAATCAGGCTGGGGATACATTTATTTTAGGGCTTACAGAATATGCTTATGTGATTTGCTGTCATTTCCATAGAGTTATGTTACTGCTAGGTGTCCTGGTGCAAAGAGGGCTTCCAAGAGTACTGCTGTTACCCAGGGAGCCGATTCATTTAGCATCGTGACATAAAAGTGTGGGCTGTCGATCTTGTTGCAATAAGGGTGTGTGTCTAGGACCAGAATTATGTGGTGGTGGTAGAAGAACAAGGTTTGGAATGTATGGAAATAGATGCTAATCCACAGAGAATTCTTGCAGCTGTTAGACATGTAAAATTACAAACTCAGGATTTGGTTCTCATAATAAAAGTACTCTTTTATGAGGAATATGTTCAGTGAGGCAGTATATCCAGCTACAGATATACCAGACGTTTTTTTTTTTTTTGAGACGGAGTCTGGCTCTGTCACCCAGGCTGGAGTGCAGTGGCGCGATCTCGGCTCACTGCAAGCTCCGCTTCCCGGGTTCACGCCATTCTCCTGCCTCAGCCTCTCCGAGTAGCTGGGACTACAGGCGCCCGCCGCCACGCCCGGCTAATTTTTTTGTATTTTTAGTAGAGACGGGGTTTCACTGTGGTCTCGATCTCCTGACCTCGTGATCCGCCCGCCTCGGCCTCCCAAAGTGCTGGGATTACAAGCGTGAGCCACCGCGCCCGGCTATACCAGACGTTTTTTATGGGAATCACATGAAAGACTATTTCCAGGGCATGAAACTGTAGCACAAAAACACAACAGTTTCTGCAGATGAAGTTGCACCTTTTACACATCCCAATAACCAACCATAAAAAAATTACATCAACCGTGCTAGAAGAGTAAATTATCTTTTGCTTATCTCTTGAAAATGATATTACAAAATCATTGTCATGTAAACGGATGATCAAATCGTATGCAGCCAAAAATGTAGGGGAAAATATAACAGGATGATCAGGCAATAAATGAATAAAAACACTGGATTTGTGATGTTTGTGGTATTGTCAGATTCTAAAAATTTTGTAATTTCCTTTGGTTACATTATCATTTTAAATACATATTCTCATTCATGACTAATTTGTATTTGTAAATTTGTGTCCTCTTAATCCCAGTGGGCCTTCAAAATTACAGACATTTCAGACCCCACAAAACCTGAATCTTTTCCTCATTAGAGATAGTTTCTCTGATAACTACAGCAGAATGGTAGAGATAAAATATACTTAAAACTTTATTTAATAATTGGGAATTTTATTTCTGAATGTCAAGTTTAGTTCCATGAATTTCCTTTTTAACTCAGTTTTAGTGAGGTATAGTTTACATATAGTAATATGCAGATTTTAAGTATACATTTCAATGACTTTTGACAAATGTGTAAACGTATGAAACTAACATCCAAATAAAGATTCAAAACCTTTTCATCATCCTCCCAAATTCCCTTGTACTACTTACCAGTAACTCCACCCCCAGCTCCCCAGGCAACTGATATTCTGATTTTTTTTTTTTTTTTTTGAGACGGAGTCTTGCTCTGTCGCCCAGGCTGGAGTGCACTGGCAGAATCTCGGCTCACCGCAACCTCTGCCTCCCGAGTTCAAGCAATTCTTCTGCCTCAGCCTCCCGAGTAGCTGAGACTATAGGCGTGCACCACCACACTTGGCAAATTTTTGTATTTTTAGTAGAGATGGGGTTTCACTGTGTAGGCCAGTCTGGTCTCGAACGATATTCTGATTTTTATCACTAGAGATTAGTTTGCCTGTTTGTGAAGTTGATAGGAATGGAATCACCCAGTGCATTCCTTTGTGTCTGACTTCTTCACTCACCATATGTGCGATGGTTAATTTTATGTCAACCTGACTGGGCTAAGGGATGCCCAGATAGCTGGTAAGACATTATTTCTGGGCATGTCCATGAGGGTATCTCCAGAAGAGATTATCATTTGAGTTGGTAGATTGAGTAAGGAAGACTGCCCTTATCAATGTGGTCGGGCATCATCCTGTCCATTGAAAGCCCAGATAGAACAAAACGGCACAGAAAGGACAGATTCTCTCTTGTCTTGAGCAAGGACATCCATATTCTTCTGCCCTTGGACGTGAAGCTCCTGGTTCTCAGGCCTTCAGACTCAGACTGAATTAGACCACTAGCTTTCCTAGGTGTTTGCAGATGGCAGATGGTCGCCAAGAAATCTTTCTTGGGCTCCATAATAATTTGAGATAATTCCGGTAATAATAAATCTCTGTCTCTGTCTCTCTTTCTGTTCTTTCTCTGGAGAACTGTAATACAATATGTTTTTGTTTTATTTTTTAATTTTTAAGTTTATGGGTGTATAGTAGGTGTATGTATTTATGGGGTACATGAGATTTTTTATACAGGCATACAGTGCATTATAATCATGTCAGGGTAAATGGAGTATCCATCTCCCCAATATACAACGTTTTTTTGAGATTTGCCCATGCTATTGTGTAGATCAGTAATCTGTTGCTTTTTGGTGATAAGCACTAAATCATGATTTCTACATTGTCCTGTTAAACATTTGGGTTATATTCAGGTTTTGCTATTAAGAATAAATCTGCTATAAATATTTTTGTACAGGTCATTTTGTGAAGACTGATTTTCATTTCTCTTGGAAATATACTTAGAAACGGAATTGCTGGGTCCTATGATAGGTGGGTATTTACCTTTATAAGGAACTGCCAAAACTTTTTCCAGTGAGGTTGTACCATAAATCACTTCCGTCAGTGATTAATGAGAATTCCACTTGTTTCATATGCTCGTCAGTATGCTAAGAGTTGTGAAGTGGTGTCTCATTGTGGCTTTAATTTATATTTCCCTGTTAATGTTGAGTGCCTTTTCATATGTTTACTGACCATTCCTATATCTTCTTTTATTAAGTGTTCTAAATAATTTACCCATTTTTATTTGGATGGTTTGACTTATTATTGAGTTGTAGTAGTTCTTTATAAACTCTGGATGTAAGTTCTTTGTAAAGTTTGGAGAGATCTATTTATCTACACATACATTTATCTATCTGTCTATCTATCTATCTATCATCTATCTATCATCTATCTGTCTATCTTATCTATCTACCTATCTATCTATGAATGAGTCATCCATCTATCTGAAGAGAATATTTTCTCCCAGTCTATGGTCTGTCTTCAGTGTCTTTTTTTTTTTTTTCCTAAAAAGACCAAGCTTTTATTTTGGAATACTTTTGGAGTTACAAAAGAGTTGCAAAAATAACAGAGACAGTTCCTGTAAACCCTCCACCTGGCTTCCTCTAAAATTAATATTTTATTTTTTCCAGAGATTTGGTGATTATCTGCTCATCTTATTACTGATTTCTAATTTGATTCTGTTGTGGTCAGAGAACACATTCTGTACAATTTCAATCTTTTGAAATTTATTATGACATGCTTTATAATCCAGCACATAGTTTACCTTGTTTTCATGCATACATGAACAGAAATGTATTTTTTTGCAGTTGTTAGATGTAGTATTTAATAAACATAAATTAGATCACGTTGGTTAATAGTATTGCTCAAATCTTTTATATCTTACTGGATTTTTGTCTACTTGTTATATCAAATAGAGCGTTGAAATCACTAACTATAACTGTGGAATTGTCTAATTCTTCTTTTCAATTCTGTTGGTTTTTGCTGCATATTTTTGAAGTTCTGTTTCTAGATGCATACACATTTAGAATTGTTATATCTTCTTGATCAAATGACTATTTTTTCATTATGAAATGTCCCTCTTTAGCACTGGTAATACTCCTCATTTTGTTTTGTTTTGTTTTGTTGGGACAGAGTTTTGCTCTTGACACCCAGGCTGGAGTGTGGTGGCATGATAGCGGCTCACTTCAACCTCCACCTCTTGGGTTCAAGTGATTCTCCTGCCTCAGCCTCCCGGGTAGCTGGGGTTACAGGTGCGTGCCACCACACCCGGCTAATTTTTGTATTTTTTAGTAGAGACAGGGTTTCACCATGTTGGCCAGGCTGGTCTCAAACTCCTGACATTAGGTGATCTGCCCGCCTTGGCCTCCCAAAGTGCTGGGATTACAAGTGTGAACCACTGTGCCTGGCCTTACTCCTGGCTTTGAGTCTACTTTGTCTATTTTGTCTGATATTACTATAATCACTCTAGCTTTTTTTTTTTTTTTTTTTTGAGATGGAGTCTTGCTGTGTTGCCCAGACTAGAGTGCGGTGGCGCGATCTCGGTTCACTGCCAGCTCCGCCTCCCGGGTTCATGCCATTCTCCTGCCTCAGCCTCCCGAGTAGCTGGGAATACCGGCACCCACCACCACACCTGGCTAATTTTTTTTGTATTTTTAGTAGAGATGGGGTTTCACTGTGTTAGCCAGGATGGTCTCGATCTCCTGACCTCGTGATCCGCCTGCCTCGGCCTCCCAAAGTGCTGGGATTACAGGTGTGAGCTGCCGTGCCCGGCCCACTGTAGCATTTTTATGATTAGTATTTACATATTTTTGCACCTCTTTATTTTCAGTATATCTGTGTCTTTCTATTCAAAGTTCATCTTTTTAGGCAGAATATAGTCGGGTCTTATTTTCTATCCAGTCTGACAATCTTCGCTTTTAGTCAGAAAGCTTCTTATTGACATGGTTGAGTTTCAGCCTATCATCTTACTGTCTTCTTTTGTCTATCCCAGCTGCTCTTTTTCCCTTTGTTCTTTCTTCCTGCTTTATTTAAGATTAATCAGTTTTTTTAGTATTCCACCGTATCCACCTTTCTCATTTTTAGCTACACCCCTTTTAAGTGGTTACTCTAGGGTTATGGTACAGATATCCGACTCATCATAGTCTCCTGTGAGTTAATATAGTATCTCTTAACCTATAATTCAAGAACATTATAATGTTGTATTTCTTTTTCTCTTTTTCTTTTTTTTTTTTTTTTTTGAGATGGAGTCTTGCTCTGTCGCCCAGGCTGGAGTGCAGTGGTGTGATCTCGGCTTACTGCAACCTCTGCCTCCCGGGTTCAAACAATTCCCCTGTCTCAGCCTCCTGAGTAGCTAGGACTACAGGTGCGCATGCCACCATGCCTGGCTAATTTTTGTATTTTTAGTAGAGACGGGGTTTCACCATATTGGTCAGGCTGGTCTTGAACTCCTGACCTCAGGTGATCCACCCACCTCGGCCTCCCAAAGTGCTAGGATTACAGGCGTGAGCCACTGCGCCCAGCCATAATGTTATATTTCTTTCTTTCTTTTTTTTTGTTTTTTTGAGACAGAGTCTTGCTCTGTCTCCCAGGCTGGAGTGCAGTGGCCCAATCTTGGCTCACTATAACCTCCGCCTCCCGGGTTCAAGTGATTCTCCTGCCTCAGCCTCCTGAGTAGCTGGGACTACCGGTGTCTACCACCACACCCTGCTAATTTTTGTATTTTTAGTAGAGACAGGGTTTCATCATATTGGCCAGGCTGGTCTGGAACTCCTGACCTTGTGATCTGCCTCGGCCTCCCAAAGTGCTGGGATTACAGGTGTGAGCCACCACGCCCGGCCCATAATGTTATATTTCTAATAACCTCCATCCTGTTTTTATTTTTTTGCTATTGCTAAGTACAACATATCTATATATAAACTTTCCATATTTTGTAAACCACACAATGTATTCTTATTTTTATTTTAGTCAGTTTTCCTTTAAAGAAGTGAAGAAAACAAGTAAATTTTAAACAATGTATTTACTGTTTTTGGTACTCAGTTTCTCCCTATAGATCTGTTACTAATTGGTATTGCATTTCCTTTATCCTGAAGTACTTCCTTTTACATTTCTTGTAGTGCAGGTCTACTGGCAAGAAATTCTATCAGATTTTACTTATTTGTAAATATTTTTATTTTGATTTTCTTCTTGAAGGGATATGTTTTCTAAAATTCTAGTTGACTTTTTTTTCTTCAGCATTTTAAAGATTTTCCATAGCTTTTTGGCTTCCATTGTTTATTTTTTTTTTTTGAGACAGAGTCTCGCTCTGTCCCTCAGGCTGGAGTGCAGTGGCACAATCTCGGCTCACTGCAAGCTCCGCCTCCTGGGTTCATGCCATTCTCCTGCCTCAGCCTTCCGAGTAGCTGGGACTATAGGCGCCTGCCACCACACCCAGCTAATTTTTTGTATTTTGTAGTAGAGATGGGGTTTCACCATGTTAGCCAGGATGGTCTCGATCTCCTGACCTCGTGATCTGCCTGCCTCGGCCTCCCAAAGTGCTACGATTACAAGCGTGAGCCACCGTGCCCGGCTTTCTTTTTTTTTTTCCAGCTCTGTCACCCAGGCTGGAGAGCAGTGGCACAATCTTGGCTCACTGCAACCTCCACTTCCAAGGTTCAAGCCATTCTCATGCCTCAGCCTCCTGAGTAGATGGGATTACAGGCACATGCCACCATGGCCAGCTAATTTTTTTATTTTTAGTAGAGATGGGGTTTTGCCATGTTGGCCAGACTGGTCTTGAACTCCTGACCTCAGGTGATTCACCCACCTCAGCCTCCTAAAGTGTTGGGATTACAGACATGAGCCGCTGTGCCTAGCCTGCTTCCATTGTTTCTAGTAAGATGTCAGCCATAGTTCTTATTGTTGTATGTACTGTGATGTATCCCTCTCTGCCTTCCCCCTTCCCCCAGCCGCTTTTGAGATTTTCTCTTTATTTTTAGTTCTCTGCGGTTTGACAATTACGTATGTGCCTCAGCATAGTTTTCTTTTTGTTCGTCTTGCTTAGGGTTTCCTTAGCTTGGTGGTGCTTTGGGTTTGTTCACCTTCAAATTGGGAAGATGTTGGTCATTATTTTTTAAAGTATTTTTTCTTCTCCATTCTCTCTCTCCTATTCTTCAGGGACTTCAATTATATATATTAGATCACTTCAAATTGTCCTACAGACCAGTGATTCTTTATACATTTTTATTTCAATCTTTCTCTCTTTTTTTCTTTCAGTAGAAACATACAACTTTTTTGATGATACACAAATGAAGCTTTTGGTGGATAAATTGAAGTCAAAACAAATAACATAAGAATATGTCATTTATAATAGACAGGTTCACTGTCAATTCACAGAGGAACCAGTAAAAAATATTTCAATCCAAGCAGCATGATTAAAATCACAAATGTGTCGGCCGGGCGCGGTGGCTCACACTTGTAATCCCAGCACTTTGGGAGGCCGAGGCGGGCGGATCACGAGGTCAGGAGATCAAGACCATAGTGAAACCCCGTCTCTAGTAAAAATACAAAAAAAAAAATTAGCCGGGCGTGGTGGCGGGCGCCTGTAGTCCCAGCTACTCGGAGAGGCTGAGGCAGGAGAATGGCGTGAACCCGGGCGGCGGAGCTTGCAGTGAGCCGAGACTGCGCCACTGCACTCCAGCCTGGGCGACAGAGCAGGACTCCGTCTCAAAAAAAAAAAAAAAAAATCACAAATGTGTTTTCAGCACAAGAGGACTATTTATTTGATAGTCATAAGATGGTTCAGCTTGCAGCAGGTGACTGTCACAGATAACATCACTCTGGGTGAGACATTATTCAAAACTAGCAGCTGAAAGGATCCCTTTATTATATGACTAAGTGGAAAAGCAGTAACTTTCAATTTTCAATGCCTCCAGCTGCAAAACCAAGAAATTTCTTGAAGTCTTTTGAGAGCACATAACCAATTAGAATTTGTTCACTAGTTTTATAACTTTCACTTTCACCGAGAGGTCATGGTGATTTGCTAAGGCTCTAATTGTCTTAACACACACTCCAAATGTAATGCATATGTTTAAAAAGGGAACCTTTATTGAATTCTCTGTAGTTGAACACTTCTGCTCTGAGATTGTCATAGATGATCTCAAATATAGTAAGGGCATCAATAAAAATTTCTGATTCCACACAAGCATTGTAGAGAGAATTAAATATGTGGACACTTGGGTACTGAGAATTTTTTTCTTTTTTTTAGCATATCTGATTTTCAGCAAAATTCAAAATTATTTTCAAAATCTCAACCTTGATTCTTAGCCACCAAAGCCATAAAGAGTACACCCCTGCCACTTAAGCACATAGACTACGCCCATGGCTGTTAACATCTTGCACTTGGCATGCTTGGTGTGACATCATCCTGGATCACATTCTCCAGAAACACCTTCAGAACTCCCTGGATCTCCTCATAGATGAGGCCAGAAATGCTCTTGACATCACCACACCAAGCAAGATGCCAGATAGGAGGCTTGCAGATAGATGCCTTGCAGGCTGTCATATGTAGGACCTTGTGGTGACACTCAGTTCCTTCCTTACCCAGTCCTTTTCCACCTTTGCCTCAGCCAGACATGACAAAACAGATGCTGTTTCTTTTTGTGGTTCAGTTTGCAAAAATTTTATGACCTGTGTTCAAATTTCACTGATCTTTTTTTCTGTGGTGCCCACTATGATGTTAAGGGTGCACAATGAATTTTTCATTTCATGTATTGTATTTCCCACATCTTTACCTATTCCTTCTTTCTTTCCTTGTAAATTCCTAACTATATTTATAGTAGTTGTCTTAAAGTCATAAGTCTGCTAATTCCTCTGTCTAGGTCATCTTGTGGGTCTCCTATTGATGATTTCTTTCTCTTATGTATCACATTTTTTTTGCATGTTCCCATGTCTCAATATTTTACTGTAAGGCAAAAATTGTGTATAAATAATAGTGGATACTGCTGTATAATATTTTGTGTTTTGTTTTCACAGAACTTTCAAATCCTTCCTTCCATTCAGGTTTATGGGATAATGGGTTGTTTGTCCAGTGCCAACTAAGATGTGAAGACTGGAATTGGGCTACAGTATTAACCCCAACTTCCTGCATTGTTGCCACTAAGTGGTTCATCCCTTTGATACTGTCAGAATTTAACTGGAAGGAGATTAGTTGCCACGTGAATTGGTTTAGATGACTTTTGGATTCAACTACAATTAGGCTTTAGAATCAGAACACTCAAGACTGCACAAACTTTCTCTAGTTTCTAGCCTCATGTCCACTGATACTCAGGATACCCCTTTGTCACTTTTGCAGCAAATTCTTAGAGTGGAGAGGGAATTGTTGGACTAAATAATTTATGTTTGCATTAGAGCAAGATGAATTCCAATTCATCTTGCCAGCCCACGCTATTAGTAAGTATTCAATGGATTTTTTTTTTATTCTTTGAAAAATTTCTCTATCTATAGCTAGGCCACTCCTCTACTCACCTATGCCCAGAGTAGACATTGGCCTCTATATATAAAAATGTCCACAACTCTTTACTCATATGTAAAGGGCTTGCTGTACTCTGCTGTTTCGTTTATTATGCCTATTTGTATCTACTTCTTGATGGCTTTGGGGATAAGTGTGAGCTTTTTTTTGTTTTCTCTGTTTTTTTTTTTTTTCTTGTTACTCTGGGAGGAGTAGTTTCCATATTTTATTATATTTTTATTAGGTGGGATGTTCTATAAATGTCTACTAGGTCTAGATGGTTTGTATTGCTGTTGAAGTCATCTTCTCCTTTTGTAAAAAATTTTTTGCCTAGTTGTCCTATCCATTATTGAAAGTGGGGCACTGAGGTTTCCATACATTATTGTTGAATGATCTGTCTCACCCTTCAATCTGATTTTCTTCTTTTAACTCATGTTATATGCCATCTACTGCCTCCATTGTTTCTGATTAGTCAGGTATTAATCTTGTTGGGGTTCTTTGGTAAGTATTTTTTTCTTGTCACTTTCAGATGGTTCTCTTTATCTTCAGATCTGAGTATTTGTGGTTTTTTTCAATAAATACATAAATTATCTTTTATTTTAAATTCTGCTGTGGGGGGAAGTAAATGATTAATTTACTCTTACCTCTTATTTTCCCCTACAGCATAATTGACAAATAAAAATTATATGTGTTTGTAGTATATGATTTGATGTTTGTACATATAAAAACTTATTGTGAAATGATTACCTCCAGTTTTGGATGGAGGATGGATACCTCCAGTTTTGTCCTTGCTCAAGATTGCTTTGACTGTTCAGGGTGTTTTGTGGTTTCATGCGAATATTAGGATTTTTTTTCTGTTTCTATAAAAAATGCTGTAAAACTTTGAAAGCATTGAATCTGTAAATTGTTTTGGATAGTATAGACATTTTAACATTATCATTTCTTCCAATTCATGAATATCTTTTCATTTATTTGTGTCTTCACAAATTTCTTTCATCAATGTTTTACTCAATGGTTTACATCAATGTTTATAGTGTTTAATGTACAGATCTTTCACATCCTTGGTTAAATTCATTCCTAAGTATTTTATTTTGATCTATTGTAAATGGGATTGTTTTCTGAATTTTGTTTTTTGGATAGTTTGTTTCTCTGCAGAAATGATACTTATTTTTGTATATTTAATTTGTATTCTACAGCTTTGCTAAATTCATTTATTCTGTTTTTTGGTGGAGTTTTTAGGGTTTTCTACATATAACATCATGTTATCTGCAAAGAGACAATTTTAATTCTTCCTTTTCAATTTGGATGCCTTTTCTTTTTCTTGCCTGATTGCTCTGGCTAGGACTTCCAGTACTGTGTTAAACAGAAGTGGCAAGAATGAGCATCCTTGTCTTATTTTTTATTTTAGAGGAGAAGTTTTCACCAGTGAGTATGATATTAGCAATGGGCTTGTCTTATGTGGCCTTTATTGTGTTGAGGTATATTCCTTCTATACCTAATTTGTTGAGAATTTTTATTATTAAAGGATATTGAATTTTGTCAATGGCTTTTTTCCTGCATCTATTGAGATGATCATATGATCTTTGCCTTTCATTCTGTTAATGTGGTGTATCACGTTTATTGATTTGCCTATGTTGAACCATCCTTGCATTCCAGGGATAAAACCCACTTGATCATGGTGTATAATCTTTTTAATGTGCTGTTGGATTCAATTTGCTATTATTTTGTTGAGGAGTTTTGCATTTATGTTCATCAGGGATATTGGCCTGCAGTTTTCTTTTCTGTTAGTATCCTTGTATGGCTTTGGTATCAGGGTAATACTGGCCTTGTTTCCATTTTTAAGAAGAGTTTTTAAAGGACTGGTTAATTTTTCTTTAAATGTTTGGTAGAATTCAGTCATGAAGCCATCAGGTCCTGGGCTTTTTTTTTTTTTTTTTTTGATGTGAGACATTTCATTAGTTATTCAGTATCTTTATTTATTATTTGTCTTTTCAGATTTTCTCTTCATGATTCATGGTTGATAGGTTATATATTCATAGTAGTTTATTTTTTTCGAGGTTGTCCAATTTGTTGACATTTAATTGTTTATAGTCGTCTCTTATGATCTTTTGTTTTTCTATGGTATCAATTGTAATGTCTTCTCTTTTATTTATAACTTTGAATTTTTCTTTTTTTTTGGTTAATTTAGCTAAAGTTTATCAATTTTTTATGTTGTTTTTTAAACTATTTCTTTGATTTTTTTTATCATTTTTCTAGTGTCTATTTCATTTATTTCTCCTTTGATTTTTATTATTTCTTTCATTCTGCTAACTGTGGGCTTAGTTTGCTCTTCTTTTTCTAGTTCTTTGCACTGTAAAGTTAGGTTGTTTATTTGACATGTTTTTTATTCATGTAGGTGCTATCACTATAAACTCTTACTAAAATTGCTTTTGTTACATCCCCTACATTTTAGTATGTTGTATTTTCATTTTAATTTGTTTCAAGATTTAAAAAATTTCCTTTTTGATTTATTATTTGACTCATTAAGAGTGTGTTGTTTAATTTCCACATAATTTGTAGAATTTCGTTTTTCTCGTATTATTGGTTTCTAGCTTCACATCATTGTGGTTGGAAAAGATGCTTGATATGATTTCAATCTTCCTAAATTTGTGAAGACTTGTTTTGTGGCCTACAATATGATCTATCCTGGAGTATGTTCCTTGTGAGCTTGAAAAGAATGTGTACTCTGCTGCTGTTGAATAGATATTCTGTATATGTCTATCATGCCCATTTGGTTTATACTTGTTATTCAAGTATACTGTTTCATTATTGGTTTTTTGTCTGGACGATCTATCCATTGTTGAATGTGGGACATTGAAGTACCCTACTATTAATATATTGCTATCTATTTCTCCCTGTAATTCTGTTTATATTTGTTTTATATATTTAGGTGTTCCAATGTTGGGTGCAAATATAATTATTATATCCTTTTGATGAATGTTTCTGTTTATCATTATGTAGTGACTTTCTTTGTCTCGCATGACAATTTTTGACTTAAAATCTATCTTGTCTGATATAGGTATAACCACCACTGCTGCTCTTATTTGGTTACCACTTTGCATGGAATACGTTTTTCCATTTCTTTACTTTCAATCTGTATGTGTCCTTAAAGCTAAAGTGAGTCTCTTGTAGGCAGCATATTGTTGGGTCTCTTTTGATTTTTTTTTTGTGTTTAAATCTAGGAAGCCATTATATTTTTGATTGGAGTCCATTTATATTTAAAGTAATCATTGATAGATAAGGACTTACTATTGCTATTTTATTAATTATTTGCTGTTTTGTAGTTCCTTCATTCCTTTCTTTCTCTCTTGCTATCTTCCTTTATCATTTGATAATTTTTTGTAGTGGCATGAGATATGATTTAATTACTTTGTCTTTGTCTTTTGTGTATCTACTACAGGTATTTTCTCTGTGGTTCCTTTGAGGCTTATATAAGATATTTTATAGTTGTATCAGTGTATTTTAATCTGATAATGACTTAAGTTCAACCACATTCAAGAACTCTACACTTTAAAATTTCCTTCCCCCCGTTTTATGTTACTGATGTCACAGTTTACATCTTTTATATATTGTGTATTCATTATGTATTCATTAATATATTATTGAAACTATAGTTACTTGTAATACTTTTGTTTCCAAATGTATATACTAGAGTTAAAAGTGACTTAAATACCACCATTACAGTATTAGAGTATTCTGAATTTGACTATATTCTTACTTTTACAGTGAGTTTTATACTTTCATATGTTCTCACGTTGTTATTTTAGCATCCTTTCATCTCAACTTGAAGAGCTACATTTAGTATTTCTTATACTGCAGGTCTAGGTTGATGAACGACCACAGCTTTTGTTTGTCTGGCAAAATCTTAATCTCTCCTTCATTTGTAAAGGACAGCTTTGCTGGGTATAGTCTTTTTGGTTGAAGGGGCTTTTCCCCCCTTTAGCACTTTGAATATATTATCCCACTCTCTCTTGGCCTGCAAGGCTTCTGTTGAGAAGCCTGCTGTTAATCTTATGGTGGCTCCTTTGTAGGTGATGAGTTGGTTTTCTGTTGCTTTCCAAGTTTTGTTTTTCACTTGACAATTTGACTATAATTTGTCTTGGTGAGGATTTCTTTATATTTAACCTATTTGAGGTTCTTTGAGTTTCATGGATCTTGATGTTCATATACCTCTCCAGATTTGGGAGTTTTCTGTCATTATTTAAGTTTTTTTATCTTAAGTTATTATGTATACATACTAGTTGTACACATTTATGGGGTACATGTGATATTTTGATACAAGCATACAATGTAGAATGATTAAGTCAGAATAATTGGGGTATCCATCACCTCAGGCATTTATCATTTCTTTGTTTAAGGAACATTCCAGTTCTACTCTTTTAGTTATTTTGAAACATACAATAAATTGTTGTTAACTATTGTCACTCTACTGTGCTACCAAACACTATATCTTATTCCATTTAACTGTATTTTTGTATCCATAAAATGATTTATAAACCATTCCCTGCTTATCCCTCTCTTTCCCACTACCCTTCCCAGTCTCCATTGGATACCCCAATTATTCTGATTGTAGCACTCCATTTCTTTAGGGTCATTACTGGTGCTTAGTTTTGTCCCTTTGGTGGTGTCATGTTTCCCTGATTATTTGTGATTCTTGTGGCCTGAGTTAGTGTTTACACATTTGAAGATGTAGGCATCTCTTTGAGTCTTTACAGACTGGCTTCAGCAGGTAAAGCACTTTAACATTCAGCCCACTGAGAGATTCTGGGCAGGTCATATAGTGGGGTCTGTGATTGGGCTTGCTGCTGGAGCCCTTAGCAGAGCTTTCATGATGCCTGGGCCAGTGGGTGGGTGAGCCTGGTACCTCAGTCCACTGAGGCACACCTAAGTATTAGATCTGCATGGGCAGGCCTGGTGCCTGAGTTTGCAGGAGGAGGTCTGGAGCCAGGGTCTATGTGTACAGACCTGGATCCTGGGTCTGCAAGGGCAGGCCTGTTGCCTGTGTAGAGGCTGGCTTGAGACCTGGTTCCACTGGGGCCCAGCCTGGCATTGAGGTAGGCCTTGGGCCTGAGACTGTGGGTGTCAGCAGGTAGACAGTGCGTCTGAAGCCTGGGTCCTGTGAGGCTGATCTGGAGTGTGGGGTCATGGGGGTTGGTCTGGCACTAGGGAAAGTGCTCACCTGGAGTGCAGGGTCATGGGCTCCAGCCTATCATGAGGGTAGGCCTGGAGCTGGGGCCATAGGGACTGGTCTGCCACCAGGGCTCACTGGGATGGTCCTGGTGCTAGGGTCTGCACCAAATATGGGTGCTCATTTCCCTGTTTTTCCTCCACATCGAGGGTATCTCTTTCTAGACTGCACTGCCTGTGCTCGGGGAAGGGTGTCATGGGTAATGTAAAACTGTCCTGCCCTGTTCAGTGTATCCGTTCTTAGATCTGTGCTCCACCCAGGTACTCTAATCCCTCATCTGAATTCCTAGCTGTTGTGAAGTTATTTTTATGCATGGATGGTTACTACAAATTGATGTTTCTGTGAGGTAACAAGTACTGGAAACCCCTATCCCTCCATCTTGTTGCTGTCAATCTAGGTCTCCAACATTTGTGTTTATTTTACTTAAAGTTTACTGAGCGTCTCGGATGTATTGATTAATGTTTTTCACCAAACTTGGGAAGTTTTCAGCCATTATTTCTCCTCATTTCTCTCCTCTCCTTCTCGTGCATATGTTGATGTGATTAATGATGTCTCACATTTCCGCAAGGCTCTGTTTATTTTTCTTCATTCTTTTTTCTCTCTGTTCTTCAATCTCTATAAATAAACTACAAAGTTGTTGACTCTCTTGCCTGCTGAGAGCTAATGTGTCCTCACACTCCAAAGAGAGAGCAAGCAAGCCCTCTTTAGTGTCTCTTCTTATAAGAGCATTAATTCTATCATGAAAGTTCCACCCTCATGACCTCATCTAAACCTAATTACTTCTGAAATGTTCCATCTGTAAATACCATCGCATTGGGGGTTAGGGCTTCAACATATGAATCTTGGGGGGATACAGACATTCAATCCATAATAGCAAGTTTCAGTGGATTTCAGAAGCCTGTAAGGCAGAAAAGCAAAAGCACCTTGTTTTTTGTCCACTTGACCTGTGTCTTATGTTGGACTGAAATGTAGGTCTCCTAATTTTGGTGTAGTTTTGTATATTCTCCCTGTATATCCTTAACTTTCTGATTCATAAAGGTAGTTGCTGTGTTATTTGTGTCATATATATTCATAACTGATATGTGGTCTTTGTGAATTGTGGCTCTTGGCATTATCAAATATTTTGTTGTCTCACTTTTTGTCCAAATTCAACATTTTCTTTTTCTTTCTTTCTTTTTTTTTTTGAGAGGGAGTCTCACTGTGTCGCCCAGGCTGGAGTGTAGTGGCACGATCTCGGCTCACTGCAGGCTCCACCTCCCAGGTTCACGCCATTCTCCTGCCTCAGCCTCCCGAGTAGCTGGGACTACAGTCACCCACCACTGCGCGCGGCTAATTTTTTTTGTATTTTTAGTAGAGACGGGGTTTCACCGTGTTAGCCAGGATGGTCTCGATCTCCTGACCTCGTGATCCACCCGCCTGGCTTCCCAAAGTGCTGGGATTACAGGCGTGAGCCACTGCGCCCGGCCCCAAATTCAACATTTTCTGATATCATTAGCACAGTCTCTGTTTTCTTACTATTTTGTTTGTCTGCCCTATACTTTTACATCTCTTGACTTTTACCAGCCATTCTGAATTACTTTGATTTAGGTATATCTCCTAAATGCAGCATAGAGTTGGGTTTTGCTTTGTGGGTCAACCTGCAGGTCTTTTCTTTTTAATACATGAGTTTCTATTTACATGTATCGAAATGAGTGACATGTTTGGTTTAATAGCTATTTTAATGTTATATTTGCTGTGTTTTGTTTTACTTAATGTGTCTCTTTCTCTATGTAGTCTGTTTTTGTTGCTCTTTAAACCTTTTGTTTTGATGTTTAGAAACATTTGAACATGTGTTCTTGCAGTTACCTTCCAGTCTTCACATGTCATTCTCCCTGTGTGCATGTCTGTGTCCAGTTTCCCCAAAGGACATTAGTCGTATTGGATTAGGGACCACTGTAGCCCAGTATGGTCTCATCTTAACTAACTATATCTGCGTGACCTTATTTCCAAGTAAGGTCACATCCTGAGGTGCTGGGGGTTGGGACTTCAGCATATGAATGTTGGGGGGACACCATTCAACACCTAACTACCTCCATCTTTGTATCCATTGTGGTTGCCTCAAACCATCTTTTGATTCTTTAAGCTTCTAAGGCTGTGGGTCTCTACCCGAGATTTAGTAAACTCCCTTGAGGAGAACTGTGGGCTGCCTGCCCTCAGGCTAAAAGCCATTAACATGGAAAGTTTACACAGTGCTATTCTTATCTTCTGCCAAGTGCCAATCCTCTCTCCCTTTCTGCTTCCTTTTGGTTGTTCTCCAGGGCCATCAAGTAGTTTGTTTTTATATTTGGAGTGGAATTACGGTCATTATTTGCAAGAGAATTGGCCCACAGAAGCTCTTCCACTATTACTGCAAGACTCTTATTTTATTTCTTCCTGGGGTTTTGTTTGTTTGCTGTTTTTTTTTTCTTTTGTCTGTTCCTGTTCTGGGTTTTTAAATATATGATTCTAGGTGTTTCTTTCAGATCTGCAAATGGTAAAAAATATTACATTCAGGTTGGTAGCGTGCATCAGTTTCTTTCTGCTTCATTTTGTGAAAGGGAGTTTTTATCAGTTGAGGTGTTTGATTTTTATTTTACATTCCCTTTATACAGAGACTTCATTTGGATGTTATCTGCCCTTTCCCATTCATCTGGAAATGTGCGATCTTTTTCCTGGACCAGCAATATCAGGCAAGGGTAAAAGTTTTAGTTGACTGACTATATTTCACAGTTCAAGGGCACCCTCTGCTGTTGACTGAAGAGAATTGCAGTTTCATTAATGTTCAGTTTTGGTGGGGTAGTTTGTTTTTTTTTTAATTTTGTTCTAGTGGCACTTTTAATTTTAAAAAATATATTTATCTTCACTCAGATGTGAATCATGTTTTTTGTTTCTTGATCTCTGCGGTTTTTTCAAGTACGCATATTCATTTTGTGAAAATTCAATGAGCTCTACGCTTCATATGTGCATATTATATTTCAATAAAAAGCTAAAAATAAACAAGTCAATAATTAACGCCTAATGAATAAAACACAGAATTATATTTGATAAAATTATCTTCTACTCTCCAACTTTGTTATGCCCTACCTGTTATTTTCGTCCATTTGTTACTCTAAAAATTATATTTTGTACACATGTCCAAAAGGTATGTTTTGTAAGTACACTTAAAGGTATCTTAAAATTACTTGTTTTTGAATCATTTGATACTTACCACCAGTCTTTTCAAAGTGTTTTTATCATCCATCAATTCTTTATCTTGATTCTTCTTACAGGTAGCTGAAATACAACATCATAATTTTTACTGGAAAATAGCCACATTGAAGGAACACCATAATTTCACCATGAAAACCAGCACAACCTTACACAGATGACAGACATTTCCCCTCAAAACTTGTTAAACTGTATTTGGGCTGACCAAATTAACCAGAGTTAATTCTATTCATGGGGGAGCAGGAAGTAACTTGATAAAATGCTCTGAGTTTATATATCATTGTCCAATAAATAGTATAATTTTAAAGAAAAAAACTTGTTAGGCAATGTTCTCTTATTTTCTGACATCACATATTGTGACAGAATGTAAGGCCAACCTGGTTTTTACAGATTCCCTGGTCTCATTTTGTTGTTGTTGTTAGTGTATAAAAATAGCATTGACTTAAAATTTTTAAATTTATTTTATTTAATTAATTTATTTATTTTGAGACAGAGTCTCACTCTGTCGCCCAGGCTGGAGTACAGTGGCACAATCTCGGCTGACTGCAATCTCCGCTTCCTGGATTCAAGCGATTCTCCTTCCTCAGCCTCCCGAGTAGCTGGGACTATAGGCGTGTGCTACCACACCTGGCTAATTTTTGTATTTTTAGTAGAGAGGGGATTTCACCATTTTGGTCAGGCTGGTCTCAAACTCCTGAACACAGGTGATCCGCCTGCCTCAGCCTCCCAAAGTGCTGGGATTACAGGCGTGAGCCACCGCACTCAGCCGAGTTTTTTTTTTTTTTTTTTTTTTTGAGAAGGAGTCTCGCTCTTTCACCCAGGCTGGAGTGCAGTGGCACGATCTCAGCTCACTGCAAGCTCCGCCTCCTGGGTTTACGCCATTCTCCTGCCTCAGCCTCCTGAGTAGCTGGGACTACAGGTGTCCGCCACCACGCCCAGCTCATTTTTTGTATTTTTAGTAGAGACGGGGTTTCGCTGTGTTATCCAGGATGGTCTCGATCTCCTGACCTCATGATCCATGCGCCTCAGCCTCCCAAAGTGCTGGGATTACAGGCATGAGCCACCACGCCCGGCTCCTGGTTGTTTTTTTACTCTTGACATACTTCTCACACACTGCATTCTGTTGCATAAAAGGAATTACGTGGTTTTGAATTACAGATAAAGATGGACATTGTCTGTGTGGTAAATACGTGGTGGTTTATATGCTTCATATGAAAAACGATCGTACATAAAACTATCTCTTTCGTTAGGAACATAATCTGGACCATTCAGATACACTGAAATTCAGCTGTTTTCTACATCGTCTGTGTGGGTGTAGCTAAAATATGAGCTTTTAAGCTTAAAAACAACTTCTGCATGTTATTTGGCAATACTTTTTATTTAATTTCTCAACCACCCCAAAACTTAAAGGGCAAATTTAAAATATGCATTTAATGCCTGAGTATTTTAGAGTGTAGCCTTCAACAAAGTCCTTTGAGCCTCACTGTAAAAAATATTATTGACTTTTTAATATAAACCTTGTGTCCCATGTCCTTGCTAATTCGTTATTTCTAATAGTCCATCTGTTGATTCTTTTTAATTTTCTGCTTATACAATTGTAGCATTTTTGAATTATGAACAAATATTTCCTAAATTCCATCTGCCGTTTCTATTGGGCCCCTGTTCCCTTGCTTTGCTGTGAAATAGCAAGTGCCTTCAAGGAAAAAGGCAGTAAACATGAGGTTGGCCTCACTGGTTTCAGGTATCACAGTTCCTCAAATCCTGTCTTAGTTACATGCTCTCCAAATATTTAACACAGTTTTTTAATGTATATGGTATATCTTTTACAGTTGTTTTCTGTAGGAGATTTATAATCTTGATATAAACTATTCCATCATGGCTGGACCAAAATGCAGCCTTTTTCCTTTGTTTGTAAACTTTATTTTCTATTTACATGCTGATAGAATTTATTCTTTGCTCTTAAAATTTAATATTAACCAAGAAATACATAGGGCCTTCCATTATTTGCTTCATGGGAATCCTTTCCATATGCAGTTTCAGGTCTTTATTCAGTTTTTATTTAATATTCATCAAATATTATTCTATTTATTTTGTTCATGACTTAGTAAAAATAGCGACAATTAAAGAGCAATCCTTTGTAGCTTCTTCAGTAAGACCAACATCTGCCTGCATTTGCCATCCTTGGTTGAAAGATCTCTCCTCTGGATGAGACCCATCTCTTCCCTTGTGAATTAACGTATTAATCTCCTTTGTCTTCA
The DNA here is from genome assembly GCF_009828535.3 of Hylobates moloch. Classification (NCBI taxonomy): domain Eukaryota; kingdom Metazoa; phylum Chordata; class Mammalia; order Primates; family Hylobatidae; genus Hylobates; species Hylobates moloch. The sequence goes on from NW_026652276.1 coordinate 211,716,937, forward strand.
GTTCACTCCTGCCTACTCAACAGCATCAGCAAATAAACACACCCTAGTATCTCCCATCTTAAGAGAAGAAAAATCTGCCCTTCCCACAGGACTCTGCCCAGGCTCCATCTCACTTTTTGTTCCCTATCAGAGTGAAACTTACGGAAATTCATTCTTTCTTTCTTTCTTCATTCTCTTCTATTCTCTCTTCAACTTCCTTGATCTGGCTTTCCCCTCCCTAACTCCATTAAAGCGTTTCTTGTCAAAGCTACCGATAGCCTCCATGTTAAAATACTGTCAGTACTCACGTCTCACTCGACCTCTCAAAAGCACTCAGAATGTTTTTCCTTGGGCTCTAGTGACCACACGTTTGTCTTTTCATCTATTTCCACATCTTTTTTTCTATTTAAATTCCCTGTCTAGACTGGGTGTTGTGGCTCATGCCTGTAATCCTAGCACTTTGGGAGGCCGAGGTGGGTGGATCACCTGAAGTCAGGAGTTCGAGACCAGCCTGGCCAACATGGCAAAACCCCATCTCTACTAAAAATACAAAAATTAGCTGGGCATGGTGGCGCATGCCTGTAGTCCCAGCTACTTGGGAGGCTGAGGCAGGAGAATCGTTTAAACCTGGGAGGCGGTGGTTGCAGTGAGCCAATATCACGCCATTGCACTCCAGCCTGGGTGACAGAGCGAAACTCCATCTCAAGAAAAATAAATAAATAAATAAATAAATAAATAAATAAATAAATAAATAAATAAATAATAAATAAATAAATAAATAAATAAATAAATAAATAAATAAATAAATTCCCTCTCTGGATTATCTAATCTAGTCCCTTAAATATCACTTATATGCTAGTGACTCCCAAATGTAGACATTTTTAGCTCTGGGCATTCCCTTGAGAAACGGGGTTGTCTCTAGTAGTTCATCTAACATATGCACGTGGATGTCAAATGGATATGAAAGCTAAGACAGCAAAAATTAACTCCCTTCCCTCTCTGCAAGCCTGTTCTCATTTGCCCCCATTTCAGTAAACAGCCCCATCAAATAGTTGCTCAACTGAAAGACATAAGGGTCACTTGTGATCCCTTGATTGCCTTCTGCCAGATGCACCTGCAAAACACATTTCCCAAATTTTACTTATTTTTTGCCTGCTACCACTGAAGTTCAAGACACCATCATCTCTCACCAGTACCCGCTTTCTAAGTGGGCTCCATGGTTCCATGCTTGGCCTCCCCAACACATCCTCCATGTGGCAGTAAGAATTACCCCACTTTAAAATGTGATCTGTATCACATCATCCTCCGAACTGAACCCACCAATGGCTGCCTAGGAGTAAACTCCAAATTCTTCACCACAGTCTGCACTGTGTACTTGCTGTGGTCCCTGCCAACCTCTCTTATCACATTTTTTATTGTTCTCTTCTTTTCTTACTACTTTCTTCACTGGCATTCTTTTTGTTCCACAAAATTCATTCCCACTGCAGGGTCTTAGTATTCAGCAGTTTCTTCTGTAGGAAATACTCTTTCTTCAACTCTTTCCGTGATTAACCCTTTTTTTCATTAACCAGGTCTCATCTTAAATGTTGCCTGCCTTCTCTGAACCCACCTCTTCCTGACATTCTCCTTATCATCAGGAAAGGCAGGGTAATGCTGTGGTAACAGATTGCAGTGGCTTAAAACAACAAAGGTTTACTTCTTGCTAACTGTACATTGCAGGTTGCAGGTTGGCTGAGGACCTCCAATCCATGCTGTCCTCACTATGGGCTGAGGGAGCAGCTGCTATCTGGAACAATGCCAGTCACCATGTCAGGGGAAAAGAAGGCTCTGGAGGGCGCTGCAACCGAATGCTTGGCCTGGAAATGACATGCATCAGTTCTTTCTTTTTTTCTTTCTTTTTCTTTTTTTTTTTTGCTCTGTCACCCAGGCTGGAGTGCAGTGGTGCGATCTCGGCTCACTGCAACCTCCTCCTGGGCTCAAGCGATTCTCCTGCCTCAGCCTCCTGTGTAACTGGGATTATTGGCTCCTGCCACCACACCTAGCTAATTTTTGTATTTTTAGTAGAGAGGGGGTTTCACCTTGTTGGCCAGACTGATCTCCACCTCTTAGCCTCAAATGATCCACCTGCCTTGACCTCCCAAAGTGCTGGGATTATAGGCATGAACCACTGTGCCCAGCTAACACGCATCACCTCTGATCACAAGTTATTGGCCAGACTAGTTACATGGCCCTACCCAGCCACAGAGAGCCACAAGAAATAATCATATAGATGCCAGAAGATAACTCTAATGGCTATCACACATTTTACACTTAAAAAAAAAATTTTTTTTTTGAGAAAAGGTCTCGCTCTGTTGTCCAGACTGGAGTGCAGTGGCGTGATCTCAGCTCACTGCAGCTTGGACCTCCTGGGTTCAAGCAGTTCTCGTGTTTCAGCCTCCCAAGAAGCTGGGACTACAGGCGCATGCCACCACACCCAGCTAATTTTTGTATTTTCTGTAGAGACAGGGTTTTGCCATGGTGGCCAGGCTGGTCTTGAACTCCTGGGCTCAAGTAATCCGCCCACCTTGGCTTCCCAAAGTGTTGGGATTACAGGCGTGAACCACTGCTCCGGGCCCTCCATCACACTTCTTATATCATTCTGTTTATACAATGTTTTTCTATATTGAGAGATAATAAATTCTATGTAACCATCATCTAGGTTAATAAAATAATTCCAAGGTCTTAGAAGCCTCTCTTTAATGTGCCCTTCCCTCTGTCAAGGAGCTCACCACATCCTAACTTTGGGGTTAATAAGAGCAATGCTTTTAGTTCCAGTTTTACCACCAAAGCATGTATTTTTGTTTAGTTTGAGCTATTTTGGACTTATATAAGAGGCAGTATTTTAATTTGTTTCTTTCAATGAATGCAGTGCTTATAAGGTTTATGTATATTGATGAATGTAGCTATTTTTTAATGTATCCATTTTGCCTGGCATGCACCTGTAATCCCAGCTACTCAGGAGGCTGAGGCGGGAGGATTGCTTGAGCCCAGGAGTTCAAGACCAGCCTGGGCAATATAGTGAGACCCACTCAATCAAATAATCAGTCAATTATTTTTGATAAATAATACAGGTATCAATTTTAATGTTAAGGTATATTTGTGTTGTTTTCAGTTTTAGGCTTTTGGAAACAACGCTTCTGTAAATATCCTAGTACCTGTCTCATGGGAGTGAAGTTGCTGAATCGTAGGATGCATGCATGTTCATCTCTGCTAGATGATGTGAAATTGTTTTCAAAAGTGATTTAAAATGCGCTGCCAACACTATGAGTTCCAGCTGCTCCATATCTTTACCAATGCTTGGTATTGTTGTACTGTTTTTTTTTTTTTTTTTTGGAAAAAGAGTTTTGCTCTCGCCCCGGGTGGAGTGGAGGGGGGGCGTCTTGGGCTCCCTGCCGCCCCCCCCCCTGGGTTCACGCCATTCTCCTGCGTCAGCCTCCCCAGTAGCTGGGACTACAGGCACCTGCCAACTCGCCCAGCTAATTTTTTTTTTTTTTGTACTTTTAGTAGAGACAGACTTTCACCGTGTTAGCCAGGATGGTCTCGATCTCCTGACCTCGTGATCCGCCTGCCTTGGCCTCCCAAAATGCTGGCATTACAGGTGTGAGCCACTGCACACAACCTGTTGTACTTTTTGATTTTTGTCAATCTGATGGGTGTATGATGGTCTCATTTTGTTTTTGCTTTGATAACTAATGAAGTTGACCACCTTTACATATGTTTTTTGTTTATTTCTTTAGTTAGGGTATTCAGTTTATACTTACTGCCCCAGCATAATTATTAAAATAGTCCCCTTTCATTCTCTAACATGTCTCGGTTTGGACAATACATTGTACGGCCCCCTAACCTTAGTGGGGTCCCTCCACTAACGTGGAAATTTCCTTCTTGCTCGTTAGTGTTTGGGATGGTGTGGTCTGGCATCTCTGAGGAAAGAAAAAAAAATGGGTTAGATATAGAGGATTGAGTAAAAACCAGATGAGAGGGAAAGCAAACTCCTTAACTGGGATTACTCAGTCTGACTCAGGATAACCATTTCCAAAATAATGTGTGATGGAGCCTTCAAATGGGTACAAAGCAGATGAGTTTGAGCAACGTAATCCAGCAGTAAAAGTGAAAGAATTTGTTTACCGATTTCTCAGAAATGACTCAAGGCACGATCATCATTTGAAAGCTGGTCACAGTGTCTACTGCAGCCACTCACTCCCCTTTCAGTCTGTAACAAAGCTCTTAAAAGCTGACATATGAAACCAATAGTATGTTTCTTACCTTGAGATCATCTTGTGAAATTTCTTACTCTATTTTTTAAAATGTGTTTGTTAGATTTTATTTTCTAAGTAATATTGATTAAAAATATTTATACAGCTACTTTTTTTTTCTTGTTAAAGACATTTAATTGAGCACATCTCCTTCCCCCGACACCTCACAAAAAGAATAGTAAAGGGGGAAAAGGCATGAACCCCTAACAGTAACGAGCATGAAGAAGGGGATCTATCAGTGGATGAGTGGTTTTATACACCTACTTCTAAGTCCACAGTTTAGCACTCTTATTTGTATGGCTTTAAAAGTTATAGCACAGGGTCTTTACATTAAGGATTGAGGGAAAAGACTCCATTCAAAACAAAGCCTGATAATTATAGACATGTTTTTCTCGGTACTTTATTTTAAATACATTAATTTTTAAACGATGCTCATCTTTTTTTTCATCTGGTGGTAAAATACTAGTGCAACTTTTCATCAAAATAAAGTTTACCACAGATGTAAGTGAATTTTCCCAATTGAAAATTGCCCTTCAGCTGCCACTAAATAAAATTTCTCAACCTAACTTAAGTGAAAAGAACTGGTGGTTGTCATTGTAAGTAAAAATATAGAGTATCATAGCATTGTCTCCATTACTCCTCACGATACAAACTTTGAAAGAACCAGAGATGCTTTATAGGAGTTTAGTCGGTTTTGAAAAGGCACGTGTGTGTGTGTGTGTGTGTGTGTGTGTGTGTGTGTGTGTGTGTGTGTGTGTGTTTTAATATTCTAAAAATTTTCCCACCACCACTCTTTCTGTTGCAGAGACGGCATTGGTGACTACAGGGCTAGACAAGAACGTTTGTTCAGACTAAAGAAAGCCAGAAGCCAAAATTCAGCTGCACAGTAATAATGTGCTTTTCATCATGCAGCCTTGTGTTTGCTATATATTTGATTTTCTACCATGCATTAGAATATGTAAACTTGTATTCTAATGATTTAAGTTTGCTTTCACAATATGGAAAAAATTTGAGGAAGAACATGACCTGGGAAAGAGAAAACGGAGAACTTTTACCACAATGAACATAGATACATTGGTACCCCACTATATGATAAGAATATAATCCATTTAAGTTACGGAAAAGATCCCTTCAGTTATGGGAAAAATCCCTCTGCTGTGGCAGTAAGTTGGGGGAGGGGAATCGACATGTTCCAACAGAAACAACAGGAAATAGCTTAACTTTGGTCCACTTGTCTGTTAGCTTAAGGACAGTCATACTGCCTATAATCGGTTCAGAAACCCAACAAGTATATTTAAAAATATATTCATGTGTAATTTCATTCTAAAACTGGCATAGCTGTTCTTTCCTCATTCTCTGCCTTTTCAGCTTCAGAATATGCTGTCGGCACGGTCTCTAATCCTCAGCATCTTCGTGATCTTCCCTGGCAGCCTCAGCATCTGCTTGGCTAGGCCCTCTCTCCTCTTGGGTCATGATTTCTGGGGTCATGTGGACAAAGCCTGCTTCTGGAAGTTCACTTTGTACTTCCGCTGGTATCTGATTTACCCATTCCACATGCAGCTCCTCTCCATGTACTTCAGTACCTTCTTCAGGCTGAATTCAACCCACTGCTAGATAACTCACTTGGACCTGCTCTGGAAGCTCACTCCTGTGTGTCGGGCACCTGGCTGTCCTGGCGTGGTTCTGGGTGGATGTGTTCCACGGTCACTTGTGCTGAATCCACCTGGACCTGAAACAGTGGGAGCACATGCGCCTTCCCAGCTTGTTCTATAATATCATTGATGTCACAGGTTCAGCTTGTACACGTGTTTCTACTGAAAGAACTTCTTCCATTACTAGATGCTTTGATACGTTGTATCGCTGAGATGCCTCCTTAATTCATTTCCTTGCATAAACCACAAGTCACGTAAAGTATAATGGTTGGGTTTATCTCTAGTATGTATTACCAAGTGATCTTTGAACTGGTCCCAGCTGTTAAGCACACTGTTGCAGACCTGGCATTTGTGAGCTTCTTTCTTCCTTTTTTGGTCCCTATTCATTTGGCATGCAGCGAGGTGACATTTGAGGGGGCTATTTCTAGCAAATTGTTCATGACAATTCGGATATTCAAAAGGTTTTTCACCTGTATGTTTTCGAAGATGTTCTTTAAAATGTCCAAAATGGTCACACTGTTTCTCACAGTACTGACATACATGAATTTTTCCTCAGTTCTTTGCTTCTTACTGCCTCCACGTTCTTCAAGGTGGTAACAATTCAGGTGCTGTTTCCATGTGCTCTCCTGAAGATACCTTTTGTTGCATATTTCACAGTTGAAACTCAGTGAAGTGTGATTTCATGTGTTCCTGTTTGCTTGTGGGGTCAGATGCACAGCTGTCTTCTTCTTTAATCTGCCCTTTTCTGTCACCTTGGTGGTACTGAAACAGGAAAAGCTCCCTTATCCCCCTCACAGGGTGTGTTGGGGGCGTGGCTAGCTTCTTTGGTGCTGCTGCTCAAACCTAGTGGGGCAGGTTGTGGTCGTGAGCTCCAACCCCACGGCAGTGTCTTGGGGGAAATGTTTCCAGCTCCTGAAGCTCCAGTGGGCGTGTGTTACAGGTGCTCTTTTAATTTTGCTGTCTGTAGGCGGCTTGTGTCAATCAGCTGACTTAGACCCTCTGCCTTATCACAAGGACAGAGGGCTTTCTGTATCCCAGGGTTCTTGCCCTAGTGTACTGGAAAAATCGGATCACATGCGGGCTTGGGGAATGAGTGCAGGGTTTTATTGAATGGTGGAAGTAGCTCTCAGCAGATGGATGGGGAACCGAAAGAGGGATAGAATGGGAAGGGATTTTTCCCTTGGAGTCGGGCTGTTCAGCGGCCAGACTGTCCTCCTACCGCCCCTGCCAAATTCCCCTGGGCATCCGCATTGTTCTGCTGGTTGATGGCCTGCCGGCGTTTGCAGGTGCCTGTTCCTGTGCTCTTCCACTCCCCTGCTCCTCTCGATGCCTAGCCGCCTGCGTGCCCTTCTGCTGCTGTGTGCCTCTTGACATCCCACTGCTTGTGTCTATGCCTGCTAGGGTCTGGGGGTTTTTATAGGCCCAGGATGGGGGTGTGGCAGGCCAGGGTGGTCTTGGAAAATGCAACATTTGGGTGCAAAAACAGGAGTGCCTGTCCTCACTTAGGCCCGTGAGCACAGGCCTGAGGGGGGAGCCCTCACCAGGGACCCCGCCTTTCTCTACCCAGCATTTCTCTGCCCGACTCTGGTATCAGTACTTGCTGGTGATATCTGGCAACAGTGCTGGAGGAACCTGTGCTCTGTATGTACTTTATGGACTGCTGGGCAGAAGCCCTTCCTCTAATGTTTCCTCCATGCCTTTATCTTCTGCTTCAGTCGTGTCTTCGGCAATCTCTACCTCAGTTTCAACAGGGTCTGATTCTGCAGATGGCAGTGACTCAGCGATAGCATGAAGTTTCTGCACTCTTACCTTTTTTGGCCTCACTTTTTCCTGTGGTATTTTCCTTTAATGAAGTTGAGTTTTGTTTTGTTTTGTTTTGTTTTGAGATGGAGTCTTGCTTTGCTGCCCAGACTGGAGTGCAGTGGTGCGATCTTGGCTCACTGCAGCCTCCGCCTCCTGCATTCAAGCAATTCTCCTGCCTCAGCCTCCTGAGTAGCTGGGACTACAGGTGCCCCACGCCCAGCTAAATTTTGTATTTTTTAGTAGAGACGGGGTTTCGCCATGTTGGCCAGGCCGGTCTTGAACTCCTGACCTCAGGTGATATGCCTGCCTCGGCCTCCCAAAGTGCTGGGATTACAGGCGTGAGCCACTGCACCTGGCCTGAAGTTGAGTTTTCTTTGTTCCTAACTTCAAGGGCTTTGATGGCTTCTAGCATTTGTAGACATTCTGCTGCTTTCCATACATCCCTGGCTGCTTCTCCTTGTATCATTAATTTTGCTGTACATGTGAACTCAATTAAATGGCAAAAGGCCATTTTACTAATACGTTCTATCTCCACCAAAGGTTCTTGGGTAAACTCCGGAAGGAATTTGTAGAAGGCGGCCGGGCCGGGTGGCTTACCCCTGTAATCCCTTTGGGAAGGATTACAGTAATCTCTGTAAGCACTTTGGGTGGCGGAGGTGGGCGGATCACCTGAGATCAGGAGTTCAGGACCAGCCTCGCCAACTTGGCAAAACCCTGTCTCCACTAAAAATACAAAAATTAGCCGGGTGTGGTGATGGGTGCCTGTAGTCCCAGCTACTTGGGAGGCGGAGGCAGGAGAATTGCTTGAACCCGGGAGGTGGAGGTTGCAGTGAGCCAGGATCTGGTCACTGCACTCCAGCCGGGGTGACAAAATGTGACTCCATCTCAAAAAAAAAAAAAAAAAAAAAAAGAATTTGTGGAACTTACTCCAAGCAGCCAAAACAGCCTCGTGAGCCTTCAAATGGTGTCCATCGACAATCAGGGTGATGTCAGTAAAGCAGTCCTGCCCTCACTGTTCATTCAGTTGGTCGAGGATCATGTTATGACATTCACGGAACTCCTGTAGGCATTCTCCGTCGTCTCTTCAGCCTCCATGGCTGTTGGATTGCTCTGCCCTCCTTCCTCTTTGTCCCTCAGAGCCTCTGGTTTTGTGCTTTCTCCTCCCAGGGGATAATGTGCCCCACAGCTTTCCCTATCCCTAACCCATGGCTCTCCCTCCATTTCCCCGGCAAGAGCCGGGTGCTCCCTCTGCTTGGCCCCGCTGGTGCACATGCGCTCAGTTGGACACACGGGCGGTCACAGCCTCTTACTGTATTTTGAAGACTCAGCTGTAATTGTGCTATTAAACTTCTTCCATATTATACCCAAAAGCAATGCTTCATTTCCCCTCAAAAGAAGAAATCAAGTAAGTAAAAACATGTTATAATTTATATAGAAAGGTACTTTGCGTTTGTTAAAATGCTCTATAATGGTTCTAATCTTTTTCCTTAAACCCTGAGAAAGCCTTTCTTTCTCAGCTGTACAGATGGAACAGGTGAGGGGAGGGGACGCAGAGGTGTTGCCCAGAGCTCCTGAGTCCGTGGCTGAGCCCAAATCTCCCAAGGCAAATATGACAAATGTTATTTTTTCCTATTTATAAAGCTCCCTTACAGCTGGAGGGATTTTCTTCTAAATCTACTAAAAATTGAAGTACCTAAAAACAACAGTCCCACATTTGGAAACAGAGCAGAGGTGGGAAGTTTTAGCTCTTGTTTCTAAGGTTATAACTGACGACCAGACTGGGGTTAATTATGCACCCAAATGATAGTGTTTCCTGCAAAGGACATTCTAATTCACTGCTTACCAGATCAGGTAATGCTGGTGGCTAAGCTCCTCCACCAGGCTTTTAGGGTCTCCTAAAGACCCTAAAAAAAAGGAAGTGTCTTCATTCTCACTGGCTCCAGCCAACCCTTTAGATTGCTAATAATTCAAATGTGGAGCATTCAGTAGCAAGAGGATTGTGCGCTCATTTATTCGTAGCACTCCTTCCTCAAACTACGTTGGGAGACACATCAATCAGTGTGTTAGGAAGACCTGATGGCTGTGCTGTTCAATATGGCAGCCACCAGCCACATGTGGCCATTTAAATTCTAATTAAAATTAAGTAAAACGTGAAAGCCAGTTGCTCAGTTGGACTAGCAATGTTTTGAGTGCTCAGTAGTGACATATGCCTGGAGGCTACTGCATTGGGTAGTGCAGATATAAGATATTTCCATCACTCCAGAAGGTTCTGTTGGACAATACTGCTTCTTGGTGTGTTATGGTGAGTAAGACTTCCCAAATGGTTTTTTTTTGTTTTTTTTTGTTTTTTTTTTGTTTTGAGACAGAGTCTCGCTCTGTCGCCCAGGTTGGAGTGCAGTGGCGCAATCTCGGCTCACTGCAAGCTCCGCCTCCCAGGTTCACGCCATTCTCCTGCCTCAGCCTCTCCGAGTAGCTGGGACTACAGGCGCCCGCCACCACGCGCGGCTAATTTTTTGTATTTTTAGTAGAGACGGGGTTTCACCATGGTCTCGATCTCCTGACCTCGTGATCCGCCCGCCTCGGCCTCCCAAAGTGCTGGGATTACAAGCGTGACCCAAATGGTTTTGGTATCTTCTGCCATGCGGGCTGCTGGGCTGCCTCATATCCCTTTTTTGTTTGTTTGTTGGTTTGTTTTTTAAGAGACAGGGTCTGGCTCTGTCACCCGTGCTGGAGTGCAGTGGTGCGATCATAGCTCGCTGCAGTCTGAAGTTCTGGAGCTCAAGTGATCTTCCCACCTCATCCTCCCAAGTAGCTGGGACTACAGGTGGGTGCCACCATGCCTAATTAAAAAAACATTTTTTTGTAGAGATGGGGTCTCATTTTATTGCCAAGGCTGGTCTTGAACTCCTGGGCTCCAGTGATTTTCCCGCCTCAGCTTCCCAAAGTGCTGGGATTACAGGCATGCACCACGGCACCCGGCCCCGCCTCATATCTCTCACTGTTTCAAAGCCCAGCCTCTCGTTGGCACCATCCCAGGCAATGAGTCTTCCCCAGGGCCACCCTGCCCTTTGTTTTTCTCTAAATTCCCTCACTTTCATAGGAAGCTTCTTCAAAATTAGAAATTCGAAGGTATGTGTAGTTCTGTTAGCTGTGTAAAGCTCTTGATCCCTCGGATCCCACAGCTATCTTCTGTCAGCGAGGCTCACACGTCTGTCCCTGGTCACAGGTGTGAGTGGGGCACATTCCTCATCCTCTCTGCCCCCACACACCCTGCCCTCCAGGAGCTCCGTGCACATGGGCGTTCCCCAGGCTTGCCCGCTGCTCTCATCTGTTTGTCACATCTCTGTTTCTCCTCCTGGCCAAACCCTCTACATCTACAGCTGACTGTTTGCTGGATTAGAAGCTGTTTATGTACTTAGCAGAAAGAAAACTTGCTCTTTCTGAAGGAAGAAATGAGGCAGCAAATGTGCAGGGGAGAACAAGATTAGGCAGGATCAAAAGGCAAAGGCAGGATGCTCACAACAAAGCTGAAAATTATAACCCTGATTGTTCATTCTCGTGGAATTCACTGGCTGCCAGCACACTATGGGTGTAACCGTAAGGCCTGTGGATGATCTCTTTGCCTTCTGCCCGGCTCTCATCTGGTAACATCCTCTCGCAGTGCTCGAGGTCATCGTTAAAACATGAGAGAGAACAGCACCCTGATGAATTAATTTGCTTGGATGCAAGTATTTGACCAGTTCTTCCATCCACAAATCTGGAAATAAGTAAATGTATTTTACATTTGAAAAGTATGAGAAATATGATCTGAAATATTTCTCATACTTTTAAAATATGTTAAAATATTTTAAATAAAACAAGCAAGAGCACAGAGTTAGGTTTATGAAACATCAGTCCTTAGTCACTGTGTTGGGGTTCTCTGGAGAAACAGAATCAGACATGCATAATACATAATTATATGTGTATATATATTTATACACACATATATGTGTACCTCTGTATATAGATACACCTATATGTATGTATACATGCATGTATGCAGATAGGTATGTGTATAAATATATACATATGTGTGTGTGGATATATAGAAATATATATATACACATATATAGAGAGATTTAAGGAACTGGCTCTTGATTGTGGGGTTGGTAGGCTGGGGCTGGCTAGCGGGCTAGAAATTCTGGGAGGAGTTGATATTGTAGTCGAGTCTGAAGGCAGAATTCCTTCTTCTTCAGGGACCTCAGTCATTTTTCTTTTTTTTCTTTTTTCTTTTTTGTTTATTTATTAATTTTTTTATTATTATACTTTAGGTTTTAGGGTACATGTGCACAATGTGCAGGTTTGTTACATATGTATCCATGTGCCGTGTTGGTTTGCTGCACCCATTAACTCGTCATTTAGCATTAGGTATGTCTCCTAATGCTGTCCCTCCCCCCTCCCCCCAACCCACAACAGTCCCCAGAGTGTGATGTTCCCCTTCCTGTGTCCATGAGTTCTTTGTTCAATTCCCACCTATGAGTGAGAACATGTGGTGTTTGGTTTTTTGTCCTTGCGATAGTTTACTGAGAATGATGATTTCCAGTTTCATCCATGTCCCTACAAAGGACATGAACTCATCATTTTTTATGGCTGCATAGTATTCCATGGTGTATATATGCCACATTTTCTTAATCCAGTCTATTGTTGTTGGACATTTGGGTTGGTTCCAAGTCTTTGCTATTGTGAATAGTGCCACAACAAACATACGTGTGCATGTGTCTTTATAGCAGCATGATTTATAGTCCTTTGGGTGTATACCCAGTAATGGGATGGCTGGGTCAAATGGTATTTCTAGTTCTAGATCCCTGAGGAATCGCCACACTGACTTCCACAATGGTTGAACTAGTTTACAGTCCCACCAACAGTGTAAAAGTGTTCCTATTTCTCCACATCCTCTCCAGTACCTGTTGTTTCCTGACTTTTTAATGATGGCCATTCTAACTGGTGTGAGATGGTATCTCATTGTGGTTTTGATTTGCATTTCTCTGATGGCCAGTGATGATGAGCATTTTTTCATGTGTTTTTTGGCTGCATAAATGTCTTCTTTTGAGAAGTGTCTGTTCATGTCCTTTGCCCACTTTTTGATGGGGTTGTTTGTTTTTTTCTTGTAAATTTGTTTGAGTTCATTGTAGATTCTGGATATTAGCCCTTTGTCAGATGAGTAGGTTGCAAAAATTTTGTCCCATTCTGTAGGTTGCCTGTTCACTCTGATGGTAGTTTCTTTTGCTGTGCAGAAGCTCTTTAGTTTAATGAGATCCCATTTGTCGATTTTGGCTTTTGTTGTCATTGCTTTTGATGTTTTAGACATGAAGTCCTTGCCCACGCCTATGTCCTGAATGGTATTGCCTAGGCTTTCTTCTAGGGTTTTTATGGTTTTAGGTCTAACATGTAAGTCTTTAATCCATCTTGAATTAATTTTTGTATAAGGTGTAAGGAAGGGATCCAGTTTCAGCTTTCTACATATGGCTAGCCAGTTTTCCCAGCACCATTTATTAAATAGGGAATCCTTTCCCCATTGCTTGTTTTTGTCAGGTTTGTCAAAGATCAGATAGTTGTAGGTATCCGGCATTATTTCTGAGGGCTCTGTTCTGTTCCATTGATCTGTGTCTCTGTTGAGGTACCAGTACCATGCTGTTTTGGTTACTGTAGCCTTGTAGTATAGTTTGAAGTCAGGTAGCATGATGCCTCCAGCTTTGTTCTTTTGGCTTAGGATTGACTTGGCGATGTGGGCTCTTTTTTGGTTCCATATGAACTTTAAAGTCGTTTTTTCCAATTCTGTGAAGAAAGTCATTGGTAGCTTGATGGGGATGGCATTGAATCTATAAATTACGTTGGGCAGTATGGCCATTTTCACGATATTGATTCTTCCAACCCATGAGCATGGAATGTTCTTCCATGTGTTTGTATCCTCTTTGATTTCATTGAGCAGTGGTTTGTAGTTCTCCTTGAAGAGGTCCTTCACATCCCTCGTAAGTTGGATTCCTAGGTATTTTATTCTCTTTGAAGCAATTGTGAATGGGAGTTCACTCATGATTTGGCTCTCTGTTTGTCTGTGATTGGTGTACAAGAATGCTTGTGATTTTTGTACGTCGATTTTGTATCCTGAGACTTTGCTGAAGTTGCTAATCAGCTTAAGGAGATTTTGGGCTGAGACAATGGGGTTTTCTAGATATACAATCATGTCATCTGCAAACAGGGACAATTTGACTTCCTCTTTTCCTAATTGAATACCCTTTATTTCCTTCTGCTGCCTGATTGCCCTGGCCAGAACTTCCAGCACTATGTTGAATAAGAGTGGTGAGAGAAGGCATCCCTGTCTTGTGCCAGTTTTCAAAGGGAATGCTTCCAGTTTTTGCCCATTCAGTATGATATTGGCTGTGGGTTTGTCATAGATAGCTCTTATTATTTTGAGATACGTCCCATCAATACCTAATTTATTGAGAGTTTTTAGCATGAAGGGTTGTTGAATTTTGTCAAAGGTCTTTTCTGCCATCTATTGAGATAATCATGTGGTTTTTGTCTTTGGTTCTGTTTATATGCTGGATTACACTTATTGATTTGTGTATGTTGAACCAGCCTTGCATCCCAGGGATGAAGCCCACTTGATCATGGTGTATAAGCTTTTTGATGTGCTGCTGGATTCGGTTTGCCAGTATTTTATTGAGGATTTTTGCATCAATGTTCCTCAAGGATATTGGTCTGAAATTCTCTTTTTTGCTTAAGACCTTCAACCGGCTGGATGAGACCCATCCACATTATGAAGGGAAATATGTTTTACTCAAAGTCTACTGATTTAAATATTTCAATATTAATCACACCTAAAATATATCTTCATAGCAACATCTAGACTGGTGTTTAACCAAACAACTGAGCACCAGATCCTAGCTAAGTTGACACATCAAATTAACCCTCACCGTCACCAAACATCTAATTAACAGGATAGATGAGTGTATTTGTTTGCTCAGGCTGCCATAACACAGTACCACAGGCTGGGTGGCTTCAACCACAGAGATTCAGAGATCAAGGTGTGGCCAGGGTTCGTGTCGTCTGAGCCTCTCTCCTTGGCTTATAGATGGCCGTCTTCTCTGTGTGTTTTTAGTTGGTCTTCCCTCTGTGTGTGTCTGTGTCCTAATCTCTTTTTATAAGGACACTGATCATGTTGGATAAGGGCCCACCCTCATCTCCAAGTACAGTCACATTCTGAGATACTGAGGTTTAAAATGTCAACGTTTGAAGTGTTGGTGGGGGTGGGGACACAATTTAGCTCGTGACAGTGGGAAAAAAGACAATTCTAAGGTGGTAGTGGGTATGCATTGTGCTGAGAAGGGCCGAGTTCAGTGCAGTCACTTGGAAGTTATCTTGATCTGAAAGGAGATGATCAGTTTGCATTGATAAATGGATAACTTTCCCTGGGTGCCTTAAAATTGCCTTCACATTTAAAGAATGAGTATATATGCCCAACTATTAGGCTGAAAAAAAGTCGTACTATTAGGTAGACAAACAATTTGCTACCTTGAAATGCAGAGATAGATATGACTCCGCATGGTGTCACTGTAGATATTAGCATCCTCCTTCCCCAAAAATAATAAAGCAAAGCTGCTGGATGGGGCTGTTGGCTACCCTCTTTGGTGTAGAGGTTCACTACCTGTTGTTTTTAAATTTATATTTTCTTTTTTTTTTTTTTTGCCACAGGGTTTTGCTTTGTCACCCAGGCTGGAGTGCAGTGGTGCGATCATGGCTCACTGCAGCCTCCAGCTCCTGGGCTGAAGGGATCCTCCCACCTCAGCTCTGAGTAGCTAGGACTACAGGTACATGCCACCACATCCAGCCATCTTATTTTTCGGGGGTGAGGGGAGCACTTTTTGGAGGTGAGTGGGAACATTCTTTCTGGCTTTTAAAATTTTTTTCTTTGTGGAGACAGGTCTCACTACGTTGCCTAACCTGGTCTCAAACTCCTGGCCTCATGCAGTCCTCTTGCCTTGGCCGCCAAAAGTGCTGGGATTATAGGCATGAGCCACCACGCCAGGCCTTGCTACCTGTTTTTTAATTTTTATTTTAGATTCAGGGGTGCACGGGCAGGTTTGTTATGCGGGTATCTTGTGTGATGCTGAGGTTTTGTCTTCTATAGATCCTGTCAACCAGACAGTGAACATAGTACCTGACAGGAAGGTTTTTCAGCCCTTGCCCCCTCCCTCCATCCCTCCCTCCTTTTGGAGTCCCCAGTGTCTATTGTTCCCATCTTTATGTCCATGTGTACCCAGGGTTTAGCTCCCATTTATAAGTGAGAACGTGCTATATTGTGTTTTCTGTTTCTGTATTAATTCGCTTAGCTACCTGTTTTTAATACTTAGACTGGTGTAGTCCTCTTCTAGATGAGTTGCAAGATTGATTTGTTTTCTAATTAGAAAAAGTAATACTCTGGCTCATTGCAGAAATTTGAAAAATGTATAAGAGTATGAAGAAATAAAATATCAGAGCAATTTCACTATATATTTGAAAAATCACTTGATCCATTAGTATCTTTCTTTCTAATCTCTTTTTCTAGGCATACATACACTTTTTCAATAAAATTCAGATTACACAAAATATAGTGTAACATTCTGCTTTCACATATGATAAACATTTCCCTGTTGATTATTTTTGTAAAGATGTAAATGGTTATATGATGCATATCCATGAAGGTATCCATTCATTTCACACATTTTTTTTAGCACCTTCAATGTACTCTGCCTTGTGCTGAGTCCTGGGAATGCACTGATAAAACAGACGGGGATCCTGCTTTCATGGAGTTTCCCCACTTTCTGGATGTATGTATTTATTTAACCATGTCATTATTCTGCTCAGAGAGACTGACTTAGCTGAGAGGAAGGCATTTTTGTCCTTTCCCCCTTCCTGCTGCATGCCTGGAATGGGAAATGATGGTGTGCACTTCTGCAGCCATCTTGGAACACAAAGTAACTGAGGATGGAAGCCAAATATTGAATATAGGACATGTAGGAATTGTTCCCTGTACAAACCATGGAGAAAGTTCATGGGCCCAAGATTATCCACAGCAGGACTTCTTCTGTGAAACAAAAACGTCTAACTTGTTTAAATCACTGTTGATATGGATTTTTCTGTTAAATGCAGCAAACTCATTTCCTAATTGATACAATGCTATTTGTACAGAAGCTTCAAATTTCTTTTTTTTCTTTTTTTTTTTTTTTTGAGACCACGTCTTTCTCTGTTGCCCAAGTTGGAGTGCAGTGGCACGATCTTGGCTCATTGCAACCTCCACCTCCTGGGTTCAAGCAGTTCTCCTGCCTCAGCCTCCCAAGTAGCTGGGATTACAGGCACCCACCACCACACCCTAATTTTTGTTTTGTTTTTGCTAATTTTTGTATTTTTAGTAGAGACACAGTTTCACCATGTTGGCCAGGCTGGTCTCGAACTCCTGACCTCAAGTGATCCACCCACCTTGGCCTCCCAAAGTGGCAAGAGCCATTGCGCCTGGCCAGAAGCTGCAGATTTCTGTGTCATCAGATATATAACATTTTATCAACCCTGAGACACATCTTTTCTTACAATGCAGTCTCTCTGGAATCAGTATCATTTAATATGTCATAGTTAAATAACTTTTTTTATTGAGGTAAAATTTATATAACATAAAATTCATCATTTTAGCCATTTAAAAGCATACAATTCATGACTTTTGGTATGTTCACAATATTGTGTAACCACCATCACTACCTAATTCCAGAACAGGAAATTCTGTACCAGTTAAGTAGTCACTCCCCATCCCCTGTCCTCCCAGCCCCTGACAACCATTAATCTGCTTTTTGGCTGTCTCGATTTGCCTATTCTGGACATTTCATATAAATTAATGAATACAACATGTGGTCTTTTGTTACTGGCTTCTTTCACTTGGAATAAGGATTTCAAAGCCCACCCATGTTGTAGCATGAATCAGTCAGTCCTTCATTCCTTTAATGGCTGAATAATATTCTGTTGTACGTTATTCAGCCCTAACGATGGTTGTATAATGCATTCAAATGTTACACCACATTTCATTGATTCATTCAATTGATGCACATTCAGATTGCTTCCACATTTTGGCTGTAAAGAATAATGCTGCCATGAATATTCATGTATAGACAGTCCCTGACTTATGATGGCTTATGATTTTTCAGCTTTACAGTGGTGCAAAAATGATATGCATTCAGTAGAAACCATACTTCGAGTACCCATATGACTATTCTGCTTTTCAGTTTCAGAACAATAGTCAATAAATTACATGAGATATTCAATACTTTATTATAAAATAGGCTTTGTCTTAGACCAGGGGTGTCTAATCTTTTGGCTTCCCTGGGCCACATTGGAAGAAGAATTGTCTTGGGCCACATATAAAATACACTAACACTAATGATGGCTGATGAGCTAAAAATAAATCAAAAAAAAGTCTCAATGTCCTAACAAAGTTTACAAGTTTGTGTTGAGCTGCATTCAAAGCTGTTCCTGGGCTGCGTGCAGCCTGCAGTCCATGGGTTAGACAAGCTTGTGTTAGACGATTTTGCCTAACAGTAGGCTAATATAAGTGTTCTGAGCATGTTTAAGTTATGTTAGGTTAAGCTATGATGTTTGGTAGGTGTATTAAATGCATTTTCAACTTATGAGATTTTCAACTTACAATGGGTTTATCATCAGGTTGTAACCTCATCATAAGTTGAGGAGCATGTGTACAGAGTTTTTTTGACTATGCATATTTCTCTTAAGTTACACTAAGGAGTGAAATTTCTGGGTCATATGGTTGCTTTATGTCTAACTTTTTGAGGAACCGTCAAAGTATTTTCCAGAGTGGCTGTATTATTGTACATTTCCAACACTAATGTACCAGCGTTCTAGTATTTCCACATCCTCAACACTTGTTATGTTTTCATTCTTCCCAACCTAGTAGGTGTGAACCACATTTTCTTTATCCATTCCCCAGCAGTTGATGGACATTTGGGTTGTTCCCCCTTTTTTACTATTATAAACAACACTACAAATAATACTGCGAACAACTGTGTACAACACAGGTGTGTGTTCAAACAAACACTTTGTTTGAACATATGCTCTTCAATCTCTTGGGTATATGACTAAGAATGGAATGGCTGGGTCATATGGTAATTCTATGTTTATTTTTTGAGGAACCACAAAACTAGTTTTAACAGTGGCTGCATCATTTTACATCTCTACCAGCAGTGGGATTCCTGCAGACTCTCATCAACAGGCAATGAAAAGTGATAAGCAAATTTTCTTTGGTTCTCATTTCATTTTGCCTCTTTTATTTTGAAATTTAAATAATAGAAATAGACAAAGAGGAGAGTAAGCATTTTTATATTTACCACCCAGAAATGAACAACATTAATGCTTTGTTTTGGCTTCAGATATTTTAAAGTAAATAGAACATAACAGATTAAAAAACCTAAACCCCCCTTTCCCCTTTACCGCACCTATTACGTGGCCCTTCTCCAGAGATAATCATTATCACAACTTGGTGTCTGTCCTTCTAGACTGTATCTTACTAGTTACAAATATTACAAATACATTACATGTCTCAACGTGTTCTTTAAACTTCAGGTATGTGCTATCATACTGTTTTCATCCTGCAACTTGCCTTTTTTCTAAAAAGAGCTTTATTGAGGTATATAACTGGCACACAATAAACTGCACATATTTAATGCATACAGTTAGATGAGTTTGGACATATGCCTACATCCATGGAGCCATCACCACAGTCAAGTTAACAGACATAACTATAAGCTCCAAAAGTTACCTCGTGTCCCTTTATTTTGGGATATGTGCATGTATGGTGAAAACATGTAACACAAACTCTGTCATCTTTAATAAATTTTAAAGTGTATAATTAATACAGCACTGTTGACTGTGTATTAATACGATGCTATATAGATCTCTTCAACTAATTCATCTTGCATCACTGAAACTTTCCTCTCCCCTGAAACATGCCTTTAACTGTTTTTTTGAAGTCTGTCCAGTGATGTGCTAGTAAATGTTTAACAACCAGCTTTTGTGGGGAGGGAATGATATGTAGCTTTTGCTAATTTCCATGTTGTAAATACTCCTGACATAGCTTATACCAAGTTACAGAAGTAACATCAGCCAGCTCACAAAACTGAAATGTTAGCATTTCGTTCTCATGAGCTAGCTTCAGCATGCTACTAAATCCGTCCCTGTTGATGTGGAGATCTGAGTTTTGCTTTTTAGTTTTTATATCTTAAGACCGTATCACAGTGTTTTTATCCATCACCCTATTGATGGACGTCTAGACTATGTCTAGGGCTTCACTGTTACAAAATGGTGCTACAGTAAACATTCTTCTGCATAGCCCTTGTGCACATGTGCAAGAATTTCTGGAGCAGAAGGTATGTTTACTAGATGTGGAAACACTGTTCTCTGAAGTACTTGCCCAGTCCACCCACTTCACAAGCAGTGTGTGAGAGATCCTATCTCCCCACAACCTTGGCAATACTTGGTCTCATCAGACTTGCTTTTTGCCCATCTAAAGGTTATAATTCCATTGATTTTATACGTAGTTGTCCCTCACTGTGAGATCCAGTAACTATTCATATTACCTATACGTTTATAATTTCTTTTTTCCCCCCATTTAACTCCAGTATTCATCTGTCTCTAGTTGATTGTAATGAATACAAGAGGCTGTTGTGGAGTGTCAATGCCAGACCCCAAATAAGGACAACATGGCTACTTAGCTTCTCTCTGAATTTGAAAGAAATGTATAGCTTTAATTTGGGAATTTAGAAACAGAAGCTAAGGTGTCTGTAAGCCTGTATTGGTTACTGTAGCCTTTACCTGCAAGCATCAAAGAACCACAGCAACAGTGACTTAAACAATTGTGATGGGCATTTATTTCAAGCAATAAGAAGTCTGAAGCTAGTAAAGGAGGCAGTGTTGCCATCCTGGACCCAGGGTCCTGCCATCCTTCTCTGCCACCCTTAGCTGTAGGCTGTAATTCTCATGCTCCTCATCTCATGGTTGCAAGATGGCTGCTGCAGCTCTAGGCTTCACATCAGCACTCAAGGTGGAAGGAGCAGTGCTTGAGTAGAAACACAAGAGCTTTCACGTAAATACCTAGAAGCCTTTTGTCAGCATCACTAACCAGACCTGTGTCACAGGCCACTCGATGTGTTAGGCAAGCATTTAATGGGATATATTTTCTGTCATCCTCTGAACAAAATTGTTTTCTGTTAGGATGGGAAAAAGGAAGAAGGGAATTATCTGCAACAAGAGTTATTTGGAATGTGGATTTTATAGTATTTTTTCATAGTAGCATCAAATTGAGTGAATACTGGGAAATTATTCAGAGATATATACCATCCAGAACAAGAACCACCACCACAGAACACACAGTCGCCACATTCCATTGCTTTATAGGCTGCTGTTTTGTTATTTTCCACTATCTATTAGGTATCTAAATTTCACTTCTCTTTGTTCCTTTTTGCCAATTCAAGAAGAATTTAAAATGTTAGAATGGACAAATACTAATGAGGCACATGTTATCTAATGATGAGTTTTCAGGCATTCCTTCTGCCACGAACATGAAGAAAACGGAATCATTATAGGCTCTAGGGTGCGGTAGAGAAGCACATGGGACTAAAACAACTTGCATTTGTCATTTACTGTTTTGTTTGTAGGACAAGTCTCTTTTAATGTCTCATATTGACATAACTCATGAATGCTTTTTTCCAGAGTTGATCACACTTAACAGTATGTGCAGGCAGGACCGAAAAAAGGTGTGGTGCCCTCCAGCCCATAAATCAAAGGTGAGTCATGAGAATGCTGTCCATTAAACAGGAAGGAGGAGATTTGGATATGGAAGTAGGACATGCATTAGATTCCACAGCAATTAGGCTTTTCCATAAAAGCAGCATCTGCTTTTGGAACTTGAAAGTTCGAGGAAAAAAAAAAAAAAAAAAAAAGTAGAATAAAAGAGGAGCATTTAAAGGAGGTCTTGAAGAAGGCACACCAAGGTATTCGACTAATTGTAATTAGCTAATGAATACCTCCTGTAATAAAGCCTGAACTGTGGAAGGGAATCATTGATCGACTTCCCAGGAACACCCTCTCACTGTACTGTACCTGCAGTGTATCAGCATTCGGACACAGTGGGTGTGCAGATGTGTGTCTGTGTCATTTGGTTATATTCATTTATTGCAGTTTCCATTTTATACATTATTCTAGTATAGGTCAGAGAAGCAAAGAGTCAACCACTCTCAGGGGCTTAACATTTTACATACCCAGTGGAAGGATTTTCCTTCTAACTTTGCTAGATTCTAAGCCTGAAATGAGAGGGAAAAAAAAAAACTTGAACTATCTATTTAAGTTCCATATCCAAGTCTGATCTATTGCATAGGAGTTTTTAAAAAGAAGACAATGCAACTGTATATCCTGAAGGAGCATGGCAGCAAATCAAGGAACAAAACTTAAAGCTGACTGTCCCTTTTTTTCCCCACTGCTCTCTACCTTGTAGAGTGACAGAGAAACTTTGATGGGATGTTCAACTTCAGTAATTTTGACTCCTTTTATTTTTATTAGGAAATAGTATTTTCCTTACAATATATAACTGAAGTGTTTTCTCTGTTGTGATTTTCCTTATGTCTGAGGACACAGAGATCCTTGGAAGTCAGGCAGAGATGAGTTCAAATCCTGACTCTGCCACTTAGTAGTTGTGCAACGCTGACTGCATTACTCAGCCTTGGCAAATCTCCATATCTTAACCTGAAAAATGGGGATAATAATATATGTGTTTTGCAGAGTTTGTTGTGAAGATTGAGTGAGATTAGGTAAAGTGCTTAGCACCATGCCTGGAATTACTGAGTGCTTAAATGCAGACTGCGGATTAGTAGGATTTGATCTGTGACTTAACTTCATGTACTTCTTTAGGAAAGCATGTATTTTGTCACATGAGGCAAGTACTTGATTATTAACAAGAATGGTCTTCCTCAACATCGTGGAAGCAGTGCACACCTCAACACTGTGCATTGCCTCCACGTTTGTGTACATGTACTTAAGAAAGGGAGCTAGACACTTTCACCTTCATTGAGTTGCTGTGAGGGTAAAATGAGAGTTTGCATTTCATACCTGACACACGGGGGGCTTAGCAGATGTTAGCACCCTTCTACTGTGTCCCCCACTTTCTGAGTCAGTCTGTACTTCCATAAGTGTATCTCTTCTCTTAGAAGGGCCATCGAGAGGTGGGGGCAGAGAAATGATTCTGGGGCCAGGGGTCTTCTTCCAGGGCTCTTGTAGTCAGACTCTTACCTTGTCTTGGACGATCACTCAGATATTTGGATTAACACAGTTAAGAAATACAGTGGCTCTCTCCATTTCACAGATTAGCAGGACCAGAAAATCAATATGAAGAAAGCATTTACTGAGTGTCATCACCAAGATGGCAAAATAGAAGGCAACCTGCTCATATCCCCCAACTACAATATGGGTACAAGAATTTTTGTACCCATCTACAGTCAAAAGTCTGTCAGTGGGAGCCTCAGGATTCAGGTGGGAGTTTGTGAAACCCTGAAAGGGCCCAAGACCTAGGAGGGTTGTTTTGAAAGTACAGCCCAACACCCAGGTCAGTTGATCTGGTGAGCTTGCTTCCAGGTTCATGCCTGGAAATGGCCAAGAAAGTTTCTGCATGGATAGGATCATTCCCCAGGTACAGCAGGAGGGGCCAGAGCTGAGACTGGGACCCCTTGGGGTCTGCCGTTGGCTACAGCCCTGTTTGGCCTTGAGCTTGCAACCAAAACTATCTGCCAAGGAGTCTAGAAGGAATTGCACATATTAGAACCTTGGCAGAAAGACTCGTCTGTCCACTGACGTCAGTCTCAGCAGTGAACCTGGAAGTGGCCCTGTGGCTCTGCTCCAGCCTTTCTCAGCTGATGTCTCAGTTCGGACCCAGAAGGAGACTTGCCCATATCCCACAACCTAAAAGTCTGAGTGTCCCCAACACACTTGCCAACCTCTGTCTCATAGAAGATCCCAAGTGGACTCAGTCTCAGCTGCACCCTGCCCTCTGCAGCAACTAGGGAACTATCCTATTTGTGCTGAGACCTGCTGGGAGATGTGTACTTGTCTGGCCCAACAAGACAGGCTCTTTAGCTTCCATCCCACAGCAGATCTCAAGGACACCCAGACTCAGCTCCAGCCCCTCCTGCTGTAGACAAGAAACTATCTTATTTGTGCAGAAACTTGCTAGGTGATATAAACCCCTCTGAGCTGAGACTGGGCTCTCCAGTCCCTCACAGCAGATTCCATGGGGCCCAGTCTCAGCTCTAGCCCCTACTGCTGCAGTCTAGGAACTACCCCACTCATACAGGGACCAGCTGGGTGATGCATGTTCATCTGAGACAATGAGATAGGCTCACCAGCTCCTTCTCACAGCAGATCCTGAAGTGTCCAGTCTCAACTCCGTCTCCCCTTGCTGCAGTTGAGAACTGCAGAGATCTGCTAGGAGACACACTTGTCTGGGCCACAAGGACAGTTTTCTGGACTCAGGTCCCTCAGTCCAGTATCTGCCTGGGGTCTTCCCTAGGTCCATCTGGGCTGGAAAGCCATGTCAACCCCAGAATCCTCATGAAACTCATGGCAAGTCTGGGCTTGGAGTGTCCTCTAGTGCTGAGATGGCTGCAGTGGTCACAGGCTCAGGGAACACAACAGTTAGTCAGCTTAGAATCCGGAAGGCCCTCTGAAGGACAGGCACAAACAAACCCAGAATGCAAAGACTAAAATAAATACCTAATTCCTAATGCAGACATTGTTGTACTTCCACAAGCATCAAAAACATTCAGGGAAATATGACCTCACAAATGAGTTAAAACAAGGTGCCAGAGACCAACCCTACAGTGATAAAGATGTAAAGATGTGTGATCTCTCAGACAAATAATTCAAAATAGCTGCTTTAAGGAGACTCAATGAAATTTCATAAAACAGAAAATCAATTCAGAAATGTATCAGAAAAATTTAATAGAGACACTGAAAAATTTTTAAAAATCAAACAAAAAATCCTGGAGCTGAAAAATACAATGAATGAAATGAAAAATGCAATATAGAGCATCAATAGCAGAATTAATCAGTGACAAATTATTTGAATATACAGTCAGAGGAGAAAAAAGAAAAAGGAATAAAAAGAATGAACAAAGCTTACAGTATCTATGAGACAACATCAAAAAAGAAAATATTCGTTATTGGAGTTAAAGAGGGAACTGAGAAAGACAAAGGGGTGGAAAGCTTATTCAAAGAAATAACAGAAAGCTTTCCAACCCTGGAGAAAGATACAAATGCCCAAGCTAGGAAGATCAAAGATCACCAATCAGATTCAATCCAAATAAGAATATCCCAAGACATATTACATCGAACTTGCAAAAATGAAAGACAGAGAGGATTCTAAAAGCAGCAAGAGAAAAGAGGCAAATAACATATAAGGGAAATCCAATACTCCTGGCATCAGACTTCTCAGCAGAAACTTTTCAGGCCAGGAGGGAGACGATAATATTCAGAGTGTTGTAGGAAAAAAATGGCCAACCAAGAATACTGTATCAAGAAAAGTTCTTCAGAAATGGAGAGATAAAGACTGTCCCAGACAGACTTTATATTTATAGCAACCAGAACTGTCCCACAAAAAATGCTAAAGGAAATTCTTCAAACTGAAAGAAAAGGACTCTAATGTAATTATTATAGTAATATTGTAACTGTGATAATTAAACCACATATCTTTGGTCAGAAGACTAAAAGTCAAAATTATTAAAATAATGAAAATAATTTGTTAAGAGACAGGCAATAAAAAAGGGTAATTGGTGACATCAAAAATTGTAAATGTGGAGGAAGAAGGGAGTTAATCTGTTCGGGTGTTTTGTTTGTTTCTTTGCTTTTTTATGATCAAAATTAAGTTGGTATCAGTTTTAAATACCTGTTATAACTGTAGGATGTATTTTGTAAGCTTAATGTTAACTACAAAGCTAAAACTTATAACAGATAGACTAAAAATAAAAAATAACAAATTAAAACATACTGCTAGAGAAAAATCACTTAACCACAAAGAAAGACAAAGGAAGAGAGGAGTTACATACAACTAGTAAACAAGTAACAAAATGGCAGCCGTGAGGCCTTATCTATCAATAGTAACATTGAATGTAAATGGACTAAATTCTCCAACTAAAAAAACAAAGAGTAGCTGCATGAATTAAAAAACAAGACCCAACAATATGTTGTCTACAAGAAACTCACTTCACCTGTAAAGATACACATAGACTGAAAGCGAAGGGAGAGAAAGATGATATCCCATGCAATGGAAACCAAAACAGAAAAGGAGTAACTATATGAGCTAAAATAGACTTTAAATTAAAAACTGTAAAAAGAGATAAATAAGGTTAATATATGATCATTAAGAGGTCAATTAAGCTGGAGGATATAACAATAGTAAATATATATGCACCCAACACCAGAGCACCCAAATATACAAAGCAAACATTAATAGATCTGCAGGGAGAGATAGACTGCAATGCAGCAGTAAGAGGGGATTTTAACATCCTACTTTTGACAATGGAAAGATCATCCAGGCAGAAAATCAACAAAGAAACATCAGAGTGAAACTGTTAGAAATGGATCTAACAGACATTTACAGAATATTTCACCCAACTGCTACAGAACACACATTCTTCATCAACACATGGAACACTCTCCAGGATAGACTATATTTGGGCCATGGAACATTCTCCAGGACAGACTATATGTTGGATCATGAAACAAGTCTCAGCAAATACAAAAAAAGTGGAAATTATATCAGGTATCTTTTCTGACCACAATAGAGTAAAACTATAAGTCAATAAAATGAGGAATGTTAAAAACTGTACAAATACATGGAAATTAAACAACATGCTTCCAGACAACCAATTGGTCAGTGAAGAAATTAAGAAGGAAATTTAGAAATTTCTTGAAAAAAATAAAAATGGAAACAAAACATACAAGAATCTATAGGATACAGAAAAAGTGTACTAATATGGAATTTTATAGCAGTAAACATCCACATTTTAAAAAATAGAGACTCCAAATAAACAACCTAACTATGCACATCAAGCAACTAGAAAAGCAAGAACAAACTAAACCCAAAATTAGTAAAAGGAAAGAAATAATAAAGATCAGAGCAGAAATAAATGAAATGAGACTAAAAAAATTACAAAAGATCAACAAAACAAAAAGTTGGTTTCTTGAAAAGATAAACAAAATTGATAAACCTTTAGCTAGACTAAGATAAAAATAAAGAAGACCCAAACAAATAAAATCAGAGACAAAAAAGGAAACATTACAACTAATACCACAGAAATACAAAGAATCATTAGACTATCATGAACAACTATACACAAGCAAACTGAAATATCTAGAAGAAACGGATAAACTCCTGAACACATACTCTACCATGACTGAACCATGAAGAAACAGAAAACCTAAACAGACCAATAACAAGTCATGAGATCAAAGCTACAATAAAAAGTCTCCCCTCAAAACTTGGGGCCTGCCAGATTCACTTCTGAATTCTAGAAAACACTTAAGGAAGACCTAATACCAATTCTACTCAAATTATTTCAAATAAGTGAAGAGGAGAGAAACTCATTCTACCAGGCCAGCGTTATCCTGATACCAAAACCAGACAAACACACTACCAAAAACAAAAAATAAAAGAAAAACCAACTGTGGGTCAGTATCCCTGATGAACATGGATGTACAAATCCTCCACAAAATACTAGCGAACAGAATTCAAAAACATTAAAAAGATCTTTCGCCATGATCAAGTGGATTCATCCCAGGGATCCAAAGATGGTTCAATATATGCAAATCAATAAACATGATACATCACATCAAGAGAATGAAGGACAAAAACCATGTGATTATTTCAATGGATGTTGAAAAAACATTCAGTTAAATTCAATGTCCCTTCAAGAAAAAAATCCTCAACAAACTGGGTATAGAAAGAACATACCTCAGTACAGGCACAGTGGCTCAGGCCTGTAATCCCAGCACTTTGGGAGGGTGAGGCAGGTGGATCACTTGAAGTCAGAAGTTTGAGACCACCCCGGCCAATGTGGTGAAACCCTGTGATATGGCTGGGTGTGTAACCCATCCAAATCTCAACTTGAATTTTATCTCCCAGAATTCCCACGTGTTGTGAGAGGGACCCAGTGAGAGGTAACTGAGTCATGGGGGAGTGGGCAGTCTTTCCTGTGCTATTCTCATGATAGTGAATAAGTCTCATGAGATCTGATGGGTTTATCAGGAGTTTCCGCTTTTGCTTCTTTCTTATTTTTCTTTTGCCACCACCATGTAAGAAGTGCCTTTCGCCTCCCGCCATGATTCTGAGGCCTCCCCAGCCATGTGGAACTGTAAGTCCAGTTAAACCTCTGTTTGTTCCCAGTTTTGGGTGTGTCTTTATCAGCAGTGTGAAAACGAACTAATACAGTAAATTGGTATCAGTAGAGTGGGGGTTGCTGAAAAGATACCCAAAATGTGGAAGTGACTTTGGAACTGGTTAACAGGCAGAGGTTAGAACAGTTTGGAGAACTCAGAAAAAGACAGGAAAATGTGGAAAAGTTTGGAGCCTCCTAGAAGCTTTGACAAAAATGCTGATAGTGATATGAACAATAAGGTCGAGGCTGAGGTGGTCTCAGATGGAGATGAGGAACTTGTTGGGGACTGAAACAAAGGTGACTCTTGTTACATTTTAGCAAAGAGACTGGTGGCATTTCGCCCCTGTCCTAGAGATTTGTGGAAATTTTGAACTTGAGAGAGATGATTTAGGGTATCTGGTGGAAGAAATTTCTAAGCAGCAAAGCATTCAAAAAGGTGACTTGGGTGCTGTTAAAAAGCATTCCATCTTAAAAGGGAAACAGAACATAAAAGTTCAGAAAATTTGCAGCCTGATGAAGCAATAGAAAAGAAAAAACAATTTTTTGAGGAGAAATTCAAGCTGGCTGCAGAAATTTGCATAAATAGCAAGGAGCCTAATATTAATCCCCAGGACCGTGGGGAAAATGTCTCTCCAGGCCATGTCAGAGAACTTCATAGCAGCCCCTCCCATCACAGGCCTGGAGACCCAGGAGGAAAAAGTGGTTTTGTGGGCCAGGCCCAGGGGGGTACCCATGCTGGTGCCCTGTGACCCAGCTGCTCCAGCCGTGGCTGAAAGGGGCCAACATAGAGCACGGGCTGTGGCTTCAGAGGGTTGAAGCCCCAAGCTTTGGCAGCTTCTGTGTGGTGTTGAGCCTGCAGGTACACAGAAGAATTGAGGTTTGGGAATCTCAGCCTAGATTTCAGAAGATGAATGGAAATGGCTGGATGCCAAGGCAAAAGTTTGCTACAGGGGTGGGGCCCTCATGGAGAACCTCTGCTAGGACAGTGCAGAAGGGAAATGTGGGGTCGGAGCCCCCACATAGAATCCCTACTAGGGCACTGCCTAATGGAGCTATGAGAAGAGGTCCACTGTACTCCAGACCTCAGAATGGTAGATCCACCAACAGCTTGCACCGTGCACCTGGAAAAGCCACTGACACTCAATGTCAGCCCATGAAAGCAGCCAGGAGGGAGGCTGTACCCTGCAAATCCACAGGGGTGGAGCTGCCCAAGACCATGGAAACCCACCTCTTGCATCAGCATGACCTGGATGTGAGACCTGGAGTTAAAGGAGATCATTTTGAAGCTTTAAAATTTGACTGCCCCACTGCATTTTGGACTTGCATGGGCCCTGTAATCCTTTGTTTTGGCCAATTTGCCCCAACTGGAATGGCTGTATTTACCCAATACATGTACCCACATTGTATCTAGGAAGTAACTAGCTTGTTTTTGATTTTACAGGCTCACAGGCAGGAGTGACTAGCCTTGTTTTAGATGTAACTTTGGACTGTGGACTTTTGCGTTAATGCTGAAATGAGTTAAAACTTTGGGGGACTGTTAGGAAGGCATGATTGGTTTTGAAATGTGAGGACATGAGATTTGAAGGAGCCAGAGGCAGAATGATGTGATTTGGCTGGGTCCCCACCCAAATCTCAACTTGAATTGTATCTCCCAGAATTCTCATGTGTCGTGGGAGGGACCCAGTGGAAGGTAACTGAATCATGGGGTCTGGTCTTTCCCATGCTATTCTTGTGATAGTGAATAAGTCTCATGAGATCTGATGGGTTTATCAGGGGTTTCTGTTTTTGCTTCTTCCTCAGTTTTCTCTTGCTGCTGCCGTGTAAGAAGTGCCTTTCACCTCCTGCCATGATTCTGAGGCCTCCCCAGCCATGTGGAACTGTAAGTGCAATTAAATCTCTTTTTGTTCCCAGTTTTGGGTATGTCTTTATCAGCAGCATGAAAACAAACTAATACAGTAAAAGAGAACCCTAATACAACTCCTCTCTATTAAAACAAAACAAAAAAAGAGCAAGGAGTGGTGGTGCACATCTGTAGTCCCAGATACTTGGGAGGCTGAGGCAGGAGAATTGCTTGAACCTGGGAGGTAGAGGTTGCAGTGAGCCGAGATCACACCACTGCACTCCAGCCTGGGCAGCAGAGCAAGACTCCATCTCAAAAAAAAAAAAAAAAAGAAAGAAAGAAAGAACATACCTCAGTGTGATAAGGGCCACATATGAGAATCCCACAGCTAATATTAAATGGGAAAAAATGGAAAGCCTTTGCACTAAGAACTAGAATAAGACAAGGATGCCCACTTTCACCACTTTTATTCAACATAGTACTAACCAAAGCAATTAGTCAAGAGAAGGAAATAAAGGGCATGCAGATAGGAAAGGAAGAAGTTGAATTATCCTTGTTTGCAAACAACATGATCTTATATTTAGAAAAACCTAAAGAGTCCACCAAAAAAACCTATTAGAAGTAACAAATTCAGCAAAGTTGCAGGATATAAAATCAACATACAAAAATCAGTAAAATTTCTATATGCCAGCAGCCAACAATTTGCAAAAGAAACCAATAAAGTAATCTTACAACATCTACAAATAAAATGCCTAGGAATAAATTTAGGAGGTGGAAGACTTCTACAAGGAAAACTGCAAAACATCAAAGAAATTGAAGAGGATAAAAAGAAAGGGAAAGACATCCCATGCTCACTTTTCGGAAGAATTAATATTGTTAAAATGACAAAACTACCCAAAGCAATATACAGATTTGATGCAATTCCTATAAAAATACCAATGACAATTCTTCACAGAAATAGAAAAAAAAATCCTAAAATTTATATGAAACCACAAAAGACCCCAAATATCCAAAGCAATCCTGAGCAAAAAGAACAAAGCTGGAGGTCATTACCTGACTTCAAAGTATACTACAGGCCGGACACAGTGGCTCACTGCTGTAGTCGCAGCACTTTGGGAGGCCTAGGCAAGTGATTGCTTCAAGCCAGGAGTTTGAGACCAGTCTGGCAAACATGGCAAAACCCTGTCTCTACTAAAAATACAAAAATTAGCTGGGCATGATGGTAGGCACCTGTAATCCCAGCTATTCTGGAGGCTGAGGCAGGAGAATCACTTGAACCCAGGAGGCAGAGGTTGCAGTGATTCGAGATTGCATCACTGCACTCCAGCCTGGGCATCAGAAAGTGACCTTGTCTCAAAAAACAAACAAACAGACAAACAAACAAATTATGCTACAGAGCTATTGTGGCCAAAAAAGCATGGTACTGGTATAAAAACAGACACATAGACCAAAGGAACAGAATGAAGAACTCAGAAATAAGTCTGAGTTACTTAGAGCCAACTCATTTTTGACAAAGGCACCAAGAACACATATTGGGGAGAAAAACAGTCTCCTTAATAAATAAGGCTGGGAAAACTGTGTATCTGTATGCAGAAAAATAAAACTAGATCCCCTTCTTTCATCATATACAAGTATCAACCCAAAATGAATTCAAGACTTCAATGTAAGACCTAAAACTATGAATCTGCTAGAAGAAAACACTGAAGAAATGCTACAGGACATTGGTTTGGGCAAATATTTTTTGGGGTAGGACCTCAAAAGCATAGGAAGTCAAAGCAAAAATAGAAAAATTGAAAAATGGGATTACATCAAGCTAAGAAGCTTCTAGACAGCAAAGGAAGCAACAAAATGTAGAGACAGCCTTCAGAATGGAGGAACATATCTGCAAACTATCCATCTAACAATGAATTAATAAATAGAATATGTAAGAAACAAACAATTCAATAGCAAAATAACAAATAATCTGATTTTTTTTAATGGGCAAAAGACCTGGGTAAACATTTCTCAAAAGAAGACATACAAATGGCCACAGGTAGATTAGAAATGCTCAACATCACTAATCATCAGGGAAATGCAAATCAAAACCACAGTGAGATATCAACTCACTTCAGTTAGAATATCTATTATCAAAAAGAGAAAAAAATAACAAATGCTGGCAAGGATGCAGAGAAAGAGGAACCCTGTTATAGTGTTGGTGGGAATGTAAAGTACAATAGCCACTATGAAAACAGTATGGAGGCTTCTCAAAAAACTAAAAACTACCATATGATCCAGCAGTCTCACTGCTGGGTGTATATCCAAGAGAAGTCGATATATCGAAGAGGTATCTGCACTCCAGTGTTTACTGTAGAACTTTTCACAATAGCTAAGATTATGGAATCAACCTGTGTCTATCAATAGATGAATGGATAAAGAAAATATGGTATATATTCACAGTGAAATATTTTTTCACCACAAACATAATGAAATCCTGTCATTTGTAGCAATATGGATGGAACTACACATTATTGGGCACCAATGTCACATATTTTCATTTATGTGTGTGAGTTTAAAAAGTGGATCTCTTGAAAGTGGAGAGTAGAATGGTGTTCATCAGAGGAGAGGCAGGGAGTGGGGGCAGGGGGAGTGAAGAGAAGTTGGTTAATGGGTACAAAAATAAAATTAGAAGGAAGACGTTCTGGTATTCAACAGTACAGTAAGAAAATTATAGTTAACAATAATTTATTGTATATTTCAAAATAGCTAGAAGAACTGTAATGTTCCCAACACAAAAAGGTAAGTATTTAAGATGACAGATATCCCAATTAACCTGATTTGATCATTACACATTGTATACCTATATCGAAATATCACACATACCCCCAAAATATGTACAACTATGATACATCAATTAAAAATACAAAAAAAATGAGGGGGCAGGCATGGTGGCTTATGCCTGTAATCCCAGCACTTTGGGAGGCCAAGGCAGGAGGATTGCTTGAGCCCAGGAGTTGAGACCAGCCTGGGCAACATAGTAAGACTCTATCTCTACAAAAATTTTAAAAAATAATTTTTCAGGCATGGTGGTGCACACCCGTCGTCCTAACTACTTGGGAGACTGAGGTGGGAGGATCATCTGAGGCTGGGAGGTCAAGGCTGCAGCAAGCTGTGATTGCACTGCTGCACTCCAATCTGGGTGCCAGAGCAAGACTCTGTCTCTAAAAAAGAATCACGCAAAAAAAGAGAAGGCATAACTTAACTGCCAAAGTGAGAAAGACAGTGGGATAAATTCAGATTGAGACCTGTGGTTCCTAGTTCAGGCAACACTTGAAGACAGAAGGGCCTGTCATAACATGGAGTTGGCAGTTGGTTTTTTTCCTCTGGCTAACCTAAGCATTGGCTTAGTGGTTATCAGAGTAGGGGAAGACAGAGAATACTTTTCTGAAAGACTCCCTTTATTTTCCTCCTACAGAGAGGGTTTCCTTCAGGTTCACATTTGTTATGTCGTTGGCTCTGACCATGGTGCTGAATCCTCTGAACTTAAAAATTGAACTCCTACAAAGGTAATAGATTCAAACCCTTAGTTGGGAGATGCGCTAGAAGTGATATGGGGAAGTGCAGCACCCCTCCTCTCTTCTGTACTTCTACCAACTTTGTCTGCTCCCTTGAGCTCCTTTTGAGGTATAAAATATAGGGGAAATTTCTGGCTAAATTTATAGGCTCAGATGCTCCCAGTTCCTGAACGCCATCTACATATGAGTAGTTCTTTGAATTGTCAGAAAACAACCTGGCCCCAAAGTAAACTCAAGGCAGGCCAAGCACAATATTTTTGCCATTTATGGTGAATGATAAGAGGTATGTCACAGTTCCTAAGACAACCACAAGGGCTTCTGATCAGTGTGGGTGTTGCTGACTTCACTGGAGTCAGCAGCAGTCGGCTGCTTCGTCGCTGACATTCAGCAAATGTGTTTATATAAAGCTCTGTCATAGGCCAAGCCTCCATAATCCCACAGAATCTGCAGGGAATAGTACTTCCCATGCTAATTTGATTCAACACAGAGAGTACCTATATTATGCCAGGCATATGCTAGGAATATGGACCTTGAATCAAGAAGTTTACAGTCTATTTGCTGAGAAAAACACGCATATGAGTGATGCAAAGCAGAATGTACTATGTGTGTTACCAGAGATCCCATGTGTTAACCGACAGTGACAGGACAGTGGTCTATTCTGATCTGGAACCTGACCAGAGGCAGCCCTCAGAGTACTGAGCTCTGAGCTCGACCTTCCCCTCACCTTCCATTTCAAGCTAGGGGCGGACATATCTGAGCTGGTGGAGTCTGGTCAGCTACAAACCTGTTTTTAGAGATGAATTCTGTGCTATGAGACTCTGGTCACGAATCATGGAACTTCTGCTGAGAGCTTGTGTGGATTGTTTATTCTTCCAAGGACTGCTAACCAGTGAGAAGATAGTTAAGACAGGCTGGGGCAGACAGTGTTTAATCTGCTTCACAAACTGCAGCTCCATCCCACCAGCATCTGCAAACACAAGGCAGAGAGATTAGTGTGTGGACGTGGCACAAACAAAGGGATGCACAGGGATTGGTTTAGGAGAGAGAAGCCACAGGATGAGCCTTTCCTCTAGGGGACCTGGGAGAGTGTCAAGCAACAGGAGCAGAGGGTCTTGCCTCTCATTCAACATCAGGAGTCCTGCATCCCTCCTGGGATCCCTTTCTCAGAACTTAAGGACTTAAGAGAGAAGGTGTGGTATGTTGAGCCAGACATTAACTTTGTCTAGGAGAACAGCATGGGTTTTTAGCAGCATGGAAGGGTGGCACTTGTGATCAGTTTAGCTGCCTAAGCCAGTGTCCTAAGCTGAGAAAGGCCTGAGGAGCAGAGTTCTGGCCACAGTACAGGAAAACCCCCTCTCAGTGCCTAGAGAGTACCTGGAGCAGGGTAGGTGCTCAGTAAATTTTTACTGAACTGAATTCTTGCTGAGCTACTAAAGGAGAGGTGAACAGCTGCTTCTAAGGGCTGATACTATGCTCCAGAAAGCAGAGGAATGTGTCACGTGTCCGGTCTTTTGGACTCACAGCAGACCTCACATTCTATAGCACTGAGGTGCTCCTGCTGCTGGGACAGAGACATGAGCTCAGGAGCAGCTCTCCCAGGGACCCAGAACGCAGCCCATCTTCACCAGCCATAGCACCTTCAGATAAAAAAGGCCAACACATATGTCCACAAGTCCTCTTTTTCTCTGTCACTTTCACTTCGCAGACATTTCAATGAGGTACTGCTATTGACCTTCGCTTCTATATAGGGAAAACGGGGCTAGTGGGTTTTTTTTTTTCCATGCCCATCAGGACCCTTTCCAAGGCCATTTCAAAGTAATTCTCAGGTAGGGTACCCACCAGAATCTCTTATCTGTTGACTCTTTTCCTTTGGAACTCAGTTCATAATTTACATTTGTGCCAGCCTCTTTCCCAAGTTTCTAATTTTTTGTTTTTTGACATAGAAAGCTGGTAAGTGAGCTGGATTGGAACAGGAGTCCATGTACAATCCACACTTTATGCCTTTGTCCTTGTTCTCCTGCCTGCCCTTGACCTTCATCTCTGGCCTGTTCAGTCACAGGAAGGAAGGGAGAGGCAGCTGTCTACAAGAGTAAAAATGCCTCTTACAAAAGCATACCCGACGGCTGTCCTTTTTTCCAAGACTGGTTCTGACAGCTAAGAAGGCTGACACCCAGCTGGCATCCTCTGGTACCTTTGTCCTGTCACCTCCTGCCACACCAAGCCTCTGGCACAGTATTTGTTACCAACTTCTGTCAGGCCTGCACCATCTTCTGCCCAACCCACAGTGGGTGGCATCCAGCATGTTCAGGGTTGACACAGATTGGTTCAGGGCCATAATTTTGTGGACTTTTTTTTCATGAATGCAGAATTTATAGGTGATAGAAGCACCACTATCTTTCTATCCTCCTCCTCTTTGACTTCCTCCTGTGACTTTTGGTGAACAAGGTCCTCATCCACCTACAGACCCCTTTCATCTCCAGGAGGAAGGGCTGTGTACCTACTGCCCCTCGTTTCCGCTCTGGCTATAGAAAGTGCTAATCCTGAGACAGCAAGTCTGCACAGTTTGGCCCAAAGCTTCCTGGCCGCACCCACATACCAGGGCAGTGCCAGCTTGCTCCCTTCTAAGGCAGCATCTATTGTTTCCGTACAGTGGGCAGGGTTGGCCATTCGGCGCAAGGCCACCTGAGTGGAAAAAGCCTCTTCAAAACAGGGTGGCTTCAGAACAGTTGACTACACTTTGTTCTTTGGCCCCTAAAGAGGAGAGAGAGAGTAAATGAGAGGTGCGCAGCTTCACTAGAAGCAGACTATGGGAATTTAAAATTGATGCCAAAAATCCTTCCATCAGCTTATTAACAAAACACAATTTCTATGGGGTTCCAAGCTCCATTCTTGGAAAAAAAATCAAAGCCCACTGCAATGGGTGGCCATTATACCCAGAAGGAATGGAGGAGAGAAAACACTAGAGCTTCTTCCAGTCCTCACTGACCGAGGAAAGCTGTTCTTCCTTCTGATGCCTCTGTTTTAACAGCTGTAGAATGGAGGTAAATATTAAAAGTACAAAAAACTAGCTGGGCACGGTGGTGCACACCTGTAGTCCCACCTACTTGGGAGGCTGTGGTGGGAGGATCACCTGAGCCTGGGAAGTCGAGGCTGGAGTGAGCTGTGATCACACCACTGCACTCCAGCCTGGGCGATGGGAGTGAGGTGAGACCCTGTCAAAAAAAAAAAAAAAAAAAAGAAAAAGTATATTAGATGAAAAAGACCTCTATTATGGCACAAACTCAGGAAATTTAAAAGACACAAAGGATAAACAGAATCTCCTCAAAACTTTCAGAGCAAAAGGGCCAGAAATCAGCATTGTATCAGACCTCTTCACGGCACTGGGGGCTAGAGAACCAAAATCTGAGCCAGTCAGGAATTCCATAACCAGTGAAATGATCAATAAAATATGGGCAAAATGAAAAACCTAAAAAGACCTTTGTCAGGAAACTGCTGAAGGATGTGTACACACACACACACACACACACACACACACACACACACACACACAACACACACACACACACACACACACACACACACACACACACACACAGTGACTGTGTGTGGGGTCTGAAAATGCTGAGGGAAATGTTACAGTTCTATAAGGTTTAGGAATTGTTAAGTATATCATGAATTAAATTTAAAATGATGAAATTATTCATTTCAGAGTTTATAAGTTTTAAAAGGAAATCTAAAACTATGTAGTTATGATATCAGCAGTATCCATATAATTATCAATACCAATTCTTGAGTTAACCAAAAGCTGTGTTATAACCAAATTGTGAAGGTGAATGGAGTAATATGTGTACAGGTGGCAGTGGAGTTAAAGCTAAATTCTCATTTCCCATAGTAGAAAAATTCAAAAAATTCAAAAAATAAAGTCAAAATGAAGACATAGAGGTATGAGCATTTTAAAATGGAAGTAACAGTCTGTAGAATCACTTATCAGAAGAAACAGATAAATGATTTGAAAGCAGCTGCCTGCGAGAGAACAGAGTAGGACAGAGAACAGCTGTTTGTTTGCTCTGGGACTCAGTGCCCTCTTACTTGTTTATCTATGGATATATATTACACTGACAGAAATGAAAGTTTAAATTTAAAGAACGAGACAACTCAAATGCCTGTACGAACCTATGAGTGGATAAACAAAATGTTGTCTATCCAAATAATGGAATATTATTCAGTCATAAAAAGGAATGAAGTACTGATACACACTACAACATGGATGAACCTTGAAAACATCACGCTAAGTGAAAGAAGCCAGTCAGAAAAGGCTGCGTACCTTTATGTATCATGTATCATCCCTATTGTATGTATGTATCATGTATCATCCCTATTGTATGTATCATGTATCATCCCTATTGTATGTATGTATCATGTATCATACCTATTGTGTGATTCCGTTTACATGAAATGTCCAGACTATGTAAGTCTATAGAAAGGAGATTTTGCCAGGAGCTGGGAGGAGGAATGAATGAGGAATGTCTACTTAATGGGTACAGGTTTCTTCTTGGGGTGATTAAAATGTTGTGGAGTTAGAGAGTGGTGATGGTCACACAACACTGTGAACGTACTAAGGCCACTGAATTGTATGCTTTAAAATGGTTAAAATGGTAAAAACGGTAAATTTTATGTTAGGTGAATTTTTACCTCAATAATGAAGGAACACTGTATAGTGGATTTTGTATGGCTAGTACACAGATTCTATTGTAGTTTCAGTTAAGTAAGAGTTGTTTACAAAGTCTCTGCACTATACATTCTGCTTTAGTTAACACGAAAGAGTGAATAAATGTATGCCTTTGATGATTTATTATTTCCATAGTATCTGAGGAGCCGTCATCATTCTGAATAGCCAAGATTTTAGGCACAACAGACAGAAATGAATTATAAACTAACCTCAAAATAGAAGATCTTATCATTTATAATACAGGAATTATTCATGCTGCAGTTCTTTAGTAAACAGCTTGCTTTCTTGTCATCTGACACTTTCAAAAATGGAGAAGAAGAGAAAACTTGAATTCAGAGTTCTGGGTAGTAATGTCTTGTGAATGAGCTTACACTATGTTTCGCTTCACTTTTTTCCAATTAGATTTCAATTCTCTCTCCTTTGGCACCCCCTCATTCTGCAACATATTTTATTGCCTATTTTTTTATTAGTCAACTATTGAAACAGGTGAATTGGCTACAAAGAAGAGCTTAGTCACTCAGAGTTAACTAAGCAGCAAACCCTGGCCACCAAGACTTGGACTCTTGTGAATCAGCTTCAGATTTGTTTTTGTTTTTATTTTTTAAATATTTGTTTGGGTTTTTTTGTTAGGTCACCAAGAAGAGTTTTAAAACCCTGTCTCACTAAAGGGCTTTTTAAGATCTATACAAAGCGAATTTTTTCTCATAAGTATGTGTTATTTTCTCATAATGATTTTTCTCATTTCTATATCATATTAAAAAAATTCAGGCTGGGCGCAATGGCTCATGCCTGTAATCTCAGCACTTTGGAAGGCTGAGGTGGGCAGATCATGAGGTGAAGAGATTGAGACCATCCTGGCCAACATAGTGAAACCCCATCTCTACTAAAAATACAAAAATTAGCTGGGCATGGTGGTGTACGTCTGTAGTCCCAGCTACTTGGGAGGCTGAGGCAGGAGAATTGCTTGAACCTGGGAGGCAGAGGTTGCAGTGAGCTGAGATTGCGCCACTGCACTCCAGCCTGGCGACAGAGCGAGACTCTGTCTCAGAAAAAGAAAAAAAAAAAAATTCAACCAGGAGGGTAGATGTAATAAGTAGGAGGGACTTTTTCTCTAGGCAGTACCACTTATTCTTTTCCTGAGGATGTTAGTTTTATATGGATTGTCTTTAAGCATCACTTGGAAACGCTACAAATAATGCAGCTAAATGTTTAAGCAATTAGGAAATAGGAATTTTTAAATACAGAGTTTTGCACTGCAAAGTGTTTACAAGTATTAAAAGATTGTATTACACAACTTTGTTGTAAAATTCTAGTAATATAAATTGATACTAAAGAAAACAAACCCAGAAAGATCAAGAGACTTGGATCACACAGCACAGGAATTAAGAAGGAAATTAGTATTCTTTGTTGAATATTTTCCATTTGAATAGTTACAGGAAAACTAAGTATTTGCATATTATATACAAATTAATGTGTATTGACATCATAGTGGAAAATAACCATTTGTAAATCTGGAGCAATATTTGATATACTTACTAGTAAGTTAAAATTAAAAGTTTCAGTTTATTAAAATATTGTTCCTTTGTTTCTATAGAGGGAGCTCCCAAGTTATTTATATAATATATATATTTTTTAATTAGCCATGTGTGGTGGTACATGCTGTGAACCCAGCTACTTGGGAAGCTGAGGTAGTAGGATCCCTTGAGCCAGAAGTTCAAGGCTGCAGTGAGCTATGATCACCACTGCACTTCAGCCTGGTGACAGACTGAGACGCTGTCTCAAAAAACCCAAAACCATCATTTTATAAGATATGAACAATAGAGGAAACTAGGAGAGAAATATAAAGGAACTCTCTATACTATCTTTGCCTTTTTTCTGTAAATCTAAAATTATCCCCCCAAAAAAAGTTTATCTAAAAAGTTAGAAAAGTTAGATACTAAAGGCAGAATGTTTGAGGCTAGATAAGGATACTATGAGCTGTATTAGCTACCTATTGCTGCATAAGTAACCCCAAAAGTCAGTGGCATAAAACAATAAATTTATTATGTCATAGTTTCTGCAGGTCAGGATCCTGGGCATGGCTTAACTGGGTCTTCTGGCTCAGGGTCACTCACTCATAGGCTGCCATCAAGGTTTTGGCTGGCGCAGTGGTCACCTGCAAGCTCGTTGAGAGAGGACCCACCAAGGCCACTCATGTGACTCTCAGCAGGCCTCAGGTCCTGGCGAGGTATTGGCTGAAGACATCAGTTCCTTGTGGAATGTGGGCCTCTCCATTGGGCAGTTCCCAACATGGTAGCTGGCTTTCCAGAGTACGTGTACGAGAGAGAGAAGAGAGAGATAAGAGAGAGGAGAGGGGGAGAGAGAGAGAGAGCATGTCGTGAGGGTGCAAGCCTGAGGAAGAAGACAACAGAATCACAGTCTATTTGCAACCTAGTCTCAGAAGTGACATCTATCACTTTTGACATATTCCATCCATTAGAAGCAAACTACTAGGTCCAGTCCACACTCCAGGAGAGGGAATGGCACAGGGCATGAATGCCAGTAGGTGGGGATCAAGGGGACCACAGACAAGGCTGCCCAGCAAGTGAACACACCCATTTATGCCATCTCCCACACTGAAATGAGCAGTGCTGATTTTAAGAGCACAGGCTCTGGAATCACAGAAATCTGGGTTTGTGCTCCTGCTTGGAAATGTCAGTTAGACGATCTTGGATTATTTAATTCTTTTGTTTCTTCATGGCAAAATGAGAATGATGATAATAACACTGACCTCAAAGGGCTGTTTTGAAAGTCAGACTAAATGAGCTAATTCATGCAAAATACTTACCAAGTATCTAACACAAAATAAGAGCTCAATGATGATGATAAGCTGCTATTATCATCATCATCACCACCGCCACCGCCACCTGATTTGTAATTCAAACTCTCATGTTGACTAGCCGTGGCATTGCAGGCAAGTTACTTGACTTTTCTGTGCATCTGTTTTGTAGTGCATAAGCTGGGGAAATACTACCCACCCTTCAGAGCTATTGGGAGGGGAGGGTGGTGATCACGTGCTTGGCCCTTGGTCGCTGTAAATTACTTTTAATGGGGGTTCTGTCTGCTTAGCATAAATTTACTGCCCTTTTTGGTTAAGGCACATCTGTTTTTCTGTCTTTGCTCTTCTATGAAATGAGGACAACAATCCTTAATTATTGTGCTCTTCATGGCTCTCTAGCCTATTAAACAATTCCTATTTATGCATTTAGAAGGAAAAAAAATACATGGGTAATCCATAATGGAAGATAGATCAAAATCATATTTATGGTCTCAGAAATGTTCTTTGAAGCAGGGTTATTTTCTTCCATTTTATTTTGGTCATCACTGGAAGTAGTTTTTATTCCTCATGCACATGGCAGATGAAAATGGAGAGAAACTATGAAAAGTGGAGGCTGCAGCCTAGAAGGAAGATTTGCCACAGACACCTACACAAAGGATAGCTCACGTGGAATGTAAGAATGGAGTGTACACAGTATGTCTTGTTCTTGCCTACCGTCCCTCCTAGGAGCAAGGATTTTCCAGCCTCACAGAGAAGCCTAGTAGGTAATCAGTCATGAGAATATAACGTGCGAAGTGCCATCAGGCTCTGAAGGGGTACAGAGAAGCAAGCCTTTGCCGGGGATCTAAGCCTTGATGCAGAACGCAGAGGAAGGCTTCCTAGACAAGTTTACACCTGAGCCAGGGGCTGCAGGTTGGAGGTCCCTAGCTTACGGTCCCTAGGGGCTGGAGGTCCCTAGCTGATGAGGAGAAGGAGAGGGGAGATGTGGGCAGAGGAAATAGCACAGACACAGGCTGAGAAATGCCAAGATACCTGAGTGTTCTCAGCAGCAAGCAGCTGGGTGAGCACAGAACGCAGGCCCCAGGAAGCACAGCCAGAAGATGGTGACACAGGTAGGCGTGGGGTCACGAAGGGTCTGGTACCTGGTTGACACACTTATAAGAGTTCAGCTAAAAGTGAGGGACAAGGAGCAAGGTCATGTGGTTAAACAATTGTTATTTTTTAAAGAGATGGGATCTTGGTCTGTCGTCCAGGCTGGAGTGCAGTGATGCAATCATGGCTCACTGCAGCCTCAACCTCTTGGGCTCAAGCAGCCTCCTGCCCCAGCCTCCTGAGTAGCTGGGATTACAGGCACCAGCCACCATGCCCAGCTCACATATGTATTTTACAAAGATTAACTGGTGGCTACAACAAAGCTAGACTAATGGCGAGGGGTGGGCCCAGAAAGCTGTCTAGGAGGAGCAGAGAAAGGGATGGATCCTAAAGAGAATTGAGAGAGAACAGCAACAAGTTGTGCTGAGTATGGATGTGGGTAAGGGAGAGGGAAGAGGTCACAGACCTCAGGTGTTCGCAGCTTTCACCATGGGGCAGAGCAGGGAGAGCTGGCTTTGAGGAGAAGGCAATGTGGATGGCTTTGGTATATGCCTAGTGTTCCATTATTGGAACACTAAGCATGTGGGAGTTGTCTCCTACTGCTCAAGGTCATCGCCAAGGTGTGATGGCAAAAATTCAAAAAATTGCAACCTCAAGCATAAATAGATTAAATTGAGACAAGTTTAGAAGAGCAGGCTGAACTATTATACTTGGGAGCTACTAAAAACATAAAAAGCAAGATGTCTCAAAAAATATCCCAGGCTAGAGCTCTGGTTTGAGGGAAATCAACACACAGGGATGTATTCGGAACCAGGGGAGTAAATAAGATTACTCAGGGAAAACAGCAAATAGGTAAGAAAGCAAAAGACAAGAGTTTTGGGAAAATAATAACCATAGGATAGAAAAAGATGTGGTGGAATGATCCTGATTCTCGTTGGATTTGTGTGATAGAAAGTTTTGGCTACAAATTGCATGTGTTAGCCCCGGGGAGAAAAGGCCTTTTCCAGACAAGTGACAGGCAGGAGGGAAAAGGAGGGAGGTGGTGTGAGAGGGTGGGAAAGCTTAAGCAGGGTAGATAGAATATTACCTCTTGATTGTGAGGCCAGTGGCTTTTTCCAGGCCAGAAAGAAAACAGAAGGACAAGGCCCGAATTCCACCAGGTGCCCCTGCAGTTCTCCAGGACGCCACATGGGGACAGCAGGTGGCCGGTCTGTGCAGTACCTGTGTTGGGAGCTGCACGCAGGGGCCCCTGGAGGAGGAGCGGCTGAGACAGCTCAGTCTTGAGCCTTTTATTTTATTATTTTTATTTTTTATTATTATACTTTAAATTCTAGCATACATGTTCTTATGCCCAAAGGATTATAAATCATGCTGCTGTAAAGAGCCTTTTATTTTTGCCTCTTAGTGGACCTAAAAACTCAGTATTGTTTTCGGTCTAATGACTTCACTTCTAGTGAGGTTGTGTTAGTCTGTTTTGTGCTGCTATAAAGACATACCTGAGACTGGGTAATTTATATAGGAAAGAGGTTTATTTGGCTCACAGTTCTGCAGCCGTACAAGCATGGCACTGGTACCTGCTCGGCTCCTGGTGAGGCCTCAGGATGTTTTATACATGGTGGAAGCCAGAGAGGGAGCAGATGAGTCACATGGCGAGAGAGGGAGCAAGAAAGAAAGAGCAAGAGAGAGGAAGGAGGTGCCAGCTTTTTTAAACAACCAGCTCTCTCTAACTGAGCAGGAACTCGTTAAGTGAGGACAGCACCAA
Organism: Hylobates moloch; assembly: GCF_009828535.3. Classification (NCBI taxonomy): domain Eukaryota; kingdom Metazoa; phylum Chordata; class Mammalia; order Primates; family Hylobatidae; genus Hylobates; species Hylobates moloch. The sequence continues at coordinate 211,760,947 of NW_026652276.1, forward strand.
GCCATTCACAAGGGATCCGCCCCATGACTCGACCACCCCCACCAGGCCCCACCCCCAATACTGAGGATCACACTTCAACATGAGATTGGAGGGGACAAACATCCAAACCATATCAAAGGTATACTCTAGGATCCTAGTTCAAGTAGCATCTGCTTTCATTGCTTTGCCTTCTAAACTGAACTGACACATATTAGCACGGTTCTCTCTCAGCCATAGAAACCCAGTTTCTCTGGACCATTTTTCCTTATGTAAGAAAATGACCTGTTTAACCACGGAGGGAACTCCTCTGCCAGCTAAGAGAGGAGAGTTCAGAGATAGCTGGTGCAGCTTCTCGTCGACAACAGAATTGACTCCCTCGCTGCTCCTTTCCCATCATCTAAGCCAGTCATCGATTTTCCCCAGGAGTGTTTCTAGATGTCCATCACCAAAACAAAACCCCCACCAAGTCTGGAATTTCTATAAAGTATAACCATTCACGATATGCTAATAGTGAACCATTTGTTAGTATTATACCACATGCAATTCAGGTCAATGAAATTCAACTTAGAAACTGGAAGAAGAAAAATCACCTCTGCATTATTGCTTTGCATTTGTTTTCTTAGTTCTTGTCCATGGCCCCAAGGGTCACCAATACATTTCCTCTCAGCAGTCAGCGTCATGGTGCTCTTCCCCAATCATTATAACCGATTTCAGATGGTGCTAGAAAATTATATTGACTCTGAACACCAAAAGAAATCAGTCATCCTCTAAGGGGTCACAGGAGGACGTGAGGGTTGGGAGGGCCGAAACCTTACTAAATCCGGCATACATTGGGCTCTTTAACCCAGGCACGATGGAATGAGTCTGTACTATCTATTAAGTGCTATAGGTTTATTCCACAAAGAAGTATAAAATTCCAACAATGCGATATCCTGTATAATTACATTCATCCCTTGGTATCCTTGAGGGATTGGTTCCAGAAAGCCCCTTGGCTACCAAAATCCACAGATGCTCAAGTCTCTGATAGAAAATGGTGTAGTATTTGCATACAACCTACACACATCCTCCCGTATACTTTAAATCGTCTCTAGATTACTTAGAATACTTAATGCAATGCAAATGCCATGCAAATAATTGTTATGCTGTATTGTTAGAGAATAATGACAAGAAGAAAGTCTGTTCATGTTCAATACAGACACAACTTATTTTTGGAAAACTTCCGATCACAGTTGGTTGGATCCGCCAATGCAGAGACCTGACTGCCATTCGAGATATATGCCACCACTGTTGGCAGGGGTGAGGAAGGGGTCAGTACATGTGAGGCAGGTTCTCACAGCCATCCCGCTGTTGCTTTCAAATACTTCAGAGCTGTCCCATTCATTTCTTTTGCTGTTGGCAGTGCAGCGCAGCTGGTCTCCCCCAAGAACACTGATTTCAAATGGTGCTAGACAATCACTATTTAAATCTAAACCACCATATGAAACCAGCTTCCTGAAGAAGCTTTATGATCTATTTTTTTCTTCATAATGCTCTCTTACAATAAACCCAAGACAACCTAGAAAGGAAAAGTTGAAACCTAGTTGTGAGTGAGTTACTTAGTGGTCTAAACAGAGCTTTGGCAAATTTCATATACTCATAAACTGATGTCACCGAATTTGTTATTGATGGGGGAGCATGCCTGGGACTCCCCTGATTCTTAAGTTGCCCAGACAAAGGTTCAGCTTCATCATTTAGAGGCAAGGGCACATGTCAGCCCTGTCACTCTTGGGTGGGAAGACAAGGAAAATCCTTTGCTTGGGTAAAGGCAGGAGAAGTCAGAGGTAACCTGTGATCAAGTACCCAGGCAGGCGGAGGACGACTAGCAGTGGTGCTGGAGAACCGTCCGTCGGACATGCAAATAGGACAAAGCGAGCAAGTGCTCTGTAGAAGGCGAAGAAAAACGCCTTCCTAAACCTATTATTTTCACTTGGAGATAACTTTGTTTCATCCAAAGGATTACTGAGATTTTGGGGTCTAGGGAAGAAAATAGACTAGCTCAGAGGCCAAGTCACATAATGGCACTAATGAGATGCTAATGTCACTTCCGGAATGAATTCCTTAGACTGCATCTACGAGTTAGGGGTTTTTGTGAGCTTTACTTAAGACGACTCTTCCCTCTATTCCAAAGGTAAGGCTTTGTACCCTGAGTTCTCCTTGGCAAATTATTTTTTGCAACAGTTCTTTTTCCCCGTCACGGTATAGTTCTTGATACCATCTTATTAGGTGGCCTGTTGTCATCCCTTTTTGTGTTCTAGGCATCCAAAAAGATATTTCATGTACCCAGGCCACCTAATTAAAGGGGTGTGCACTGTTTTTATAAACTGTTATAAAAAATTTTATACATTAAATTGGAATGACAATACAATGAATTCCTAAATCCATACTATCTAAATTCAGTAACTATTCCTTTTTGCCATGTTGTGCTTTAATTATGTTATCTATATGTAATATAGATATATATTTTTTGCTGTATTGTTTGAAAGTAAATTGACAAGCATCCATACATACACTGCTCCTAACTACTTTGAGGTCATTCTATAAAATGAAGACACTCTTCTACATAACCACAAAATCTTACCATACCTAAGAAAATAAACAATTCCTTAGTACCCACAAATATCCAGCCTACATCCAACTTCTCCCACTTTCTCCAAACAAAAGGTTTTTTATAGGTTTTTCAAACCCAGATCACATCAAGGTTGATTCTCTAAGACTCTTTGTTCTCTTTTAGCCTCAAAACACTACCCAGCTTTTTGTTTTATCATGACATACCACCTTGTAAAAACCAGGCTCCAATCCTGGCTGTACCATTCACTCAGTCTGTTCCCTTGGCTTATATTGAAGAACTGAACTTTAGTTTCTCCTTCTGACTTTCCTCATATATCATCCTCATTTTACAATCTCACTATGTGTATTAGAAGAACATCCAATTACCACGTGCCTGTGGTTGATGATTCCGAGTGGGTTCAGTGCTAATCAGTCAGGAGGTGCACTGCAGGCTGTTTACCTTGGGTCTGATTAACATAACATTCTTGTTCCTCATGGGCTTGGCCAGTTACCTCTTCATAAGGAGATACCAGCACAAACTCATCCTTTATCATGGAGAAGCATCCACAGCACATACCTATTGCTGCTAGGCTGGTTTTTAAAAAAGTCTCTGTGAATAAGGGAATAGAACATCAGGGCTATGGAGATGTGTGGCAATCATTTCATCAAAGTTGTAAACAGCTTGTTGACTGCAATGAAAGGCACATACTTTGTGAAGTGACAGGCAGTGACACATTGCAAGTGGATAGTAAATTTAAGCACCAAAACTGGGAAAAGTGCCAGGACAGAAGAATCACTGCAACTCTCAAATAATGGTTTTACTAATTCTGTGATTCCTTTAGGGACCCCCTGCATCCTTCTGTATATGCTAGTGTAATTCGCAGTATCAGTGACTGAAGTACAAAAGAAGCAGCCAGATTATTCTCATCAGTTACAAAATTCCAAAGTCTGCTTATTTTTGAAAAGTAACTAGTCACAGTGTTTGCCTACTGCCTAGAAGTTTTTTCAAATGATTGACACTTCAGTTATGGGGAAAATTATTCCTGAAGAATCAATTTCTTTCTTTTATTTATGTCTGATATATATATCTCATACACCAAATACGTCACACACACTGTATATTCAACCATGGCCTTAGCAGGGCCAAACAAATATGCTAAGTTTTTTACACTGTCTTTATGTATGCTTCTCAAAAATTCAGCAGAAGGCTGAGCGTGGTAGCTCATACCTGTAATCCCAGCATTTTGGGAGGCTGAGGCAGGCAGATCACTTGAGGTCAGAAGTTTGAGACCAACCTGGCCAACATGGTGAAACCCCAGATCTACTAAAAACATACAAAAAAAAACAAAAAAAGAAACTAGCCAGGCATGGTGGCACATGCCTGTAGTGAGACCGAGGCCGAGGCAGGAGAGTTGCTCGAACCCAGTAGGCGGAGGTTGCAGTGAGCTGAGATGGTGCCATTGCACTCCAGCCTGGGTGACAGAGCAAGTCTCTGTTTCAAAAAAATTAGCCAGGTATGGTGGCGCATGCCTGCAATCCCAGCTACTCAGGAGGCTGAGGCAGGAGAATTACTTGAACCTGGACCTGGGAGGCAGAGGTTGCAGTGAGCCAAGATCGTGCCACTGCACTCCAACCTGGGTGATACAGCCAGACTCCATCTCAGAAAAAAAAAAAAAAAAAAAAAAAAAGCTGGGCATGGTGGCTCTCGCCTGTAATCCCAGCACTTTGGGAGGACGAGGCAGGTGGATCATGAGGTCAGGAGTTCAAGACCAGCCTGGCCAAGAAGGTGAAACCCTCTGTCTACTAATAATACAAAAATTAGCTGGGCGTGGTGGCAGGCGCCTGTAATCCCAGCTACTCGGGAGGCTGAGGCAGGAGAATCGCCTGAACCCGGGTAGCAGAGGTTGCAGTGTGCCAAGATTGCGCCACTGGATTCCAGCCTGGGTGAAGGAGTGAGACTGTCTCCAAAAAAAAAAAAAAAAAAAATTCAGAAGAGTAAAGGTATGATATATTATTTTGCATCTGTGGGCTCTTTATATTAGCCCAGTAAGGTCATTTGGCTTATCTTCCCACATTGCTTTTATGTCCTTGGGGAGAAAGTGGGGTACTGAGTTGGCAAGTAGTGACCACACCAGGTACTCCTGTGTGGCAAGAGCTGAGTAGTGGCAGTTGATTGTTTTCTGTGACATGAAAAGCCAGCAAACTGGCTTAAGGTCACTTCCCCTGGGGTTTGAGGATTTCACAAGGAGAGCTCTATCTGAGCATGACATTTCTTTAAGAATGTAGCTTTGAAATGTTCGAGACATCAGGACACAACAGTCCCAACCTGAGTATTGAGGCTGGACTACAGATGCAACTGTTACAAAACAGAACATACTGTGATAGACATCTTGAGTGGGGTCCCTGTTTTCACATAAAGCAAGAGGCTAGTTTCCTGAAAATAAGTCTCCATGAAGAGACTGGCTACCCAGTTAACAGCAAAAAACCCCCATGGCTCACTAGTAAGGAGATGGAAGAAAACCAGTTGATAAATTAAAAAGGGCTCATTCATTCTCTTTCCAGGGCATACATAGGAGAATAGAGTGAGAGCAAGTGGGATCCGCTTATTTTGTTGAGTCTTTCAGTGACTTTCAGCTGCAAGGGCAACTCTACTGAGAAGGAAAGATTTCACTCAGTAAACATTACCATGTTTCCAACCCTCCCTAGCCTCTCATTTCCAACAATCAACTTGATTGTTCTGTATTTTTAGGCCAGGATACACTAGGGCTGAATTTCTGTAACTCAGGATGTTCTATTTTAATCATCGGCAATTTTAAGGCATGGCAACATCTGAAAGAAAAAAAATGTAATGACTCTTTCTTACACACAGAACATGCACTTAAAATTGTCAAAACTCTCCATCTCCAGCATTAAAACAATCATCTTTCAAGAACAAAATCCTTTCTCAGTGTCTCTCAGCCCACAAGCCATGAGAATGTGTCTCCATTTCAAAACCCAGTCTGTACCATCATGCTTCCGCTGTTTCTCAGCAAGCTGCCTTTCTTTGTAACTTTTTTCATCCAAATCTGATAGTGAAGCTGGAGCCTGAGATGTAAATTAATAAACCACACCAGGAACTCCTTGCATGGCAAAAGCTGAACAGTACAAATCCATTGTTTTCCTGGATGTGAAATGCCAGTCTGTTCTTGCATGAGCAAACTGGATTAAAGTCACTTCCCTTGGGGCCTGTGGATTTCACAAGGAGAACTGCATCTGAGCAGGACACTTCTTTAAGATGTAGCTTCAAAATGTTTGGGACATTGGACACAATAGTCCTAAGTCGAGTATTCAGGCCGGACTATGGGTGCAACTGGTACTGCCCTGACGAGGGGCCACACAGCTGTACGTCCTTCTTTGTTGCCCCATGTGCCTTGAATGGATGTTTTCTTAGAGGAAGCGGATGAACAAGTTAACCTAGGATCTGGATGGACTGCTTACTAGCTGTGTGATCCTGGGCAAATCATTTAATTTTTCTGAGCTTCAGTATCCTGATCTGGAGAATGGAGATGCGAATTTCTATACTGCGGTGGTTGTCAGGGTCATATGTAATGCAGTCTATAAAAACAGTGGGTCACTTTTAAAGCACTATGTGAATGTTTGGTGTTTTATCAGCTGGATCAGAACACTGGAGTGCTTTTGAGGGAGAAGGCCAAAATGAACTGAAAAGTGATGGGAAGTGTACTCTGTGAAATAGTCATCATAGCTTCCATTTTTGGAACACTTACTGCATGGTAGACACTGTGCTATGTGCTTCACATGGACTTTCTTGGCATTCACAACCACTAATATGGTTGGTGGTGGCATCTTCGTCTTTCAGAAGAGGGGCTAGAGACTTAGAAAGGGTACATGACTTCCTCTTGGTCACAGAGCTGGAGTGGCAGGCCGGGACTCAAACTCCAACGTACCTGATTCCCAGCCCAGGCATTCAGCCAGCACTCTTTGCTGCTCGGTCCTTTATACCATTCAGCACATCTTCACATGGACCTCTGAACAGTCACTGGCCCCAAGTCTCAGGGTTTCATCAGTAAGTACATGAGTAAACCATGAAAGCCAGCTTTGGACCTGAGGAGTAGAAGTAGCACCAAATAGCTCACCAAAAGAAAGGGAGAAAAACTGGAAATTAGCACAACTTGGCTTGCACTGAATGGTCAGAAGACCCAGACCCTCCACCACACTTCTGACATGCACTGTGACCTTAAGCCAGTCCCGTCTTCTCTAAAGCCTTGTTTTCCTACTAACCTTAAAGAAGTTCAAGTCAGGCCGGGCGTGGTGGCTCACCTCTGTAATCCCAGCACTTTGGGAGGCCGAGGCGGGTGGATCACGAGGTCAGATCAAGACCATCCTGGCTATCATGGTGAAACCCTGTCTCTACTAAAAATACAAAAAATTAGCCGGGCGTGGTGGCGGGCACCTATAGTCCCAGCTACTTGGGAGGCTGAGGCAGGAGAATGGCGTGAACCTAGGAGGCAGAGCTTGCAGTGAGTCAAGATCGCGCCACTGCACTGCAGCCTGGGCTACAGAGCAAGACTCCATCTCAAAAAAAAAAAAAAAGTTGTTCAAGTCAAAGAGCACAGTGATGAGTCCCACAGATCATGCTTGAGATTATGACAGTGTTAAAATACTGACTCCAAAGTACAGCCCAGCAGTTTATCTTCTCGAGTTTCCTGTTTCTATGATGCTGTGTGGTGAGATGGCCAAATGCAGACTCCAGAGCCAGAATGCCAAGCTCTGCCACCAGCTCCTCACACAACCCTGCGCAAATCACTTTAACGCTCTGTGCCTCAGTTTCCTCATCTGTAAAATGAGGGTAATAGGCCAGGCGTGGTGGCTCATGCCTGTAATCCCAGCACTTTGGGAGGCTGAGATGGGCAGATCACAAGGTCAAGAGACTGAGACCATCCTGGCCAACATGGTGAAATCCCATCTCTATAAAAATGCAAAAATTAGCTGGGTGTGGTGGCATGTGCCTGTAGTCCCAGCTACTTGGGAGGCTGAGGCAGGAGAATCACTTGAACCTGGGAAGCAGAGGTTGCAGCAGTGAGCTGAAATCGTGCCACTGCACTCCAGCCTGGCGACAAAGTGAGACTCCGTCTCAAAAAAAAAGATGGTAATAACTGGACCTAGCACATAAGGTTGTTGTGAGGATTAAATCAGGTAAATATGATGAAGCCATCTGAACCAGTTTTAGCACAATGTAAATATTCAGTAAATGGTAGCTATGATAATAAAAGTAATACATTAGTTTTCAATGAGCACATTATAAACAGACGTGGCTAAGAGATCTACCACAGCTGGTAAATGGAGAGGGTGCAGAGATCCTGCTGTCACATGCTTTGCCATACATTGACACATTCTAGAGTAACTGACTGCAAAGCTGAAATGGCATCCCCAACTGAATTTACTGAAATACATATATTTAATATTTTCGATGCCTTTTCCTCTTCCCATTCTAAGACCTGAATATGGGATCTGTACCCTTGTTTTTAAGCAGGAGTTCATGTTATAGATTCTTCCTGACAGTAAACTGGGAGTTGGGTGGTTGAGAGAAAGAGAGTAGAGATCAAATACTAATGACCATTTAAAAAAATTTATCAGGCTCGTCAGGCACGGTGGCTTATGCCTGTAATCCCAGTACTTTGAGAGGCTAAGGCAGAGAATCACTTGGCCTAAGTGTTTGAAACCAGGGCAACACAGGGAGACTCTGCCTCTACAAAATAAATTTTAAAAAATTAGCCAGGCGTGGTGGTGCATGTGTGGTCCCACCTACTTGGGAGGCTGAGGTGGGAGGATCGCTTGAGCCTGGCAGGTTGAGGCCGCAGTGAGTTGTGATCACACCACTGTACTCCAGCCTGGGCAACAGAGCAAAACCCTATCTCAAAAAAGAAAAAGAAAAATGTACTAAGGAATCATTCAGGGACAAAATAAAACTCCCTTGAGGTTGACTTACAAGCAGAAGCCTCTACTTACGTAGGTGTAAAAGCAATCTGTTAACAGATATTTTCCAGGCACAGAAATCCTCGGAGGCATTTGTTCAGAAGACCTGCACCTGGAATTTAAATGACAGTATGAGCTCCTAGGAAATCTCCTAGAGTAACAGCAGAAGAAAAAGTTGTTTTCTCGTAAGCATGTTTCTCCACCAGTGTCACCAACAGATGCATTTTTAAAAACAAGAAATAGAAAGCACCTTCTCTTTCCTGCTTGACACACAGGTTGGGAAAGTTCCTGTACAGTGAGCAACACATGCCCCCTCATGCTGGTGCTCTGTGCAGGAGAAAATGCGAGGTGTGGCCGTTGCTACGGAAACTGCTGACATGAGGCAGAGCAGCAAGGTTTGCTCAGCAAGGTATCTTAGGAAATAAAACACAGTCTAAGCCTATAGGTCCCATCATAGAAGAAAGGCAGGCAAGGATCCCGCACAGGAGACAGTAGAAGGCTTTTATTTTCACAACCGATTCTGCAGCCTCGTGCTATAGCAGTACAGGCTGCAGAAGGTTTGTGGAGGGGAGCGCCGGTCTGCAAGGACAGTCTGTGATGGCTTCAGAATCAGGTGGAGGGCAACTGAGAAGAATGGAAACCACCTCACATTCTGTCCTACCTGGTCTAACTTTACCGACGAAATGCATCTTTCAGCTGCATCACAAGAGAGGAAGCCAAGGTCATAGGGTCTTCATTTCTGAAAACTGATTGTTCAAGTAAATCCTTCAGTCGTCCCCCTGATGTGACCTGCTAGGGAAGCTGGGAGCGCCTTCACAGTGGCTCCAAGGGGGTGTCCTTATAGGGGATTACATCTCAAGACACTCACATTTTACCCAGCAAGAGGCTGCATGACTCAGCAGTCTGATGAAGAAAGCTCTGTCAAGTTACCACCAATTGCAATTTCTAAGTTAATGATTACAGCTCCACCAAGGAACCTGAACACAGCTGAGGTCGCAGAGCATTCCCCATGCTTACTGGCCAGTAGGGATGATGTGGCCCAGATGTGTGGGTCAGAGCTGAATGGTGAAGACAATGATTTGTGATTCGCAGGTGGACTCTTTAAGCCAGGTGCTACTGAACGTGCTCTTCAGTGACTGGGAAGCTCTCAAGATGATATCAGAACAGGAACAGAGTATGTTGGGAAGATTCTTGAGAGTTGAGATTAAAATCCAAGAGGAGCTTGGCCAGTAAAATAAATGGTCAGAAAAAGCCATTCGATACTGTCTACAACAGAAAAATACATCTAAAAAATCAAGCTGAGAAGTACAGATGGGAAGGAAGAGGCACTGGGGTAAAACAACAATCAAACCAACGTGAAGCTACCGAACACACAGAATTCTGGAATATTTAAACACTATCATAATAGCATGTTTCCAAAATTGTCTGATTATAAAAATGAGGATAGAAGCCAATGTCAGACAGGAGCTTTTTCATTTTTCATTTTTTTGTGTGTGTGAGATAGTCTCACTCTGTCACCCAGGCTGGAGTGCAGTGGCATGATCTTAGCTCACTGTAACCTCCGCCTCCTGGGTTCAAGTGATTTCTCATGCCTCAGCCTCCCAAGTAGCTGGAGTTTTAGGCATGTGCCACTACACCCAGCTAATTTTTGTATTTTTAGTAGAGATGGGGTTTTGCCATGTTGGCCATGCTGGTCTTGACCTCCTGACCTCAGGTGATCCGCCCACCTCGGCCTCCCAAAGTGTTGGGATTATAGGTGTGAGCCACCACGCCCAGCCTTCTTTCACTTTTCAACAGTAACTGAAGTCTACGTCAGATTGTGAGGAACAACGGTCTGCTGCTTTCTGGAAGCTTTCAGTATTTGAAAAAGTGGCTAGGGAAGCTGCTGGGAAGTCCTTCAATTAACCTTAAAAAGCATGTAATAAAACCTAAATATAGAGCATGCTTCTTTCATCCTCTCTGTCACTCCTCTAGAGAATGTAGTGACTTTCTAAGCCACTGTCGCTGCAACCTCCTAGGACTTAGATGTATGAACATTATTTACAGATGGGAAAAACAGAGCACTGAAAGTTTTGGTCAAGAAAACCATACAGGTTAGTGATGGGGTTTCTCAGTTGTGAAGACCTGAGCTTGACAAATGCATTTTCAGCTTCCCAGGATACCCCTGGCTCCCCAGTGAGCACTGGAAGTCTGTCCCTTCTATAACAGCCATTGGCAGTTCCAATCTAGGGGCAGAAGCTAGCCTGCCACTGCAGAGCAGCAAGTTCCAGCCCAGCCGGCGAGCACGCTGCACTAATGGGATTCCCGAGGCTCTGGAGGGAAGTCAAGGGTCAAGTGAGGTCTTCTTAGGTGCTCAGCAGTCACACTCTGGGGCCTGAAAGGTCTTAGAAGCTTATCTCTGTCAATCTCTGCTTAGAATCAAATCGATCAGTCAATACCTTTTTCTTCTCTTTGCTTCACCTCCTGAGCCCCAGCATATTTGAGTGAAGGTACTTATATGTACGTAGCCTTTTAAAAGCCAAGTACTATCAAGTGAGCTCCCATTTCAAGGCACGTTTGAACTGGGAATAGAAAGACAGGCAGCTTAAGCTTTGGGATCATACAGACCCAGATTCAAATTTCACTTGTTACACAGCGTTGGCAAGCTATTCAATCCCTTTGGGGCTTTAGTTTTTTGTTTTTTTTTTTTTAATTTATAAAGTAGAAATGATAATGTTAACTCTCAGAGTTGTTGTGAAAACACAGCTAACTCAAATAAAACACATGATACATAGATTTTCAACACGTTAACCCCCACCACCCCACCACATTCCCCTGTGAGGGGATGGCACATCTAACATTTTTGGGTAAAATTTCCAGAAGATCTATACAATTGAATTGTTAAAACTGGCGTGAAAGACTAAAATAAGATTAGGCATCAGTAAATCAAGGCTGCGGCGGGTGGGTCTGGGGGCTTCTCTGGAGGGAAAGGCCAGAGCAAGGGATGTCCCAACAAGAAGTTAGGAGTCTGGGGAAAGACAGATACGATCTGAAACTGGGACCAGGAAATTCCAACCATTTCTGCCTACTGATTACTCATCATTGATTCACCGAGTTTACAGTTTACCAGGAGGATACGGGAGCAAACTGGAGAGGTAAATCCCACTGAAGTTTAAAACATAAAAATAGACAATGACAGAGGGTGTCAAAGGAAACCACAGGGCACGGCGGGGGCAAACACAGGAGGCGCCGGTCCCCGTGAGTCAGACACAGGAGGGACATGTCACTTCTTCCGCGAGGGACTAACCAGCAGCAATGCTGCAGAGACACAGGTCACTTCTCAACATTCCTGGTCAAGACAGACCTCTTAAAATCATGGGTAAATATCCACTGACTGCCTCCTAGGAGCCCACACTGTGCTGCACACTGCTGGGGAATACTGAGGAGGGGATGTGAAATGTCTGTATGTGACCCAGGACCTAACTGTGGAATGGAGTCCAACTCTCAGGGACAGAGAAAGTGCTCCGGTGTGTCCTGCTGGTGGAGAGCACAATCGTCATTGGGGACCGGATGAGCTCAGGGCAGGCTGATGGATTATTCAGGAGAGGCTTCATAGGGGCCAGAGGCCTGAGCTGGGCTCTCCAGGGGGGCAGCCTGGGGAGGGGAGAAAGGGAGAACTCTAGGAAGGGGATGGTAAAATCATGCTAGAGGTGGCAGGGGTGAAGACAGTGGGGGATTGGGCAGAGCCATGGTAGACATCCCACCGCCAGGTTCAGAGATGACAGGGCAGCAGGCGTGCGGGGGTGGAGCCCACATGTAGATCCCCCGCCCCCGCACACAGGGTCAAAGTTAGCTGGGATCAGGGATGACAGGGTGAGAAGAAACATGAATTTTATGAAGAGTAGAAGAAATAGATGTTTGTTAAGACCTAACATGTGGGAGGCACTGCTGTGGACAGCAGTGAGTGAAACGTGGGGCCAGTCTTCATGGAATTTACAAGCCGGCGGGGGATACAGCCCCATGGACAGATAACTGTCATTACACGGGCTAAACACTAGCATAGGGGGAATTCTAGGAGATACAGGGACCCACAGGTATGGCACCAGACTATGGGGTCAGAATAAGATTTCCCCACAGAGGTATGAGCAAAAAGAACCAGGATATGGTCTGTTCCTTTCAAGCTTCCCACAGGGGCCAGGAGCCCCTTTTGCAGGATGTCTTAATAAATGGGACATAAAGGTACCCATTTGTCTAGAGTGCAGTGTTGGCTGCAGACAGTGAACATATGAAATGATACCCTTAAAATGCCCTTTGGCTCAAAACGAGTCCCCTTCCCTGACCCCAGCTTTAGAAGTCAAAAGGAAGATGATCATGTCATGGGACCCCAAATTACACTCACACTGCAGGTGAAACACTGGGGTGACTTTCACACGCACAGCTAAGAAGGAAGCCAGTTTCCATATGACTGCAAGTGCACAGAAAATCTAGCATGCCGAACAGGAGGAGCAGTGGAGAGGAGTGCTCGCTTAGGAGGGACCCAGGAGTGTGCAAAGCCTCTGTCCTGAATCTGCTCCCTCTATGTAAGGAGGCCATGAATAAGGTACCCATTCCAAGAACAACAGCAAGGGGAGGGTTAGGAGACATTCTCATCCAATGTGAATATAAAAATCTTAAGAAGAAAACAGTACCTACTGCTTTCTGTTCCATTGTCCCAGCTTACTGTGTGATTTTCTGTTAGGAGAACTGTACCCACAGCTTTAATTTGATGCATTCACTGGATCATTGCTTTTTTAAACAAATATAAAGCAGAGAAGAAAAAAAATCCAAGGTAGATTTCAGTTAAACTATCACCACCACGACTCTGTATTTCACTCCCGTGTAGGAAATGTGCATTTGTTTCTACGGAGCATGTGCAGACAGCCCTAGCTCCCTGGAAGAGAGATCTGAGGGAAGGCCATTATGGACGCACGGTGGTCTTAACACAGTGAAACTCCTCTCTCTTCAGTAGCTTTTTTTTTTTTTTTTTTTTTTTTTTTTGAGACAGAGTCTCGCTCTGTCGCCCAGGCTGGAGGCAGTGGTGCGATCTAGGCTCACTGCAACCTCCGCCTCCCAGGTTCAAGTGATTCTCCTGCTTCAGCCTCCCAAGTAGCTGGACTACGAGTATGCCCCACCACACCCAGCTAGTTTTTGTATTTTTAGTAGAGATGGGATTTCACTATGTTGGCCAGGCTGGTCTTAAACTGCTGATCTCAGGTGATCCACTTGCCTGGGCCTCCCAGAGTGTTAGGATTACAGGCGTGAGCCACCATGCCCAGCCAGTAGCTCTTTTTAAAATAAACTGGGCTGGGCATGGTGGCTCACACCTGTAATCCCAGCACTTTGGGAGGCCAAGGCTGGAGGATCACTTGAGGCCAAGAGTTCGAGACCAGCCTGGGCAACACAGCAAGACTGCGTGTCTCTACAAAAAATTTTAAAACTAGCTGGGTGTGGTGGTGTTTGTAGTCCCAGCTACTTGGGAGGCTGAGGCAGGAGGATCGTTTGAGCCCAGGAGGTTGAGGCTGCAGTGAGCCTTGATGGTGCCACTGCACTCCAGTGACAGAGCGAGACCCTGTCATACACACAAAAAAAATTAAAATAAATTGCCTACTTTAAAAATAAAGACAAGGCGGGGCACAGTGGCTCATGCCTGTAGTCCTAGCACTTTGGGAAGACGAGACAGGTGGATCACTTGAGGTCAAGAGTTCGAGAGCAGCCTGGCCAACATGGCAGAACCCCGTCTCTACTAAAAATACAAAAATTAGCTGAGCTGAGAGATCACAGCACTGCACTCCAGCCTGGGTGACAGAGCGAGACTCTATCTCAAAAAAGTAAAATAAAAATAAAAATAAGACAATACAGGTGTTGGGGGCGGGGTCTGGGAGGTGGCTGTCATTTATCTCCAAAATCATGCTAGAAGCTAAATATATAATCATTTTTCCTCCACATTGTTTCCATGGGCTTGGAAAAGGGAAAAAATGGCACTTAGTGTTACTAGGACCAAAAGACAGCTCCTCCTACTAAAAGATCATCCTAGAGTTGCTTAACTGAATATTTATGACATATTAACATTCTTTGGGGGAAAACACGTTTTGAAATAATCAATTAAAAAAAGCAAAGTGATCAATGACAGCTGTTTAAACACCACCTGGAAAAGTAGGATTTACTCCACAGCAGGGCTCCCTGGGTGCAGAGATCTCGGTGCAAATCCCATTTTGCTGACTTGCTTTCTCTCCTTAGACAAATGTGTGTGGCGGGGCTGAGTACCTGGCTCAGGTCCTTTTCTGGGGATGCCACACATGGCTGGTTTCTGGCCCTCGGGGACAGTGGCTGAGGTCCAGAGGAGAACCCTTACTGGCTGTAGTGTGGTGGGCACAGCAGGGGTGGGCCGGTTCACCTCCTGGCTTTGAAGAAATGGGTTCTCTCCTATGGGATCTGTGATCCCCAAAGTCGTCAATCAAGCAGGAAGGGGGTGAGTCGATGGCTCTTCCCAAGGCCTTCTCCTCCCATGGACAGCTGCTCTGTCCGAGTTCTCTCGCCGTTTCTCCCCCCTTTACTCCATCCCAAGAGGCACTTGTGAGCTTCAAGGGCATCTTCTAAATATTACATTCACCCAGTGCCCCGAAGAGTACAGCATGTTCTTAGAACATTGCTCAATTCTTTCTCCTGCGGTAAGGATTCAGTTTGTTTTATTAAGAACTAGTGTGGCATAAGTTAATTCTCATCCAAAAAAAAAAAAAAGAAGTATATCAAGTCTCTTCTTTTGGCCTATAGTAGATAGAATTGTTATTATCCTTGTTTCTGTCCCAGAGCTAATACATTCACAACACGCTGGCAAAGGATATTTTGAAAAAGCTGTCTATGGCAAATAATTGATTTGTTTCATTTTGTAAAAACGAAGTTCTCCTTTCTGACCCAAGTCATTTTCTAAACGATCTCAAAGGGCAAGCTGCCTCTTCCAGCGGGAGGCTTGAGGCCACGCTGGAATCTCCTTCCGAGGTCTGGACAAGAGCTGTGTGGTGCAGAGGAGGGAGGGCTGGGCCCAGAACCCAGAGGTCTGCCTCGGGCTGGCCTCTCTCTCCAGTCCTGTGACCTCTGGCTGACCAAAGCCTCCCTGGTTCTGTCCCTTCATGTCTGAAATAAGCAAGCTATATTTAATAGTTTTCCTTTTGCTCTAAAATAAGATGATTCTGAAATACGACATTAAGCGTGAGGCTGGTTTCTGCTTTGGACCTCACCTAAGGGGTTTTAGTCATAAGCCCATGTGTGGAAACTGGCCCTGCCAAAAAAGAAACATTCTGAATCATTCAAAACCATTAAGAATGTTGGCTCTGACTTCAGAAAGGCAAGATAAACAGACCCGTGCCCAGCGGGAACTCACTTACTGGATGTCTCTGTGTTTTTAACTCATCGGTGCCTGAGTACTTCCCAAGGTCCTTCGAATGGCTTCAATGTTTAACGCTGTCGCATTTGTACTATTAACTCCACTTTCATAAAGGCGGGGGCAGGGGGGTATTTAATTTGGTGCTAAGTGCTCATTAATTTTTTAGTGTTGTCACCAGAACTGGCTTTTTTGCAACCTCTATCCAAAAGCAGGTTAATTCTCCTGCCCCACACAGGTTATAAAGTAAAGAATAAAACTTCCCCGCCCAGCCTTTAAAGTCCTTTTCCCCTAAACAATACTCCACAATCAATGAATCTAGAGATTCTTTGGACTGGAGTGGGTTCCAAATTAATTGACCTCTGAGCTCCAAATGCATTTTGATTCTGCTTCTATTGATCTGAAATAATAAAGGCTGTGGAATTGGGATATGGTTCTGGTTTCTAGTAGAGTTTACCTGAAAAACTAGGATACCTTTGACCATCCATATTTCTAGGAGGCCCTCTGACTATCCATATTTCTGGGAAACCCTTTGACCATCCGTATATGGCTACTTTTTTATACATACAGTACTCATGCAAAATAAACAGAAAAATAAAAGAGTAAATCCCAACTTCCAGGTCACAGTTTACAGCGTATCTGGCAACTACGTGGTAGAGTTTAGTGGACCTGCCAGAGTCCTTGTGTATGCCCCAGACATAGGCATACAGACACAGAGCTCAAGAAAAGCTGCCCAAGAAAATGACAGTCTTTTTTTTCTTTTTCTTTTTTTTTTTAAGGGACCTTTCACTGGTGTAGAACTAACTGAGCACATAATGGATAAGGACAAACACTGAAACTTTTTTTTTAAAGTTAAAAAATTCCAGCTGGGCATGGGGTGGCTCATGCCTGTAATCCCAGCACTTTGGGAGGCTGAGGTGGGTGGATCACCTGAGGCCAGGGGTTCAACACCAGCTTGGCCAACATGGCAAAACCCCGTCTCTACTAAAAATACAGAAATTCACCAGGCATGGTGGTGGGCACCTGTAATCCCAGCTACTTGGGAGGCTGAGGCAGGAGAATTGTTTGAACCCGGGAGGTGGAGGTTGCAGTGAGTCGAGATCATGCCACTGCACTCCAGCCTGGGCGACAGAGCAAGACTCTGTCTCCAGAAAAAAAAAAAAAAAAAAGTTAAAAATTCTATGTTCAGAAAGCAGGAGACATGATGCTATATTCTCCAATTCTGAAAGCTCCCAGTGGTGACAGCATCGTTAGCCACGTGTAACATGTGCATCCAGGCAACTGACTAACTGTCACCAGACTTCTCCATGGCCTTACTCGAACTGTGTAAGCTGGTAGTATTTCCTAAGAGTTGTCACTCAGTTGTGAAAACAGAGAGAGCTTTTTGTTTTTTGGAAAATCCTGATCAGCTGAAATGCCCGGGTGGTCAGCCTTGCCCATCTTTTGGCTACTTAGATAAAAGCTTCTTTTCCCAGGCAAGGAGAGAGATGATGGTTAACTTGCTTTTTAGACTGAGGTCATCGCTATTCACTGGTGTAATGAATAAGCTAGACTTTTTTTTTTTTTTTGAAAACCTCCTTTCAAAAGCAACCACATTTTTCTCTTCTCTGGAAATGAACAGAATGCGTCACAATTTTTTAAACATCCATCAGTGCCCATGAAAAACGTTTTTAAAAATAATCTGAACCTCACTTGTTCATTGCCTACAATATCAATCAATGGCTTAGATATCGCTCCGTGTTATATTACTTCTCAGCGCTCTTAATTCATAAGGTCAAACAGAATCTTAAAACATGATTTAAAAATTTCCTTCTTTTCCATGTCTCAAGGTATCTGTAAATGGATAATTTTGGTGTGCTGAAATCAAATGACTGACCAAGGCGCGTAACTGTGATCACAGGTAAAATGTTTTTCTGCTTTGCCAAAAATCTGAGTTTCCTTTGCTCTCTGTCAAACTGAAAGAGCCCTCCCAGACCCAGGGGCCAGGTGGAGAGGCCACTCACACCCGCCCGGTGCCGGTCTGCCTTGGATGGCCTCACCAGGGCACGGTTCCCGGGGTGGTGACTCAGCTCTGGAGGACCACCTGCTGCGTGAGGGTTGCTGCGTAGCAGGTCACTGCCAGTCACGAGGGCAGAGAGACCTAAAGGATCAGAGAACAGCTCCGAGCAGGTCAAGGGCAGTGCCAGAAGGAAAGCCTTTGTTTACAGAAGGAAAGATGCTGCACCTTGAGGTGAGGCATTAAAGAGTAGAGGGGCTTTGCACCTGCATCCTAAGCCTCTTGGTTCACCACTAAGCCGCAAAGCCACAGGGAGGAAAGCACTGGGAATACCATCACAGAAAATGAAGGTAGGGCCACAGGGCACCTTCCACTCTCAAAGGGAAAAGACGGCCCTGGATCATCTTTCTAAAACACCACTTTGATGAAGTCACCACGGTTTTCCAAAGTAATAAATGGCAGACACTACCTACAAGATAACAGAGTGCATTTGAAACCTTTCCACCGCCTAAGTCCAATCCACCTTCAGGGCATTCGCTCTACTTCCTTAGATAAAGCCTCTGCTGGAGTTAAGATGTTCTGTCTCCGCTGCCCCCACTCTGCAGGCTTTCTCCTCCTGCTGACTGGTGCAGAGAATGGGGGAGCCGTCAGGAGCCACAGACACTGAGCTATTCCACATGGAATTCTTTTTATTGTTTGATCTATTTCACATGTACAAAGCTTTGACCTTCCAGTTCTAAGAATTCCTACTTAGAACTGGTAGGTTCTAAGAACCTCCCTGGACCGATTCTGGCACATGTCTCTTCTGAACTCACAGAGCTTGTGCCTTAACAATTTAGAGTCAACTGACTTTGCTGTCCTTTCTAATGTGTTAAGTTTCAGTCCGTGACAAACACTGACAAGACGTGTACCTCATCAGGCACTGTAAAGGGAAGGGACATGTCCCCTGCGGCAGAGGTCCACAGTCACACAGACGACAGAAATGTGCCCGATGTCTTCCAGTGTATGTCACAAACGCATATTTGACAAGGGAGAGCAGAGACTCTGCAGGTGGTGAGTTTTGCCTGCAGCGCCACAGAAGTCTTCATGGGGGAGCTCCAGGCTGGATTTTAAAGGAAATGCCGAATTTTAAAGGAAGAACAGGTTAAACACCAAAGGAAAATGGGGAGGAGTGAATGTTTCAAGGAACATGTATACTAAACAACAGAGTGCATTCTCTCCAGCTCTGCAGTTCGGGGTTCCAGGGTCGGGGGTCCCACAAGGTGGGGAGGAGAAGCGGGCCTTATCATGAAGGGCTTTGCAGGACAGGCCGAGTGTGTACGACGTTTGAGGTGGAATGACAGGGCTACGTCCTGTGGAAGGGGCCGACTGTAGGACTGCTCGGAATTGGGAGTTTGACAGGAGAGAGGCACTTTCACAGACATTATCTGGTTTCATCACCGCCCCTTCTTGAGCCATATATTTGGCGATTAATTGCGCACTTGTGACATGTTCCTTTCTGCTGTCTGTTCCTTAACGCCTCCTGCTTTTTTGTCTTGTCCCCAGCTGGTCTATCTGTTCCTGGTGGCCACAGAACAATACCTTCTTTAATGGCTCCCACAGTGACCAGCATGTGCCTTAAACTCAGAGCAGGTCAATCAAACTCCTTTTTAACTGAAAGTTTAGGATGTGCTTTTGCCACACTCTCAAGTAAGTAATTAAATTCATCAGCAAATACCAAGTCCTAAAATAATGAATCGTACTTAGGAAACACATAAAGAGTGGTAGAAAACTAGGTGGGCTGGGGTCATCCTGTGGAGGCCCTGGACGGCCCGGCTAAAGCATTTGGAACTCTTCTGTAGAAGTGTTTTGATAAAGAGATGATGTGATTGAAGCTATGCTTAATAAAAGATGAACTTGGCAGTAGGATGGGCTGGAGGGAGACAGTCGCTGTGGTGGTAGAAAGAAGAGGTGAAGAAGTGTTGCCAATCCAGGTGAGAGCGTTTGCTACCATCTGCACCAGCACGCAGCGCCATTCCTCTAGGGCCCCTTGAACTTAAGGTAGTTCTTTTCTGACATCCGTCGCACTTAGGAAGACCACATGGTGATGCTGGCTTTTATTCTCCCTCCCTTTCTTCCTTCTAATAATTAGCAAGCAACAGTTATCTGCCAGACAGTGTGCTATTACACAAGGGAGAGAGAGATGAAAGGCAGTCTCTACTCTGATGCCTTGTGGGAGAGGAAGAAAAGTACCTGGTTAAAACGCAGCATGTTGAATTCTCTGATATGCCCTCCCTCCCTCTCTCTCCCCCTTCTGGCCAGTCTGTCTTCCATTTCTTTTTCTTCCAAAAAAAGGATCTGAGGCATAATGAAGGAAGTCAGCTAGGAATGGGGAAGAGGGAAGCTAATCTGATGCAAGGAATCCCTGGAGGAGGTGGCACCTGAGATGACTCTGGGGTGAGCTGGTGTCAGCCAGACGAAACTGGGAGGAAGGGAGAAGAGCCGTGTGCAGACACAGGCTGGGGCAGAGGAGTGGGCTCAGCAGCCTCCTGAGACATGAGCTGGAACCCGGAAAATGAGGAGCCATGAAAGAGCTTTAATGAGAGAAAGACAATGACATCTACGCTTTAGAAGGATCGGTCTGGAGACGGCAGAAGGGCTTATCAGAAGGCAGTGACTCTATAGTCAAAGAGATGGCAAAGTACAGATTTGAGAGATGCCACAACAGATGCATTAAGCTCTGGAGCTGGAATGATACGCACACTGAGAGAGTGAGGGAGTGAGGTCCTTGCTGAAGACCTTTAAAATGAGTTTATTTCACCCAGAAGCTCCAACAAGGGACACACACACTGCCTCGTGCTGGCCACGAGGTGGCAGCCCCGCACAGCCATTCTAGCAGAAAATGCATCCCATCCTCACCAGCGCTCACCACCACGTGGGCAGAGCCACTAAAAAAATTCCACCACGGGGACAGGAGTTCTCTGAGCTTGCCCCATAAACACGCTTTTCTCCCACAGAAGCCTCCACAGAAGCAGTGAAAAAGTCAGTTGATTTGGGGAGAGAAGCATTAAAAGCTCGTGCTCTTCAGAGTGCTCTGGGCTGTTTCAGGGTGGCAGCTGAGCCCTCTGACAACTGCGAAGAGATCGAGACAATACAGGCTGGGGACGAAGGGGTTCGATGAAGGGTGTCACCCCCAACGAGAACCAACCGGAGAACCAACTCTCGGAGAGCTCAGGCCCCATGACTCAAGTCTGACCCGACGCTGGCGAATGCTGCGGAGGACCCTGAAAACCTGCGGGGACCCCGTCCCCAGGCCAGCGACAGCCACCCCTCAGGGCCCCTGGTCTCTGTCGGGCAATGTGGGTCATCTGAGGGAGGCTGGGCCGCAGATTCCACGTGTAGCTGGGAGGGGTCGCTGCGTCTGGCCAGGCAAGGGCTGCTGTCTAAACTTGCAAGGGAATGATGTGGGCACCCCAGGAGGAAGGGATGCCCTGACCCCGCTCCATAGTCGAGGGCATGGAGAACCCATCCGACTGTGGCCTTGTGGCCCATCCCCACTCTCTGATGAGCTCATTGTGATTTTCAGCCACTTGGCTATTTGCCACTCAGAGGCAAAGCGGCTGCAAGAGGTAGGGGAAAGCAAGAGACTCCCTCACCTGGAACAGAGCATCCACCACGATCCCAGAAAAGACAAATCCCCTTGCAGGCACTTCAATCCACATAGCAGTCCTGGGACGAGGCTCCTGTTACCATCCGCATTCCACAGATGAGGAAACTGTGGCACAAAGCATGAAGTAACTCGAACGTGCCCAGAGTCACACTGCTAGCAAGGAGCAGAGCTGGAGTTTAGGCCCAGGCAGCCTGACCTCAGAGCTTGTGCGCTACCTGCTGCCTGGTACAGTCCACAGAGAGGGGGCCAGTGCCCGGCCCAGAACCACATGCCCTGGGGCTGGAGACAGGTCAGGGCAGCCGAAAGGTGGCGCGCCCTCTGGAAGGTGGAGCGCCCTCTCCAGCGCTTCTTCCTCACCCCCTGCAGCTTTCTCCTGTGCTCCAACTGCCACCACTTGCTTGGGCAGCCAAGCATGACAAACTGGCCAGCCACCAAGCAGGACTTTTCAGAGGAGTAAAAACTCTTGTATGAATGTACACTCTTCTTGTCACACACAAACGCCCTTCCTTCCACCTTCAAAGGTGATTCTGAGACTGCCTGTTTTTATCTTTGCTTCAGTTGTGCTTGATTTACAGCCTCCTGTTTTTTTTGTTTTTTTGTTTTTGTCTCTGTCACCCAGGCTAGAGTGCAGTGGCGCGATCTCAGCTCACTGCAACCTCTGCCTCCTGGGTTCAAGTGATTCTCCTGCCTCAGCCTCAGCCTCCCAAGTAGCTGGGATTACAGGCACCCGCCACCACACCTGGCTAACTTTTTTTGTATTTTCAGTAGAGACAGTGTTTCACCATGTTGGCCAGGCTGGTCTCGAACTCTTGACCTCAAGTGATCTGCCCGCCTAGGCCTCCCAAAGTGCTGGGACTACAGGCATGAGCCATGTGCCCGGCCTCCCTGATGTTTGTAACTAACATTGCTAGTGGTTTAAGTTGGGCATCGACAAGTATTAGAACCTAATTGCAGAGGTCACGTTGTTTGAACACCGGAACTTCAAGGCGTGCTTGAACCACCTGATCAAAGGAGAAGGGACTGAGGACCAACAGGAGTGGGGCTAAAGGCATCCTTCTCCAGCTTCCTGTGAACCCGCTCCTCTGAGGAAAGGAGTAGTCTCCATGGAAGACACAGGATCCTTCTGGGGGTCCTCCTTGGCCACATCACACTTCCAGACTGCGTGGCGGGACAGTGACCACCAAGCCCACAGACGTGGGTTTGAAAGCTACACCTTCAAATCAGCAACTCCCTTTCCTCATGAATATTTTAGTGTGTAATATAGAAGATGTTTACACACTGAATTAGTTTACACACTGAATTAAAGCACCTGCCACTGAATCTTCCTGCTGGAATTATGGGGGGTGGGAGGAGATGGAAAAAAAAATCAAGGTTTCAAAGCAGTCCTGATGTGCTAAAAATATCTCTCACTTCTCCTTTCATCTGTCTGGTCATTGTCCCAGACGCAAGCTCAGCACAGCCTCGCCCATACAACATGTCGAATCGCTGTCTACCTCCACTTCTTAATCGGACAAAGAGAGAATATTCTTTTTTTTTTTTTTCCTTCCTCAGACATTAGTCCAAGATTACAGACTAGGATATAGCAACCTATTATTCAAGAACAGCTTTTAAAGGTAGCTGCTTCAGACTGGCACTTCGGGAAAACTTTGAAAGTAGACTCCTTTTTTTTTTAATGCTTATTTTAACTATAGATTGGTGATAACGATTCAACCCCAGAGACCCAGCTAACTGTTGGCACAGAAATCCCTAACGCTACTCTCAAGCAAGTAGATCCTGTAAGGGGAAACTTCTGCAAAATATACCTTGTGAACAAGCTGCTCGCACCTCCTCTTGCAGCTGCAAAGATATTCTACTCTATTGCTTAACTCGTGACCTTGAAAAAACTCCACCTTTCCTGCCAGCAGCTCTGCTGCATCCACCTGTCCCTACAGGTAGTAAAAGATTAGACGGAACAGAACCACGTTTACACAACACACTTCCGAGCCTCTCTTCCTTCTAGCCCCTGCCCCACCCCCACTCCAAGGTCGAAGTTCATTTCTTCTTGCAGGCTTCACTTTTCAGGATTAACCAACACTGTGCTTTTCATCCTGCTCAACACCAGTCCTTTGGCCTCACAGTGCTTGCCTGTGTGGAACACGCTGCAGCCACCAGGCCATCTGCTTTAGACCCAGCTCCATGTCAAGTGCTGTTATGGTCCCTCGGGCATATTGTCATGCTCCTGGGCACCTGAAAACTGACAGCTGGTTTCAAATTTCTTACAATTTGCTTTTCTGGTCTGTCCTTATTTATTCCCCTCACAGTGACATTCACAGAAGAGGAAGCAGCAGGCAGTCTCTTGGGGACGGGTCTCTCCTGAATACCTGGGGGGATGCCCTGGGCTAGGGAACCTCACAGGGGCTCATCAAGAGATTCCAGGAGACAGAGTTCGAGACCAGCCTGGCCAACATGGTAAAACCCTGTCTCTACTAAAAATGTAAAAATCAGCCAGGCGTGGTGGCATGCACCTATAATCTCAGCTACTTGGGAAACTGGCAGGAGAATTGCTTGAACCCGCGAGGCAGAGGTTGCAGTGAGCCGAGATCGTGCTACTGCACTCCAGCCTGGGCAACAGAGCAAGACTCTGTCTCAAAAAAAAAAAAAAAAAAAGACATTCCAGAAGACTTCTGAAATGGAAGTGGCCACCACGCAGCTGCACCTGCCACCTCCTTCCCCACTCCAGGGCCTTTGAAATGTGCTGCTTTCTCTGTGTCAAGAGCTCTCACCCCTACCCCCTGCACCCACACATTCCTGCTCATCCCTTAGTTGAGACCTTGGAAATCACCTCCTCAGGGAACCACTGGGAAGGAGGTCCTTTTCATCTGAGTGCCTTCCCCTCAGGGCATGATATTTCTTGGGCCATTTTTTTTGGTATGTGTTTACTTAGGTTCCATGATGACAGAGACCATGCCTGTGTTTTCATCACTACCGTCTTCACCTCACTGCCAACCAGTGCCTGGCACACAGTAGGTGTTCAAGAAAGGTTTGCTGAATAAATGGATGAACAATGACGTCAGTCTACTTTGACCTCTTGAGTTCCTCTGATCTCTGAATGTTCTGGAGCAGGGACCTTTAACAGCATCTCCATCTCTTCCTGGCCTTGCCGCCCCACCCAGTAAAACCATAATACTTGCTGGTATAGCCTCTTCCTGCAAATAAAAGTATAAAAGGAGTAAAAGGAGTTCAGAACGGACACTCCAAACAAAGGGATTTATGACCTTGGTCTCCTGTTCTATTGTGGTGGTAAAATTCACTTTTCTATGAAATTAAAAATTCCTCCCTTCAACAACATTGCCAGAGGTCCCCAGAACAAAGCAAAACTGGGTATTCAAAACTTTTTAGGAAATGCTGCCTGGAATCTCTATTTCTCCCTCCTCTGGTTGCATTCTATTCCTCAGGTTATGTGCTTATGAAATTCGTATCTAGCTCTGTGCCCAAAGATGCTTCCAGCTCGCTTGCTTCCCCTGCTCCCCGCTCCCCACAGGCCTGCGGAGAGCACCGCCCCAGTCTGCTATTAAGATCTGCTCAACTGTTTAATTGCACAGCCCGTCCCAGCAGCAACCTCTCCACAGCCTCTCACTTGCCAACCAACTGGCCGCCCACTCACATTCTCTTGCTGGCTTGCTCACTGCCCAAACACACACCCCTCCCCCCAGTTCATCTCTTACCCACTAACACAACGAAGATCTGACTTATCCGATTTGCTGATGTACTTTACCTGAAGCCCCATCCACCCCCCTCCACTTCTCCAGAGTTCTACCCACAAGAAAAGGAAAGCAGTCGGCCTGGTCTAAATACAAAAGATTTACTGTCAACACCTTGAAACTTGGAAAGGGTCCATTACATGCCAGCATCAGACTTTTGGTGGAAAAGCGCGGTGGTGGGGAGGGTAGGAAGATGCTAAGAAGAAAAGACGAAGGGGAAGAGGGAGATGAAAGTCCATCAATCCTCCCTCTGGGTCTAGTTGGCCAGGACAAGGACGACATAGGACTTTTGTGAAAGATTCTGGAAATATTTCAGAGAGTTGCCTCGAGAATATCCACATGGCGGTACATAGGGCGTAAGATCTGGGTTCGAAGACCTGAGCCTGAGTCCTGGCTTTCCACCTGCTAACCACATCCCTGCCATCAGGGCAGGCTGATGTTTCCTGGTCAGTACAACAGGGATGCAGAAATCTATTTCCCAGAGTTGCCGGGAGGATTAAATGAGGTCATGTGTGTGAAAGCATCTTGTAAACTGTAAACACTAGACATGGTATACATTAGTTTTTGGTGTTACCCAGTAGGTCATTTCTCTCAAACATTTATTGTCTATCATGTGTCCAGGTGTTTATCCAAAAGTAAACACTACACAATCATGGCATCATGGTTTTGTTTTATTTTGAGACGGAGTCTCGCTCTGTTGCCCAGGTTGGAGTGCAGTGGCGCAATCTCCGCTCACTGCAACCTCCGCCTCCCGGGCTCAAGCAATTCTCCTGCCCCAGCCTCCCGAGTAGCTGAGACTACAGGAGTGTGCCACCACACCCAGCTAATTTTAGTATTTTTAGTAGATGGGGTTTCACCACGTTAGCCAGGATGGTCTCGATCTCCTGACCTTGTGATTCGCCTGCCTCGGCCTCCCAAAGTGCTGGGATTACAGGCGTGAGCCACGGTGCCCGGCCCCAATCATGGCTTTTAAGGGGTCAATGCAAGCCAGGGAAGATGGACAAAAAGAGGAATTACAGAACACAGTATGACACATGTACAACTGGGTAAGCAGAGGGGGCTGTGGAAGCACCGAAGTGGCACCTAGCCCAGCCCTTAGGAGTCAGCAGAGGCTGCCTGGAGGAGGTTTCATCTGAACAGTGCTCTGAAGGGACAGTAGCCATTGGCCAGGAAGAGGGAAGGAAGAGCTTCCAGGCAGATGGCAGGCTGACAGGCTTCATTTGGCTGCACCAGAGATCAACGAACAATGGTAAGGATGGGGGGAGTCCTGAGAGGTAAGACCAGATCATGAAGGGTGTCTTGAGCCCTGTCAAGACATTATGAGGTCAACCAAGCAACAGTAACATCACAAGACAACAGGTTTCTTTCTGGGTCCTGACAGTGTACGTAAGTTATGGGGCTTGAACTTACTGGACGGCATTAATGAGCTTCTGTTCATGTCTAATAATGAAAAAGGGGGTTCTAACATGGGCTATGCCACATTTGTTTTTTTTTGGTAGTTCGGACAGTTGCTTTGTTAATTGCCTTTTTTGAACATACTCTCCTATACCCACAGCACATTTGCTGGAGTCATGGGGGCGGGGTGTGGTAATCTGCACTATTCATGAGCTGTAGCCAGGTGATCCAGCACAAAGATGCCCAGCTGTGGGGAATACATTCATTCTTCCCTAACACATTAAAACCACAAACAAGGAAAGCTGGCTGAATAAAACTGAGTGGCCCCAAGGATAAAAACACCTCCAACATGAGTCATTTATTTATGAAAAGTGATTAGGATACAAATTAAAAGCTTGGGCACAGGAGCCAGACTGCTGTGACTTGAATCCTGTCTCCTCCATTTCCAACTTCCCCCAGCCTCAGTTGTCTATCTGTAAAATGGGTCTCATAGTAGGATCTGCCACACAGGATTGCGTATTAAAAGAGATAATCAATATCGAGTATTTGGCACAGTGCCTGGCACATGGGGCTCCCAACACATGGTGTTGGTGGTGGTCCTATTTGTTGTTTTTCTCTTGTAGCAATGCTGAATCCAGTCTGCTCCCACTTACAGTTTACATGATGGAAGAATTAGAGACTTGAACACAGAAATGAATTATCCCTGTTAACCCTGACCCCAGAACACTGAGGCCACAGGAAATACAACCGCAGTGACCTGGACTTTTAGTCATGATCAGTACATATTAGGTCACAGCTAGTCTACGCTTTATCACATGGTGGTGACATTCCAGTTTCATATGAGAGGGCTCTCAGTTAAGTAAGTGCACTAAAAATGCAAACTGGAAAACACCCGTGATCTATCTAAAACATTGTTCCAGTGCCCTCATTTTTTTGTTTTGCTTTGTTTTTTTAAATCCCAGAGAGCAATACCATAGAATATTTCATTAGACCTTTTTATTCAAGATCCATCTTAAAAAGTTGAGGCTGTACCTCAGATATCTTTTATTTTCCTTGCTGACTTGTTACATGACCCCACTGCCTGTGAATATATCCAAAGATTTTTCTGTGTTTTAATCTGAACTCACTTTGAAGCTATTTACATGTTTGGCATGGTAACACGATGGAGATAATAAACGCCATGCAGGTCTGACTCAGCTTTGAAAGCAGCTTTCTGAGTGACACCTTCCTCAGGATTCCCTGAGCTAACTTTATGGGATCTGGTAAGTAACTTCATATTCACTCCGTAGCACTTATGATCTCCCAATCATTTCCTGCAGATCTAGCCTGGAAGCTAAATTTTAAAACTAGCTGTGAATTTAGAAGATGATTCATAAGCTCTGCGCATACCATGGTTATGACGGGTGGAAGGCAGAGATTCTTACATCAGTCTTCTTTACATTTTAACAGCAAGGAAAATAACAGGTTAGAGGAGTACTTTGTATCTACCCTCCCTTGCTTCCGGCAAATTAATGAAAGCCAAATAAATTGCAACACTTTGATATCTGTGTCTCTGTAACCTTAAAGACAGCCCTGGGCTGCGAGAGACGAACGTGGTAGGGCACCTCCGGGCCAGCTTCCCAGTGGAGCAATGGTATTGGAGAGGTGGACAACGTGGGGAGGCTGAGGGAACTAGATCTTCAAAGGCAGAGAACACCACGGTGCATCAGGCAAGCAACAAGCTCTTTTTGCAGCATAAAAGCAAGAGGGGAGAGTGGCAATGGAAAAACTCAGGTTATTTTATTTTTTTCTGAAAACCACTTGCTGAAATAGAATGCCTCTTCTGAATACTGATGTCATTAGACTATCAGCTTAGGTTATATTAAATTTTTTCAGGATAGCTATCCTTAAATTTCAAAGCATTTATTGGCCAGGCTTCTAAAGTGTGATAGCATCATTCACCAGGAGGCAGGGAATTTAGAATCGAGGTGACACCGGACCACAGAATGAGTCTTTGGGGTAGAGGCGGGAATATGCTCAGTAAGGCAGCTGGTCAGCCGTAAGGCTGCCCGGGCGTGAGGCTTCCTCTGCAGGGTCTCACGGGTGCCTTCTCATGCCTTTTACTGGAGCCATATCTAATGACTTTAAAAGGTTAACCCTGGATCTGTTCTGGTGAACTTCATCAATGTTTGTAACATCCTGGAAAGTATTTATTCCGAGAAGCTGGAAACAAAAAAAGATGTTCCCAGATTTCTGAAAATGGGGTGGATACTGACCTACATTCAGTGTTCTAGATTAAAATCACAGATTTTGGATAGAGAAAAAAATATTCTCTGTAATCTAATAAAACCAACTTTTTTTTTTTTTTTTTTTGAGGCAGAGTCTCGCTCCATGGCCCAGGCTAGAGTGCAGTGGCACGATCTCGGCTCACTGCAACCTCTGCCTGTTGGGTTCAAGCGATTCTCCTGCCTCCTGCCCCAGCCTCCCAAGTAGCAGGGATTACAGGCATGCACCATGACGCCCAGCTAGTTTTTTGTATTTTTAATAGAGAGGGGGGTCTTGCCATGTTGCCCAGGCTGGTCTTGAACTTCTGACCTCAGGTGATCAGGCCACCTTGGCCTCCCAAAGTGTTGGGATTACAGGCGTGAGCCACCACGCCTGGCCAAAACCAACATACTTTATGGATAGGAAATTGAGGTTTAGATGGGGGGAGAAAAAACTACACAGGTTAAACCACAGCTAATGTCAGGTGGTGACCAAAGCAAGTCTTTTATTGCAGGCTGTGGGTTTTTCCACGTGGCTGGTTGTATGCTGCACCAAGAGGCAGACACAGTAGGCCAGTTTCCTGTGCAGACCAAGTTGCAATCCCATCTCTAAGCCAGGATGCTATTAGGTCTCAACAACCCATGGGAATTTAGGGTGCCCATGATTTTAGGCTGGAAAGAGGTGACTAAGCTCCTTGATCTAAGGTCTATGCAACTGGCCACTCACTGTGGACCAGGGACATTCAATGCCAGACAGCGGTAGGGCTGGTCTGGGGCGACAAGCCAGATCCTGGGCAAAGCAGCCTTTCTGCTAAGGGTTCCCTGGCAGAGCACGACGACGGCCTCTTGGGAATGTGACCTGACGGTGGCAGAAGTCTTCTTTCAAAGCCCATTCCTGGGGCCTGCCATTTCCCCAGCACTGTGTCCCAGGAAGCCCCCTTGCTAGCCATATTCATAAAGTTAAACGACTAAAACATGTTTTGGAAAGTAGTTTCTCTTGGTATTTTAGTGTGTTTACTCTCTTAGTGTACGAATAATATAAATTGCTAAAGGCTTCCTGGAAATCAAAACTACAAATTAGAGAAAAATAGGGTTAGAGAAAATGTATTTGATAGTCCACTTTGAAATTCAAATAATGATTTGAGAGGTTTAAGAATTATTACGTGAATAGATGGTAAACTGACAGAATATTAATTATAGAATCTAGCCAGTGTATTTTTTCATAATAAAATATTGGAAGAAAGTATTATCGCATCTTCTGTGCATACCAATATCCAACAAGTTCATGGGCTCCTACCACTGGATATAACAGCAAAAAGTCTTGAAACATAAAGGAAGCACCACAAATTAAATAGGGAAAGATACATGACTCAAAACATGATGGGGGATTTACTTTGTGAAACAAGTCCATTTGGATCTTGTTTCACACCATTTTTTTTTTTTAAAGACACAGGGTCTTGCTCTGTTGCCTAGGCTGGAATGCAATAGCATGATCATAGCTAACTACAGCCTCAAACTTCTGGGCTGAGGCGATCCTCCCACCTCAGCCTCCCAAGCAGCTAGGACCACAGACACATGCTACCATGCCTGGCTATTTTTTAAATTTTTTGGTAGAGGTGGGGTCTCACTGTGTTACCCAGGCTTGTCTTGAACTCCTAGCCTCAAGCGATTTTTCCACCTTAGCCCCCACAAAGCACTGAGATTACAGGTGTGAGCCACTGTGCCTGGCCACACCTTACTTCTAATTTGGTGAGTTTAATGTTAAAAATGAAACTTTTTTTTTTTTAAATAGATGAACATTTTCTACCTTCTGAGTAGGAAAGAATTCCTAAGCCTGAGGTAACGTAAGTTATACAGGAAAAAAAAAATAGATAACTTACTCCACTACATAAAATATAAAGGTTCTCATGAGAACACATGGACACAGGGAGCGGAACATCACACACCAGGGCCTGTTGGTGGGTGGGGGACTATGGGAGGGATAGCATTAGGAGAAATACCTAATGTAGATGATGGGTTGATGGGTGCAGCAAACCACCATGGCACATGTATACCTATGTAACAAACCTGCACGTTCTGCACATGTATCCCAGGACTTAAAGTATAATAATAATAATAATAAAGGTTCTGTATTTCCAATAAAGTATAAGCAAAACTAAAAGTCAAAGAAGCTGGGAAAAATATTTGCCCCAAATATCGTACACACACACACACACACACACACACACACACACACACACACACATCGTTATAAATATATCATAGAAGCAGTCACACCCGAATAGAAAAGTTGATAATGGACATGAACAGAACATTTACAAAAGAAAACAACAGGCTGATACGCACATGAAGAACGTTCAACGTTACTGGTAGAGATGAAAACATGCCACATGCCTGACCTGGAGTGAACATTCATTAAATAGCTCCTGAGTAGATGAACCAAAAAGAATGTAACCTTTTTGTCTAAAGATATAAAAGAGAGAACACTCAATGCTGATGAAGATATGGAGAGAAGGACATTTCATACTTTGCTAAAATGTGCAGAACTTGGTTCAAGCTTTCTAGAAAACAATTTAGCAAGGTATATCAAGAATCTCACAGTTAACCTCCTTTTACTCAAGAAATTCACTGTAAGGAATCTCTCCTAAGGAAATCATTAAAAATATGCCCAAGATTCATGTATTTAAAAGGTTAATTACTGTAATAAAAAATACTTCTTAAAAACTGGAAGCAAATTAGACACTCCCAAATTAGAGAATTAGCACCATTAGAAATATTTTAAAGGCATTTTAAAGCATAGGGAGAACATGCCTGTTTTAAAAGTGGGATAGAAAGTGTCTATACAGGCCAGGCGTGGTGGCTCAAGCCTGTAATCCCAGCACTTTGGGAGGCCGAGGCGGGCGGATCACGAGGTCAGGAGATCGGGACCATCCTGGCTAACATGGTAAAACCCCATTCTTTACTAAAAATACAAAAAATTAGCCGGGCGTGGTGGCAGGTGCCTATAGTCCCAGCTACTTGGGAGGCTGAGGCAGGAGAATGGCATGAACCCGGGAGGCGGAGCTTGCAGTGAGCCGAGATTGCGCCACTGCACTCCAGTCTGGGCGATGGAGCAAGGCTCTGTCTCAAAAAAAAAAAAAAAAAAAAAAGAAAAGAAAAGAAAGTGTCTATACAGGCTGGGCGTGGTGGCTCACACCTGTAATCCCAGCACCTTGGGAGGCCGAGGTGGGTGGATCACCTGAGGTCAGGAGTTCGAGACCAGCCTGACCAACAGGGTGAAACCCCGTCTGTACTAAAAATACAAAATTAACTGGGCGTGGTGGTGCGTGCCTGTAATCCAAGCTAATTGGGAGGCTGAGGCAGGAGAATTGCTTGAACCCCAGAGGCAGAGGTTGTGTTGAGCCGAGATTGCGCCACTGCACTCCAGCTTGGGCAACAAGAGCGAAACTCCATCTCAAAAAAATAAATTAATTAATTAAAAATAAATAAATAAATAAATAAAAGTACCTATACAGAATTATGCTGATTCTGCAAATTGTGTGTATGTAGGAAAATGCTGGAAGGAAATACACAAAACTCTAATAGAGCTTTGAGGATTAGAGGTAATATGTGGAATCTAAAATAGTCAAATACAGTCCATAGAAACAGAGGGTGGTGGTTGGGGGGATGGGGAGATGTGGGTCAAAGGGTATAAAGCTGGAATGATGTCGGATGAATAAATCTAGAGATCTGCAGTACAGCATGAGGACCACAGTGAAGATACTGAATATTTCTAAGTACATTTTAGGTGGGCTTAACACACATGCACAAAAAGGTAACTGTGAGATGGTACACTCATAGCTTGAGTGTAAGTTATTATTTTGCTATGTACATGTTATATCAAACCAGCATGTTGACACGTTAAATATATACAATAAAAAATAAAAGAGGTTTTATTACAAACGAGTCAGAATTGAATGAAAAACACCATATAAAAAATTAGAAGAGTGATCCCCTGCTTTGGAGACAGGTCTTCACTCAAGTCCTTATCCACATGGCTCAACTGCTCACTGGTTCTGTCTCTGCCATTGACTCTGTACTGACATGTCTGAATGCCACCTATCCCCCCTCACACCTGGGCCCCACCTGTTCCCCCTCACACCTGGACTTCCTCTTGGACTGCATTTTGTGGTGAATGATGCCACTTGATAACCCTGGCCACTCTGCCTGCATCAGCCTCCCCCATTTCTCCCCTGAATCCATCACCACGTGTGTCCTGACCAAAGCTTTCCATTTGGCCTCCTTGCCTCGATGGCCTGTCCCCCACCCCCACCCCCTCAAGTCACTCTCTTCACCGCAGCCCGCCTGGCCTTTCTGAAGTGCACATCTGACTTTGTCAGGCTCCTGGGTGGAAATCTTCAGGCAAGCAAGGCGCGGCATTCAGACCTCTGTTAACAAGCACTGTGGAGTCTGCATCTCCCATCACCCCTTCCCCACACACACGGGTCTGCGCCTCTGGACAGGCTGCCCCACCTGCCTCCCATCCAACTAACTCTGCCAAGCCTGTCCATTGGGGTCAGTTGTGACTTCGCCTCCATTGGAAGCTGCATGGGGTGGCGGTTGAGTGTCACAAGCCCTGCGCATGCTGTTTTTATGCCCCCATGGCACTCATTACATACTGTGACTCTGTTTCTGTATCTTTGTCTCCTCTACCAGACCGTGAGCACCTAGCCAAGTAGGCCCTCGGGGTTTGTAGAATTAATGAATGTATGTTTCCACCACCCCAGCAGACTTATCTGCTTTCATCCTGAAAGAGGTATCAAACCAAGATTTTGTAGCTTCCCCCAGTTAGCTGCTGAAGTATTATATCATCCTCACAAGTGAGACAGTCATCCTTATGTATTAATCACCCAGCAAATTCACGTATTATATACCGTCTGTCATGACACTATCGCTGGTTTTATTTGAACCTACTTACTCCTGCTAAGTCTATCACAGAAACGTTACTCGTATCACTAAACACAACAATCATCTCAAGTACTGTGCACCAGGCAGTGTGGAAGGCCCAAGGAATATAAGGATAAACCAGACTGTTACTACTTAAAGGCCATTAACAAGAAATCCTCCAGCCTTGTGTGGAATAAATTCCTCAGTTGCCTTATCTTTTCTTGGAAGGGCGTGTAATTTCTGTTGCTTGTGTATCAGCTTTTCACAATTGTCCAAAATCTTTTTTCAAGTGTGACTCAAACAGGACACAATGATGAGTCTGACAAACACTACGTCTTGTTTTCTTACCCTTCTATGTCATACTTCTTTTAATATACCCAAGAATCATGACTATTTTTTTCCCACAACAGCCTCACAGCATTGACTTTAAGTTTAGCTGATGAGTGATAAAGGCTGCCATTATTTAAAAAATGATATTTCTTTTGTACTCAACCATGCTCTTTTAAATCTATCCCTACTACATTTCTTCTGCTAACGTAGAATCATTTTTCTGCTTTGTTATAATTGTTATGAATTATACTTCTGGAGTTGAGATGATTTTGATTCCTACCTAATGTGGTAGCGTGCACATAAAAAAATGAAAAGAGATTTCATAGTTTTATACTGTGCAAAAGGCATAGACAAATATATGTATGAAAACTCTGCCCAACTGCTTAATGTTGAGTCTTCAGCCGTCTACCTGAATTCACAACGTACTTTAAAAATACTCGTGGCTACATGTTGAGGGATTCTGAGCTATCAGTTTGGAGACTCTGGTATTAACGATGCTCTTTATTTATTATTAGTCCTGTATTTTCCCCACCCTTTGTCTTTGGCTTTGCACCCCCACCTAGCAACCACAATGACTTCTTTTTGACCTGGATGGCTCGTCTTTTTACATAACAGTGTTTCCTGGGAAGCTTAAGAACAGCAGAGTCACAGTGAGGGCTTAGTCCAGGGCAGCCTTCTTAATGTGGGGTACATGGATGTGCTTCTTTGGGTCTGTAAATGGGCAGGCACATGTTTGCATACAGGTGTGGGAAAAGGATTCATGGCTTCCATCATAATCTCAAAGGGATCTAGCACCCTGGAAAGGTTAACAACGCTAACTCCCAGGCATTCAGACACGACACAGCACAGCACAGCACAGCACAGCACAGCAACAGCACAGCACAGCACAGCACAATGAATAAATAGCCCCAGCTTGCCTGACTGAACCTTCTACTAAGCCACCTCCCAAAAGAGCAAGAAATTCTATAGTAATTATACACCAACCATCTTCTGGAAGGCAACTACGCTCACCACTATACCACCAACACGCCAAACACCTTTTGAATAATGAAGATCATAATTTGAGGGTGTGATTTTGGGGGAGGATTCGGCATATATGACATTATATAGAGGCCATAATCTAACACGTTAAATATCAAAGCTATCTTTTCTCAGTTTCTGCTTTTATCCATGTTTTACGTACTTTCTTTGTCCTCTTCTGATACTTTTAGCTTGTTTGGTAACACTGGTTGAAAACCAAAACATCATGAATCACAAGTTTCTCTACATATTAACATTTTGTCAGAAGCTCAAAGCACAAGTCTTTCATTAACTGTTGATCATTGTATTATTTTTGCCAGAATATACTGGTGCCTTGTATACTTGTGTTTTAATAGCATTACAGATATCATTTTAGTGTACATATGTCAAAACCAAAACGCCTTTATGTCAATATGCTGCAAAAATCTATCAGAATATATCTTAATTCGTAACTTTCATTGTTGTCTGTGGGTTGTCTTTTATAATTCTCATCATACCCACAGTATTTTCTGTAGGTAAATATGAAATGTATTATAAATGTACCGGGGGAAAATGCTCTTTAAAGCCTTTCCCTAGACAAAGCACCATTTAGGTGTTAGAAGCAAGAACTAGTGAAATCAGAAATTGCTGTCATACATACTCACCAGTGAACGGGCGTACAGAGGATCCCCAAGCGCAGGACTTGTCCTGGAAGCAGAGGATTGGATTCCATCAGGAAGAGAGGCAAGTAGAAACACCAAATGCCAGCGCTGCCTTTCCCCAGCTCATCTCATTTGCAGGCACACAGATTTTGGAATCCTCCAGGACTAACAATAAAAACCACACTAGGTTGTTTTCCTAATTCCTATGAAATGAGTCAGTAGGTCAAACAACTTATCCACTCCGGACAGAGAACAATTCCTTGAGCTACACTCCCTGTTTCCAGTAACCCTATTCCCTCTCTGTGCCCCTGGATAAAAGTGCTGCCAATAATGCATGGAGAGCCCACCGGGTTCTGAATGAGACACATCGTGGAGATTGCCAGAAAGTTAGTTGCCTTCATGGGATAGTTTCCCTTATGAATATTTAGGAGGAAAAAAAGTCCAGTTAAGAGTAACATGAGGATCAAGTTTCTTCATTTAAAGAGTCAGCATAACTTTTTCTCTATTGAGACCATTTATTTCTTTCATACAGGAGGACTGAATGATGCTGAAAATAAATATAGAAAAGCGATAACTGTACCTTTAAAAGCCCCCACAAACCACTTCCTTCTGTAAAACACCCTTTCCTCCTCCAAAGGTCTAGTATATTCACAAGATTCACTGATTATTCAATGAATCCATATTCTTAAAAACCCTTCACAGTTGTCTGTGCGTCCTGCAGTTCCATGCTCTGTATCATATAAAGCAGAAGGTGTTTAAGAGCTTGCTAGCCGTCATTTAAATCCATGACTCAAGACGACCAACACTGGGTTACCAATAATCTTCAGAAACTACCACCTACTCACCGAGTGTAACATTTCTTGTAGTTAGCGACCTCTGCATAGGAAATCACCAGCTCCTGGCAATGAATCCATACTTCCAAGAACTCACACATTCAGGCAAATACATGGACATACATCTCTAAATTTAGATACAGAGAGGTCTGCCATGACAGTTCAGTAGGAGACTGGAAATACTTTTGCTTTCTGTATCGATAGTACTTTCTTTCCTTTTTAAAGAGAAGGTTTCGTTTTGATCTCGAGAAATTCTGATAAAACCACCAACTGAAAACCTGCCATTATAAAGGAGGGATTTCACAACGTTCATTCCAAAAAACTGTGGCTATTCATTTCTGGAAGTGATTCACTGCAGAAGAATCGCTGTTTGGGGGTGGAGGGAGCGTTGATTTTTTAGAAGCCAGCCTGCCCTCTGAGAAGTGAGCAGGAACCTCCGAGATGGCAGCCACGTGCCTTCTGACCCCCAGCCCTGCTCCCTGAATCACCACCCCTCGAGATGACACGCAGTGACCAATTTCCTCTTAAAACTCCCTTCTGTACAAAAACCCTATGATCCATGCACCCTGTGTCTAATCCTCTGCGATGGGGCCAGTCTGCAGATCCGTCTGGGCGGGCTGCGGTAGCATTCTCCACCTGCCAACACTCAGTTGCTGGTGAGTAACCAGCATACGGACTCTCACTTCCTGTGAGTATTTCTGAAAGAGCTTATGATATTTCCTTTAAAAAAAAAAAAAAAATTGTGGGGAGGAAAGCCACTCAGGGAGGAGAAGCAACTTCAACAGGCAAAGCTAAAAGCATGCAACGTGATCACTGTTGACCAGACACGCCTAATTTTAATTTGGTTTCTCAACCCCTGTGTAATTAAGACAGCCCAAAGAGAACAGCATCAAGAGGGAAAAAAAAAAAAAAAGACATTTCACAAATGCTTAGACCTTCGGTGCGCGTGACCAGAAAAGTAATTTTAAGATTCAAGGGAACCAATCTGAAGCTGGTTGGAGCATTAACCCTTCAAGGAAAGAGAAAGAATTATTTTTGTTTGTCTCCAAATTTCAAATACAGAATTCATCTTCCCTACCAGGAACTGAGATGCCAAAAATCAGCCTCTAAATACCATCCTCTGGGCTTGTAAGATGAAAAAACTTTTTCAGATTTGTCCATCACGGGGGTAGAAAAATACCTATTTATGAGACCCAGCCACATTAACAGAGCAGCCGACATGGTGTTGACACTCAGGCACCCTTTGAAAACTGGCCACTAAGGCTAAAATGTGACATTTTGTATTTCTCTAGGCTGTAGCCAAACCTGCTAATTTATGTCAGAGAGAAAAGCAGCGTTTCTTGACAACTGGGCAAAATGAGTAAGAAAACTTGCTTTCATCCCACCTTACAGAGTATCAATGGTGACAAAGCTCACTTTCTGAGATTAGTAGACGTTTTACTGAAAGAAAGATTTTTCAGAGCCTGTCCTTCAGCTTCGGGCTGTGAATGTGCTTCCAACTCGGGGCCTCCATGTGTCTGCATGGTGGGGAGGGGGGCTCTTGAAGGGGGAAGGAGGAAAATACAAGCTTCTACTTAATGGGCACTGAAGAATAAAACAAATCACCCAAATTCACACCTGTATTTATCACACAATCCATGGAAGCCCTTAACTTGAAACACGGCAGCACTTTGCCACTTAGACCCCAACTCTTTTATTTCACATTTTTGGATACTCAAGATAAATATGAAAAATATATATAAAAACATAATCTGTGATTTATATTCTGGAAGGGAATTTTCACTTTTTTTTTTCTTTTGAGACGGGGTCTCGCTCTTGTCGCCCAGGCTGGAGTGCAGTGGTGCGACCCTGGCTCACGGAAGCCTCGACTTCCTGGGATGTGACAAGCTTTTATCATCTTTACCAAACCAATATTTTAACAAGAAGAGTATGGAAATCATTTGCCTGATATACATAATTGATTGATTGATTGATTGATTTTAGAGGCAGGGTCTCACTTCATCTCAGCCTCCAGAGTAGCTGAAACTACAGGTAAGTACCACCATGCCCAGATAATTTTTTTTTTTGGTAGAGATGACGCCTTGCTATGTTGCCCAGGGTGGTCTCTAACTCCTGGCCTTTAGCGATTCTCCCGCCTTGGCCTCCTAAAGCACTGGGGTTACAGGCATGAACCACTGTGCCCAGCCTGCATGATGTAATCTCCAAATTGAGGGTGAATAAAAAGTAGCACTTACAACTAGAGGTAAATTTTTAATTTAAAACAACTACACTACACAATAGTCATCTCCTCAGCCCTTGCCCATGAGACCTTATGAACCTCCTCAATAGAAAAAAAGGAATATTCTGTGATAGGATCAAAGAAACAGGAACCCTTTACATGGAGAGTAATTTTAAATCGCTACAATTTTTGAGCTCGTCCATTGATACCCAGGCTCAGCAAAAGAAAAAGCAGTGATTACAGGCCTGACCACTACTCAGTGATTAGCATATTCACTCTTCTCTCGTACTTAGAAGGAAGCCCCTCTCTCCCGCTATGTCAGGTATACACACAAGTTCACAGCTCTCAGTGTTTCTGTGCAATTTGTTCCTGTTTCAGATGGCTTTCCAGAAAAGTTCCTCTTAAGTCCTGGGTGGCCAACGCAGAGGTTTTAAAAAGAGGAAAAGTAGAGCCAAACAACAAAAAGATCATGAAATAGAAGCTTCGGGAGGGGGGAGCAAAGAGAACATGAATCTAACAGATGTGGCAGTTGCAAAAAAGCTGCGATCCTTTAGAAACTCCTGTTAATTTGGGGACCTAAAGGGAGCTGTTTCTAAGGCTGGATATTGAGAATGTGATGAAACCACGGAGGCTGTCCAGGTCCTTGCTATGCTATGGACACCATTCAAGAGTTATAGAGTCCACCCTCTCCAAACAAAGTAAAACCCCGTGACAAATGTCCTTCTTGTTTAACATTTACTCAGTTCTCTTTTAAACAATGAAATGGAGCGCACTCTTTCGTGGCACTTTTATAGGCAGGAGAGAGAGTGGCCTCACAACGGAAGGGCACCAGCCACTGAGAAGTCCTAAGGCTGTGTTTGAGTTCTGGCTCATCTTTTTTGCTAATTTGCTCTTGTGCACATCACTCAACCTCTCTAAGCCAGTTTCAGCATCGGTGAGAACAGCACACTGACATGCAGGGCCAGCTCAGGTGCTACCATGAGCTACACATCCGTCCATTCATTTAATCTTCACAGCAGCCCTGGAGGTAAGTTCTATTTTTATCCTCATCCTACAGATAAGGAAACTGAGGCCCAGGGTGCTTAAGGATATGCCCAGGGTTACACAATCAGTAGGTGTTCGAGCCAGGATTCAGAGCCAGGGAGCCTGACCTTGACTCCACACTCCAGAGCCTGCCCTCAGCATGTCTGCCAGTAACACCCAGGTTGGCTGCACAGCAAGGAAAACAGCATATAAGAAACTACCTTAAAACCTACAAAGACCATAAAAACACAAGGTAGATTTTTAATCATGTCACATGCAAATATATTCTCTGTAAAAATGTAATGAAGATTCAGGACAACTAAGCAGTGGTAACTCTGCTGATCCTGTGAAAACAGTTTCATATAACTTGCAAGTTATTTAGTTGCACAATGTGTGGTACTGAGTTGTAGAGGTAGAAGGGATTCAGAGATCCTGTTTTCTGTCAGGGTGGTTGGGTGAGGCTCCCAGACACAGGGCTGAAGTCTGAACCTTCTTCCTTTCACTCCCAGCCCAGTGATGTGCCACTGTGTCATAGCCACATGGTGGTTATGAATGCATCTGGAACTCTACATTTTAATCTGCCAGGCATCCATCCATTCGTTCACATAATTCACGTGTGTGTAATAGTAACCTTCAGAAATGAATGTCACAATATTTTTCTCATTACAACATCTTTAGGCTTTAAGATGAAAAGGGTGAAGAAAGAAATCTTTTCTAAATCTTTTATTCCTGCTATTCATTTTTTTATTCAAGGAAAAACAAAGCCTCTATTAAAGTTCTGCTTACAATGAAATGTAACTGAATGAAGTTCTATCCAATTCTTTCCTCTTCTCTGTAAACTTGTTCACATGCAACAGCCTCTCTGATGTTAACAGGCTGTTCCTCCCAAGTGCCTGCAGATCATGGCTATAGGAGTCACTGGAAGGAACTTGCCTCGGCAGCAGTTTGGAGGCTTCCTGGGCTTTAATGATGAAAAATGATTTGGTCATTTAAGACAGAGCCCCGCTCTGTTGTCCAGGCTCGAGTACAGTGGCGCGGTCATAGCTCAATGCAGCCTCAAACTCCTGGGCTCAAGTGATCCTCCTGCCCCAGTTTCTTGAGTAGTTGGGACTACAGGCGTGTGCCACATCTGGCGGTTTTTTTTTTTTTTTTTTTTTTTAATAGAGAAAGGGTCTTGTTATGTTGCCCAGGCTCGTCTTGAACTTCTGGGCTCAAGCAATCCTTTCACCTTAGCCCCCCAAAGCAATGGTTCACAGGTTCACAGGTATGAACTACCATGCCTAGCCTAGCTATTTACTCTTAAAGGAAAAATAATTTTTTATTTTCAAGCCTTTCATGCTATTTACACTAAAGTTTGGCCTTATTATTTTTGCTTAGAATCTTTTAATGGTTTTAGGTCGTGTTGGGTCACATCAAAACACTTGAAAATGCCTCTTTCTAAAACAAAGACATTCGTTGACAAAAAAAAGTTAAAAGAAAAAAGGAGACCAGCCAGGTATTTGGTTCCATTTAAGAGCGCACAGGCGACCGTATGCAAGATTCTGGAAAATTTATGTACGTTCAGTTTATAAGCCAGCACTTTTTCCCCAAGGATTTATTTGGTGTGAAAAGTTACTTCCTGTACTGTAATCATAAAATCAAATGTTATTTACTCCTGTCATAACCATTCACATACTTCCTGCCATAAAAACTTAAACCTGGCTAGAATATTAAATAAAACATGCAAAAAACTACAAGTTCAGGAAGTGACTGTATGTATTATATACATTAAGTTCATATTCCAATCTAAGAGAAAGCTGAATCACCCCTACTTGGGAAAACCAGTATCATGTTTTATCATCTGGGGTGACTAATCCCACAATGGCCCATGCAATGAACTTTAAGGGTAAAAAGGGCTTTCTCTTTCGCGCTAAGCTCAGTCCATAGTTTTGTGGGGGCTGTCAGGATGCCTCGCAGGTCTGCTGTGTGTAGTGGGCTGCAATACACTGCACATGGCCCAGAGTTAAAATTGTAAAGATCCAAAGACTTACTTAGGGTAGATGTGCACACTTTAAATGCATGTGCAAGTTTTTCTTTGGTGCCTGCCTACTTCTAAAAGAAAACAAGCTTCTAAATGCTTAGGCTTTGGCGTGTCGGGTGGGAAAATCAGAGCCAGTGTACACATCCAATGATAGAAGAAAGCGTGCGTGAACAGATTTGTTTACAAAACAGGGCCCAGCAAAGTCTGTCTCTCAGTGCCTCGGCAGGATCCATCCAACAAAACAAACACACAAACACACTGATCTAGGGAACTCGCTCTTCCTTCTGATGAAGGTGTAACAGTTTGTGATTATAACTGGGCAGTAAGT
This sequence comes from Hylobates moloch, assembly GCF_009828535.3. Lineage (NCBI taxonomy): Eukaryota > Metazoa > Chordata > Mammalia > Primates > Hylobatidae > Hylobates > Hylobates moloch. The sequence goes on from NW_026652276.1 coordinate 211,803,243, forward strand.
TACAACATAATCACCTGACCCAGGTTTGAATTGGAGATATGCCAACAAATCCAGTTTAGCACCAGTGCGCATGCACACACGTGCAACACACACACACACACACACACACGGTTATATGTAGTACAGTGGTTTCAGCTCTCCTTCTGTGGCATTAATCTCAAATCTGTATCTTTAATGGTAGCTACCTTTCCTACCTGTATCTTTAACATATTTCTATCTGGATAAGGCAGCCCCTTTAAATTCATCATGAAGCAAAAAAACCAACACCATTCTACTGATTTTACTTAACTGTATAGCCATCCTACCAGGGTTGAAAGTTTGGCCTCTGGACTCCCTTCTTCACTGAGCCAAGCTAAGCCATTCTGTCACCAAGTCTAGTCAATACTTATTTTCAATGTCTGCTGCCTCCATCCTCTCCCTCCCACTCCCATTTCCAGTCACCCAAGGTGCACCTTTCTCTCTGTCCTTGGAGAAGTAAGACAGCCTTTGTAATTGGTTCACTTGCCAAGGAGCAACTGGGTGGTAAAGAAACACAGCAGGCAGTAGGAAGGTTGGGTTCTAGGCTTGGCTATGCCAGAACCAAACCATGTGATGCTAAGAAAGGACATCATATCCTTGAGCCTTAGTGTTCTCACCTATTGCCATGAAAAAAATGGCTATCAAATGTTATTAGCTGGTGCAGAGCATACAGAGTCACCAGCTATGGTCTTCTAAAATGTAGTAAAATTCATGTTGCTGTATTCCTCAAAAATTTTCTGTGACTTTGCAATGTCTAGAGGGTAAAACTTAAGCTCTCTAGCTTCTGGGCTTATATAAAGAATTAAACAAAATAAGTGTAAAAGTCTCATATAAAATGTAAGGTACCACACAAAAGCAGTAAGAGCCCTAATGAGGACAGGACTATTTCTTAAACTCATGCACAGGGTATTACTCAGGGTTTTATACATATGGGTTCTAATCCTCATGACCATGGTGCAAGGTTGGTTTTATTACTCTACATAAAAGATCAAGAATCTTAGGTTCTGTGAATAGCACACTCAAGGTTATAGAACTCAGTGAAGTGTCAGGGGTGGCTTCCAAATCTACATGTGGTTGATTATGAAGCCCACTAAACCATACTGAGTACTATAAATACAACATAATATTTGGCAGGGGGTGGGGATTCATTATTCGAGTAATCATTATCTGAATCCCTGTAGTTACCAAGTTGCAAAAGGAAGTAAAGGTCATCATCATATAAAAATATTGACAAATACAGTGATCACTTATTATTAGTCCTCATTAACATCAGCATCTATTCTTGCTACTTTCTTGGTTGAATAATGTCATAGAATAAAATGAAAATCCAGTGTAGCTCACTTGTAAGGTGGAATTGCAGATTTTCACACAGTTGATAAAAATGATACCAGCAAACTGCATGAGTCACATAGGGTCACTGACAAGGATGAAAGACAGTTTCAACAGTTAACAATTGAGGAAAAGAAAGTCAACAGAGGTGATTATATAAGAGGTAGACTCTTCAAGAGAATGGTTTGTATATCAAAAGATTAAGAGAGGCCTTCGGGGAAATTTGAATACTTGTACAAAAATCATCTTCTTTATATGATTCTGCTTTAGAAGTCAACATTCAATCTTCCTTCTAAGAAATAACATGCTGTTGCACATATCCCAAATTTCTATTATATAAAACGAACTAAACTTCAACTTTAGTTTTATTTTTTTCAGGACTTAGTCCCAATAAGATCTTTAAAAAAAAAAAAAAAAGTGACTGTTTTTAAATGTTTGATTCAGTTTTAAGTCAGTCCTCTGAAAATAGCAGTAGTGGTCCAGTATCAGTTATCTTCAGATAACAAGTAACTCCTGAAATGGTAGTAATAGGAAAAAAAGAAGAAAAGGATTAACTGATATGCAAGTAGCAGTCAACAAGAACTAATTCTTCAGCCTATGATGGAAAGTAATGTCCTAGTTTTTCCCTCAAGATCTTGGGCTCACCCAGACCAGAGCTCATCACCCCCATGCCCCATTCCCACCACTGTATCAATGTCAGTGTGGATATAACATTTGTATGGTATTAGGCCAGACCCTGGGCAAGTCTGACTGTTGAGGCAAAACGAGACTGCAGCCCTGTAAACCCTCAGTCTACATCCTAACTTTACATAATTCACCCCATCCATTCTGCCTTTATCCAGTCCTCTGAAGATCTCCACTTTTTTTTTTTTTCAGAAGACAAGAGTCAGGGACCTGGAAGAATTCTGTCGTATAATAACCCACTTTTAAAAGGCACCCCTGTATCACGATCCTTCCTGACATATACCGGTGTATATATCAAATGGTTTTGGTTCCTGCAAATATTCTTCCATCAAATGTTCAGAGAAGGGCTATTTTGAGAAAGATTTAATGGGATTTGTAACATAAAACCTCAAATGAATACTGAGTTAACTAAGACAACTCTGGAACACAAAGTGTGGTTGTTATAACCTTGCTTTTTCTGGTGACTATAATTGAATCCAAGAATCTAATAAAATAGTCTCTCATGTCAGAAAGAAACCCAAGAAGGTATGTCCTCAGAAAATTTAGTCTGAAGTTGGTCAGTTCTAAGGCAGTCACTCTAAGTGATCAGAACTTTATTAGTGAGCTTTGGGCCTTGCAGGATTGATGTTTGCTACAGAGATCTTGGCTTGCTCCTAAAGAGAGTTCTGTGACACTCTGAAATAGCTCCTTTTCTCTGAAAAGCACAAGGTGTTACTTTTCATTAAGAAAATCCTAGAGTTGTGATCCACGCATTATACTTGTGAGTCTTTCTCGTGTGTGCAAAACATGCATACGTTCAGTAAGGCATGGTGCAAGATTAATATGTTCACATACACAAGAGCCTTTCTGGAATTCAGAAATCTGAAATTGGGGAATGGTGTGAGCCGAAGTGAGACGGGAAGGAAGAGGTGGCAGTTCAGCAGTTTTGAACTTCTGACTGTGATTCCGAATCCTTTTTTAAAAAAGGATTTCGTAGCACTGACCCCAAAGGCAGCACAAAAACGTTGGTGAGTATGCATTAATCGAGGCCATTGAGGATGTTATTTTCTCCTTTAAGACTCTGACCAGAAGCTGAATATGCCAGCAGCAAATGCAGGCAGTGCTGCTGTTCCCTTCACAGTCCTCGGAGGCAGTGAAGCCTGTGCTTGAGACGCGCAGGGCGGAATGCTTGTTTTGGAGAGCATTCAGCGGATAGCATTTGGTTTCCTCCATTTAACCAGGTCACCCAGGCATGGAATGCACAGCTCTGCCAGACAGAAAGCGCTTTGGATGCCTGAGAAACAACAGCTTGTCCGGGCTACTGATGCGAAGAGAGGCCACGGTTTCCTTTTTCTCTGCTCTGAATGGCAGCCTTGACGTCACAACAGCTAGGAACCACTGGAGGGACAAATAACAAGGCGCAAGCCAGAAGCGCCCTGCTCTGTCACAGGGGCAGGGCCATTTTCATCCAGTTCTGATGTCTTCTGTGGCTGCTGCGAGTCGGCGGGAGCAGAGACAAATGACTGGAGCTTTAGGCATAAAGGCGGTCTCTCTAGGCTGATCAAACAGCCCTTTGCCCAGTGCTAATTGCCTTCACGGAACCTGGATAAACTATAGTTCCCGAATTAAACTTGTTTCTGACGAACTAGACTTCCCAGGGAATGGGTGTAGTGATTTTGCTGATGGTTCAGACATCGGCACTTTCCCTGAAGGGCTCAACTTCCTGTGTTTAAAAGCAGACCTTTTCTAACAGGGGCTGGCGCATAAGCATCCTGGGAAACACAAGAAGCTCATGAAAGCAGGCAGTCTTTGCAAGAGACCTGACTTATTTTCTAGGAGAAAAACATCCTTTTAGGGATTTTATAAGTTTAAGCAATTAAACATGTGCATTACTACCCAACTGCAGGTGTTTGAACAAATGAGTGAAAAACGCTCAGAGCCTGCCAGGCTTAACTCACCATTATCTAAAATGAATTGTCTGTGTAAGTCATCACAGCAGTTTGAAAAGCATGATCTTTCATGTTTCAACCTCACATCAAAATTCTAAATTATATTTAGCTATGTGAGTGTCAGATCATTTGTTTCCATTATCAATGCGATGCTGGGCAATTTGCAGACAGGATCTGAAAGCATCATCCACGACTTGCACGGAACAGAAAAGAGCTTTCTGTTGCCACAGATTTGCCCTAAGTTCAGTCCTCTGCCTTTGGAGCACTGACAGCTGTCACCAAACCCAAACTCCAGTCTGAACCCATAGTGCTCAAGGTACTTTGGGAAAGCTAATTCAGGAAACCCATAGGCTGGAGGGGTTGTCTTTGAGGTGTGTGCGTGTGTGTGTATGCACATTTGTTGGCAGTGTGTGGACCAAGCACAACATATAGAGAGGCAGTGTTCTCAGGACTTCTGTGCTCCTATTTGGAAAAATTCAGCAGAAGAAACAACAGCTCTGAGACACTCAGCCCCTTTTATCAGCTCTTTTTTTGCTTAATTAAATACGCAGTTCCCCCCAAAGCACTCTTTCCCTGAGGTCATACTGTCAGTCTTGTTTCATGAGAATAATCTGCTATGAATATTTACTCACTTTCAAAAACAAAAGAGAGTTAAAAATCTGATCCAAAATGTCACTTACGACACCTACAACAGAATCTACCCCTCTGCCTCCAGGCTGTCCTGACAACCCATGTCCTTAACAGGGATCTGCGGTCTGTTCTAGAATTTGGTCTTTGGACTCAAATGATCTTACCTGGGTAGCTAACAAAGTCTTGTGTCTTGTTCCTGCTGTTAAAAAATCCAAGTATGTTCAGGCATTAAACAATGGAGAAGATAAAGCAAAAATAATTTTTTAACTACATCTTTCTTTTTCAAGTGGTGGTTATGCTAAAGAGGTGAAATTTATTGTGGCCCTACCCCTGTTTTTATAGGAGCTTTTTGTAGTATAAGAACTATAATTAAGTTTCCTCTGAACTGTTTTATTAAACTTAAGTTTTCAAGAAGAGAATGATAAAATTTCTTAAACTATTATGTTTCCAAGGGGAGGACAATTTATTTTTATTGTTCTAGCATAAGGAAAGAGAGAATGAGAGGGAAAGTGTTTTTTAACCTGTATCCTGATTAGAATTTTTTAATGTTCAAATTCCTGATTATAAACTGCAGTAAACAATCAGTCATTCATTAACAAGCAACTATTGAAAAGGCGATATTTAAAAGAGAAAAAATAAAACATGTGATTAAAACTCTACACACGTCTTCACTTCAAGGCAAACGCAGTGGCCATCTGGGATTTAGAAGGTGCCAAATATCATTGGGATCTAGATTTAATTCATGTTATAAAGAAAGCACTGTATTTAATTTGTTCACAAAAGACCTAGAACCTCGTAGAAATGATGGTGTTGAAGTGAACTTTTAATATTAAAATAAGGTCTTTATTTTACAATTTTTTAAATATGTGATCACAAACATGAACAAACTTTCAATGCTCCAGTGTTCTACTCTGAGTGAGAAAAGTTGGAAAGATCATTTTCAGCTTTCATAAATTTTTGCTTTAATTTTCTCCTCTATTTGGAAATCTTTAAAAATTAGTCAGTTTAAAAGTCCTGGCTGCTTTTAGTCAGAACGGCCTAAGAAGAGACAAGACTTGTTCCCAGGGCATCCAAAGACAGATCCGGAGAATTTAAAGCCTGGACATATTACCTGGACTGAAGGCATTCATTGCTTGCTTTACTGGTAAGGACTGGGAAGACCTGACTTTCACAGTCCTCTTTCCAAGTGGCAGGAAACAGGACATGCACTATGCCAAGCAGCTTCCAGCACCCATGCAGCACCCTTCCAGCACCTATGCAGCAGTATCCATGCTCTGAAGTGAAGCCTGAACTCGCCACCTCGTCACTGAGGGCTCTCCAGCAGGGCAGGGATGGGACCTTTCCTGGTATCACATGCTCGCTCGCCTCCTGAGTCCTGCACGAACAGCGAACTGGATCTCTGTTTTTAGTCTGAGGACACTCATGAGATTTTTCCAAAAATTTTCTTCAGGAGCAGACGCTATTGTGAATACCACATAAACAAGCTCTCCCTTTTCCAATTCCTCTTTTGAAAATGGTAGAGAATCAGCATATCAGCATATCTGGCTCTAACTTAACTTGTAAAAAATAATACATTTTTTAAAAAGTTTCAGTTTATCACACTCAACCACAGTTATCTTCCAATCCTACAACGTACACATGAAAAATTAGTTTTCAAAGACTGCCACTTGTGCTTGTTAGGAAAAACTTCTATCTGTCCATCCTTTCTATGAAAAAACTCTATAATGCTAACCTTCCAGAGTGATCTATACTAGATAGCTTCACAAAACTACAATCTTTATGCTTACAAAGCTACTTCTAACAGGTAGCAACAGAAGCACTCTTCATGAACCCTAGTTTCTCAATAGGTACACAGGATTAACACATGCCAGGCTTTAGTTAGACTCTCACTGTGTTTGTCCCTTTACGTCACGGCACATCATACCCTGCAGCTGCCTTTGTGTGCTTATTTGCTGCCAGATTCCTCTGCTCTCGTGTAAGTGCCACGAAGGCAGGATTCATGCCTATGCTCTTCTTGTGTAAAAACTGCTAATGCCGGGGCTGAGCATGGGGGCTCAAGCCTGTAATCCCAGCACTTTGGGAGGCTGAGGTGGGCGGATCACCTGAGGTCAGGAGTTCGAGACCAGCCTGGCCAACATGGTGAAACCCCATCTCTACTAAAAATACAAAAATTAGCTGGGCGTGGTGCGGGTGTCTGTAATCCCAGCTACTCGGGAGGCTGAGGCAGGAGAATGGCTTGAACCCGGGAGGTGGAGGTTGCAGTGAGCCGAGATTGGGCTACTGCACTCCAGCCTGGGCGACAGAGAGAGATTTGGTCTCAAAACAAAAACAAACAAACAAACAAAAAAGCTGCTAATGCCAGAAAGAGGGAGAGGAAGGAGAAGGAAAGGAAGAAAAAAATAAGGTAGAAGGGAGAGGAAAGTGAGAGGAAGGTGACAGAAAGAACAGAGAAGAAAAGGGAAGGGAGGAGGGAAAGAAAAGAGGCAGAAACAGCCACTACACTGGTTTTAGTAAATAGGAGTGACTTTGCAGTTTCATTAGATTTTTCATTCATACAGTTAAAGGTTCCTTGTAGCCATGATCTCATCAAATCTCATAATAACCCTGAGTGACCTTTTAACATTAAACTAAAATGTTTACTTATGGCAGAGATTAGGAATGACTAGTTTCTAGATCTTCCACGTTTTATCTGTACATCACTCATGAAAGCAGGTAGTTCTGAGACAGACCCCTCAAGTGATCTGTGTGTTCATACAGGTCTATGTTTCTGTAAGTCAACAGTTTAAGAATTGTGAAAGGCCAGGCGCAGCAACTCATGCCTGTAAGCCTAGCACTTTGGGAGGCCAAGGCGGATGGATCACTTGAGGCCAGGAGTTCGAGACCAGCCTGACCAACATGGCGAAAGCTTGTCTCTACAAAAAATACAAAAATTAGCCAGGTGTGGTGACCCACGCCTGTGATCCCGGCTACTCAGAAGGCTGAGGCACGAGAATCACTTGAACCTGGGAGGTGGAGGCTGCAGTGAGCCGAGATCGTGCCACTGTACTCCAGCCCGGGTGACAGAGTAAGACACTGTCTCAAAAAAAAAAAAAAATTGTGATAAATGCCCAGCATTTCCTTCATTTTTATTCACTCAACATGTCTTATAACCACAAAGCCCAGATTTGAACCTTGTATATACTCATGGAAAGGAGAGCCAGTTCTCAAGCAACTCTTCTCATTTTTACCACCCACATAAACATGTAGCTTCTGGTAAAACAATACTTCTCATTTTACAAGTTCATTAATGAATAATGGAGCAGGCTCAGCGGGGCCACAGGACAACCTGAGCCTGACAGCGAGGAAGGCGGATTTTGTCACTGAGGGAGGGTTCTCATGAAACTCTGGATCTCCCAGCTAGTGAGGGGGCACTAACAAGGGCTGCCCAGAGACCACATGAGGTCTCTCCAATCATGCCACAAACCCCGCAATGTCAGGACAAGGGCACCGGTGTTGACAGAGACCTTGGAGTTCATCAGAGAGGTGACATCACCTGCCTAGGTCTCCACTTCCCTCCTCTTTCCCCAGCAAAACCAACCACACTTTATATTCCCCGTCATTATTAATCCTCCAAACAAGCAACCCGTCCACATAGGAACAAGGAACCTGAGGTGAAGCGAGCTGAACTGGCTTACCCAAGCTCACACAGTGCAGGGCTGTCAGCATTGGGAGGCAGCTCTGGGTCCTATAGGCCTCGTGCACGGCCTGCCTTGCTGTCGAAAAAGTCCCAGGCACCAACACAGGCTGCAGGAAAACGGCACCAAAGTCACTTGCAGCAGCGCACAGAAAGTGTGAACAAAGAACCTGCTTTTTTTTTTTTTTTTGGAGATGGAGTCTCACTCTGTTGCCCAGGCTGAAGTACAGTGGGGCACGATCTCAGCTCGCTGCAACCTCCATCTCCCAGGTTTAAGTGATTCTCCTGCCTCAGCCTCCTGAGTAGCTGGGATTACAGGCGCCCACCACCACACCCAGCTAATTTTTGTATTTTTAGTAGATGGGGTTTTGCCATGTTGGCCAGGCTGGTCTTGAACTCCTGACCTCAGGCGATCTGCCCGCCTTGGCCTCCCAACGTGCTGGGATTATAGGCATGAGCCACCGCACCTGGCCTTTTATTTCTAAGGGAAATAAAAGTCCCAGCAGAGCATTCTAGTTTTGAAGCACCTCACCTAGGAACACTAACAGACAGCACATTTAACCTGCTGAGTGCAGCCCTCATTTGGTCCGTTTTTCTTGCCACAACTGCCTACTGCCCTTCTGTCAAGGCAGAGACAGACATAATCCACTACCATCTGTGGCTGCCCTGGGAACGGTGAGAACTCGCGGAAATAATGCGTCCCCTTGTGACTCTTCATATCGTGCACGCCCTGTGACAACCCTCCCCTCTGACAATTACACTCACACCCAGTTCCCACCTGAACACACTGAGTCCAGCCTTGGAGATGCAGCTTTTGTCTTGCTGAAACCTTCCAGTTACATTTCTCCATCAATTTTTCAAATAGTATTATTAGCTGAGGGACTAAAATCTGCCTGGTGTTCTTCTGATGACAAAGGTAACCCATCCTTCCCTGTACTCTCCTCCATCCTCAAGTTGTTTCTAATTCACATTTTCTTCTCCCTCCTCCTGAATACCTATATCTTCTTCCTGACTGACATGACTTTAGGAAACACAGCACATTCACAAACATCTGAAGCCAACTGCAAGGCACCTGTCACTCAGCGAGAAAAGCAGAGAGGTACCAATTCAGATGGCTGAACTAATTCGCCTGGGTCCTGACCTGTATCACCACAGGGTCGCAGAAATGGAAGCTTCTCCGTCACACCTCCTGATGGCAGTCAGCTGTGACCCGCTGAATCCAGGACATCATGCATTCCAGTTTCATTTGTGGGAACATTTCCAGGTCCAGCAGAGGTCTCAACCCCTTTGGGATGCTCAGTGGGAGACAGAATCTAGGGCCAATGATCCATGACCTAGTCCTAGTGCCCATGTCAGTTTGTCAAAGGCCCTCAGAGCAGATTGTGTTTTCCCTGGCGGGGGCTTGACTTCTTTGCTTTAAAAAGGATTCTTAAGTATTTATTGCAGTAAAATTAAGCACTTTCAAATTTCTGCCAGATCCCCTGGAGGTATATAGCTTATTAACACAAAACAAATGTGACACTTGAAAGGCAGGAGACTTGGTTTCTATTCTCTGGCCCACTACTGACTTATTGGGTGGCTTCAGGCAAATAACTGAAATCAAGAAGACACCATTTTCAGCAAGCACAGAGTGGGCACCTGGCAGGTGAGCAGTGCCCTGTGAGGTCTGGGACTGGGTTCGGTGGTGAAACTAGGTCAGCACACACAGCCCTTTGCTGGGGGCCCACTGCCTGGGGTAGGATTTTTGTAGCTGGGTTCAAGGTGGACATGCTGAAATGTGACCCTAAAATGTTTGTACTCTTGAAGCTGAAGGAGTGGGAAGAAACCTGTCATTTAAAGAAGGACAGTATGGCCAGGTGTGGTGGCTCACACCTGTAATCTCAGCAATTTGGGAGGCCGAGGTGGGAGGATCACTTGAGTCCAGGAGTTTGAGACTAGCCTGGGTAACATAGGGAGACCACATCTCTACAAAACATGTAAAAATTAGCCAGGCATGGTGGAATGTGCCTGTAGTCCCAGCTACTCAGGAAGTTGAGGCAGGAGGATCACTTGAGCCCAGGAGGTCAAGGCTACGGTGAGCTATTGTCATGCCACTGCACCCCAGCCTGGGTGACAGAGTGAGACCTTGTCTCAAAAAAAAAAAAAAAAAAAAAGGAAGGAAAGGAAGGAGAGAAGGAAGGAAGGGAGGGAGGGGAGAAGGAAGGAAGGAGAAGACAGGCAGGAAATCAGTATGACAGCATAGCACTGGAGCTAAGAACACAGCTTCTAGAAGCAGACTCTATGAATTCAAATCCTGGGTCTACCATTTATAAGCTGTACTTTCCTCTGTAAAATATGAATCTACAGTACCTACTTCTCACGGATTGTTATAAAGATGAGATGTGTTAATACACATAAAGTAAGCACTCAGTGAATATGAGGTATTAACCAGAACCCAACAAGGTGCCATCATCAAATATAATAATTAAGTACATAACTTTTTTCAGTTTACAAAGCAAATTTACATATAGCATTTCATTTGTATCTCAAGAAACTCCATGAGAGCTGGCAAAATAATTCCCCCCATTTGCTTTGAAGCTCATACCCTCCTCGTTTACTCCCTTTACAAGTCACACTTGAACGAAGTGACCAGGCAGATTTGGGAAAAAGCAAACAAACAAAAAATACCAGATAGACCTTTAAGAAATTAAAAAAAAAAAACTGTTAACACAAAAATCTCAGTTGATGGGCTAAATGGCCCATCGTTCTAAGAACAGTTGGGAAGACAATGCTTTAGATGCCATCTACACGCTGTTAGTTCCATCTCAGACATCTCTCCTGAATAACAGCATCCACCTGCCTGCTCATCATTTCCAATGGATTTCTAATAGAGATCTCAGACTCAGCATGTCTAAAAAAAGAGCTCCTTGTTTCCCACCCCCCTTCAATAAACAAGATAGTGGATAAATTATGATATATTCACACACTAGAATATTCTGGCAATATGAAGGAACTGTAGCTATACCTGAAAACATGGATGAATTTTGCAAATATAATATGGAGGAAAATCTCAAGTTCCAAAAAGACCATGCATAGTCCGATACTATTTTTATATGTCTCAAAATACCTTTAGCAACACACACTTACTCATTACACTGTGATAAAAATATATATGTTTGTTTAAAAATCAGGATAATTATAAATACAAATTTCAAAATAGTGGGAAAGCAGGAAAATGCTAGGAAAAAGATGCTTAGAGAGATCTTCAAGTATTTGTAATGAGCCAATTCTTAAGCTGGATGGTGATTCACTGGAGCACCTTTAAAATTGTGCTTTAGAGTTTACTTGTATGTTACATACCACCTCTTGTATATATCAAATAATTACAAATTAAAAAGACAGAAATGCTATCCACAGAAATGAACTGTGCTGAAAGTAATTCGTATTTCAAAACAATAAGCTAAGCAATGAAGGAGAGTAACTCTTGCTAAAAATATGAGGAAGTTAATTTATGCTAATAAAGTTGGTTATGGAATATAATTACTTGAGCAAGGATGACTAAAATATGCCTATACTATGTGTATCAAATGCCAAGGGGGAAATGACCAGGGTATTTACAGATCAGAACAAATTTATTTATGAAGAATCTTTTTTTTTTTTTCTATTTTGCAGACTTTCTTTTTTAAAAGCAAAATAAATTGATGTGACTTGTTCAGGGTTAACTGTTTGGCAGGTGGATGATCTGTGGCCATCCACGATGAGATCACCTCCCTGCCCCGCTGGCCCCCAGCCTCTAGAGGTCAGGGCTTCTGAGGCCCAGAAGCTCAGAGCCACACCTGTCGAAGGCCAGTGATGTCAGAGTTACCCTTCCTTCCTCCAGCAGCATTGACGGCAGTTTATTGTACGCAATTTCTAGAACTTAGATGTTCTAGAAGGAAGCAAACATATTCTGAGACCACAGCCTATGACTATGCTCTCAGAATATGTTCTAGAATATGCTCTCAGAATATCTTCTAGAACACCTAAGTTGCAATTCTTAAAATCAACATAGTATAAGACTGTTTTAGGAGGAAGTGATCGAGCTCAAAGCAACCTAGGCATGATGTGCCTTGTTTGTTTATCTGTTTGAACAGGAATAAAACAAAAAGAGGCCTGTGTATTTCTCGTATTTTTATAGAAGAGCTGGAGCTATTTGAACGGCTAAGGAGGGGAAGATAGTTTGATTTAGATTTGGCACGGGTTTAGGGGAAGAAACGTCTTTGTAGCTGGTCCTAAATATTATGGTAACTTGGACTGAGTCAGTCTCCAAGGGAGAAGCTGCCACATGTTATAACAGAAGCCACTGGGTTTGGCAAGAAAAGAAATGAAAAAAAGTACAATGAAAGCAACCCCACTTCTCCATCGTGGCGGGGATGAGCTAGGCAGGACAACTGCATGTCTTCCTTTCCTATGCCTGACCAAATCCAGCACTGCCCTTTCAAATCAGTCTTCATCACATTCCAAAGAATACAAAATGCGCAAGTTAATTTTAATTTCCAATGAATTCTTCAGGAGAAATTTTTCTTCCTCCTTCCTAAAAAAAGAATAAAAAATGCAGAATAGAGATTCAAAATGAGGGGTGGCAGCAAAAATTCTGACTTTCAGAAGGTTGAGAGGGCACCTTTTTCAAATGTATTTATTTTATAGTTCCAAGAAGGTAAGACTACCTTCTGTTTTGATTCATGCTCCACCATTCCCCACTTAAATTTTTAAAAATTACATCCTTGCCTATGTCTGTCTCACTATTTGGTCATTCCCAAACATAAACTGCCCTAGTTTGAAGCTTCTCAAAGCCAAGCAAAGGTGACAGACTAGTACAAAGAAGGCTGCTAGTGAGTTTTTACCGAGTGAATCTACATTGTTCCATGGCCTTGGTCTGGATATAGATTCTAAAGCTTCTTACACTGACAAAAACGGAGTTTCTAGCTCTCCAGGTAATTTTCGGTGAAAGAAAATTATAAAAGAAGGCATAAACCTTGGCTCACAAAAGAAATATGCACTCAGACCCAAGTACTTCATGAAACATACAAGCCCAGAGCTAGACCATGCCATCTGTTTTGTGAGGGGAAAAAAAATAAATTCACATGATTTACTTTAGCTCTGCCAGAATCATCAGCATCTACTTGCACAACTAAAGACAAGAAGACAAGGCAGATGGAGGCTAAACACCAAATACTGCCTAATTTTGATGTATATTTTTGGGTCAAACCTCTTATAATTTACTATTTCCAAGAGGAAAAACAAGCTTATATAATGGCACTGAAACATTGGCTTCCAGTTATGGGAAGCAAAGGAAATTAACCTCAAGGGGAAAAAAATGCTACAAATATAAATAATATGGTTTCTGTTTACGAAGCAGTTTTTCATGTACTGCCATTTCTTTCTTTTTTTTAAAGATATGTTTACGAAATAGGTGACAAACTAAGGTAGGTGTGTGTGAAGAGAGGCAATGAGAGAGAGGGGATCCTGAAATTCTTTTTAGTAAAGGAAAAAGATAATTTTAGGGATGTTTTTAAAAAATATATAACTTGATGAATTTTTTATAGCATGAGTATTATTTAGGTGCTGTCCTAGACCAGTGTGGAGTATAGGCTATAAAAGATTGGTCCTGAATGCTAATGGCAGGGATGAGTGTAAGATTATCAAGACTTCTTTGTGGGAAGGAGAGCTACTGACAGAGCCATGTATTACATGACTCCAGTCTGGGCTGATAGGCCTGTCTTAAAGCATAGCTAGAGGGCAGTTGTGGTGGCTCATGCCTGTAATCTCAGCACTTTGGGAGGCTGAGGCAGGCAGATCACTTGAGGTCAGGAGTTCGAGACCAGCAACATGGTGAAACCCCATCTCTAGTAAAAATACAAAGATTAGCCAGGTGTGGGAGCATGTGCCTGTGTAGTCCTAGCTACTCAGGAGGCTGAGGCAGGAGAATCGCTTGAACTGGGGAGGCAGAGGCTGCAGTGACCCAAGATTGTGCCACTTGCACTCCAGCCTGGGTGACAGAGTGAGACTCCATTGCAAAAAAAAAAAAAAAAAAAAAAAAAAGCATAGATAGATAAAATGTCCTGGAATCACTAAAATGGGTAAATTATGATATCCATAAAGTGGATAAGTTATGATATATATTCACACACTAGATATACACATTATGATATATTCATATATATCGTGAAGGCTAAACCCACATGAGTCCATAACGCACTCACAGGTCTATGTTCTTTGGCCCTGGCCCTCTCGCCATTCGGAAGCAATCACAGAGAACACAATGAGTCTGTTATTTGCTCAATATACAGTCATGTGCAGCATAACATTTCAGTCAATGGCGTACCACATCCATGACGGTGGGCCCGTTAGATTACGTGGAGCTGAAAATTGCTATTGCCTAGTGACACTGTAGACACTGTAACACACTGCAGGGCTTTTCTTTTTCTATGTTTAGGTATGTTTAGATACATGAGCACTTACCATTGTGTTACAGTGTATTCAGTACAGTCGTACTGTACACTGCACAGGTTTGTGGCCTAGGAGCAATAGAGCCATATCATATCGCCTAGGGATGTAGTAGGCTATACCATCTAGGTTTATGTATATACACTCTATGATGTTCACATAGTGACAAAACTGCCTATCCCCACTGTTAAATGACGCATGACTGTATATGCATTAAGCACCTACTATGTGTCAGGTAGTGTACTTGGCAGGTGCTGAAGTATGGTGGTGAATCAATGAAGAAAGTCCCTCATGGAGTTCGTAGTCTATGGGGAAGAATGGTGAGCTCCAGTATATACACCCAGTATAGACATAGCCAAGTGACCAAGAGCACTGGCTTGGAGTCATTCAGATGAGGTTTAATCCTTGGTTCTGCTACTTGCTTTGGAAATGTGACTTAACTCCCTAATCACTGCTTCCTTTATATGTAAAATGGGATGGTAATGCCAGCCTTTCGGGGCTGTTGAGAAGATTCCATGAGACAATGCTTATAAAGCACTTACAACAGCATCTAGCACACAACAGACCTAATAAATGGGAGTTATGATGATTGTTCTCTCAAAGAACCAAGGGACACACACAAAGAGGTTTGCTATTTTCTCCCCCAGAACACACCCCAAAATGCTGAACCAGGAGCCAACTCATATCACCACTTTATCACACTCCTGTATGACCCTGGGCAAATCGGATGCCCACCAGTGTCACTAGGCTAGACGGCAAAGTCTAGTTGCTAAAAATATACTCCAGCAGGTGGTCTACAGTGTTGCTGTAATGGGAATGTTTTCTGTTTTTCAAGGAGCTGAGAAGCATTATTGGATGGCCTCTTGAAAAATAACTTATAAGCATTTTCTCTTTCAATACAAGCCCTACTAAGAGCACACTACCATAATAAATATTCTGGACAATGGCTCCAAAGGGAAAGATGAAAAGCTGTGCTCAGCACATTAAGCTGAGAAATGGTGGAGTGGTCAATAGCACAACCTCTGCAGCCAGGCTGCCTGAGTCTTCAGACCAGCTCTGTCACTCACTAGCTGTGCAGCAATGACCACATCGCTCACTGGACTCATTGCTTAAAATCTGTAAAATGGGATAATATTATTCCCTATCTCATTAGGTAGTTGTAAGGATTAAAATCACTAACACCTGTAGGGCAACTAAAACAGCACCTGACATACAGAGAACATTCCATAAACGTTACCAATAATTACGCATGGCAAACTCAGTAACTTTATTATCTTGCTAATAAAAACATGAGGGCCAAATAGCAAGAAAGCAACTGAACTTCACCAGAGGTTTGAAACTTGAGTTTTCTCCCTGGCTCTCCCATCAACTTTCTGCATGACTGTGGGTACATCACATCCCTTCTATACTTCACTATTCTCATCTATACAAAAAGCAATATACACATACACCAAGAACATCTAGAGAAGCCTGATGCAGCTTTCTGCTAATATCAATGGGAGCCGAACAATTTAAATCTCTTTATCTTCCTATCTGCATTAGTCAGGGTTCTCCAGAGAAATAGAACCAATAGGGAGAGAGGAAGAGGGAGAGGGCGGTTGAGAGGGAGATTGAGATTGAGGGAGAGAGATTGAGATTGAGAGAGAGAGTGGTGGGGGTGGGGTCTGATACTGATATTTACCTTAAGGAACTGGCTCATGCAATTACAGGGACTGACAAATCCACAGTCTTCAGGGCATGCTGGTGACCAAGGGAAGAGTTGCTGTTGCGGTCTTTTTTTTTTTTTTTTTTGAGAAAGAGTCTCATTCTGTTGCCCAGGCTAGAGTACAGTTGCACGATTTCAGCTCACTGCAACCTCTGCCTCCTGGGTTCAAGTGATTCTCATACCGCAGCCTCCCAAGTAGCTGGGACTACAGGCGCCTACCACCATGCCCAGCTAATTTTTGTGTTTTTAATAGAGACGGGTTTTTGCCATATTGGCCAGGCTGGTCTTGAACTCCTGATCTCAAGTGATCCGCCCATCTCAGCCTCCCAAAGTGCTGGGATTACAGGCCTGAGCCACTGCGCCAGGCCAGTGTTACAGGCTTGAGTCTGAAGGGAGTCTGGAGACAGAGTTCCTTCTTCTTTAGGGTCTTCAATCTTTTTCTCTTAAGGCCTTCAACTGATGATATGTGAGGCCTACATACATTACAAAGGATAATCTGCTTCACTCATTCTACTGATATAAATGTTAAACCTCATCTAAAAAAATACCTGCACAGCGACATCTAGACTGGTGCTTGACCAAGTATCTGGGTACTGCGGCCTCGCCAAGCTGATACATACAATTAGCCATTACATCATCCTTTCAGAAGAAGTGATGCCCACACCGAAGGAAAAAACCTCTAGACTCCACAGTCTAGACCGTGATCGAGGCAAGGAATTCAGATGAGGCTGCTCTTTTCTTCACAGGTGAATTCCAGGCGTCTCACAGCTTCCAAGGCATTTCTTGTTCTGGTTCCTGCTCACCTGTCTAGCCTAATCTCCTTGCTCTTCCCTCCATTCCAGCCACATGTGGTTTTTTGGTTTAAAGACAGTGTTCCTATCTTGCTCTGCCTGAGTACGCACTACTTCCACGGCCTAGGATATGCCATTTTCCCACTTTTTATCTGGGTCCTCATCATTTGAGTCTCATGTTGAGAAACACATCTGCCTCTAGAGAGCTTCCCTGACCTGACAAGGTTAGGTCAGTAAGTTCCTATAGCCAACGTGCGCACCTCCTGCCTTACACCTAAGCCACGCCATCAGGGCTCCCTCCCAGCCTGGCAGCTCCGTGAAGGACAAACCTCTCTTGTTGGCCACAGCATTCATGCGGCCAAGCTGGTCCACGAAGACACAACAAATAGCTGCCGAATAAATAAACGAGGATGCAGATGGTTCTTAAGCCTTGACCCTCAATCCTCCCAATGTCCTTGAGATTCGGCTGCATGTCTCCAATCACTTGATGGACACCTAAAGGCGGGAATCTCACCAGCACCTACACTGAATATGCACAGAGTGGACAGGGCTTGTCTTTGCTCTCACGTACGCCGTCTTCCAAGCCTAGTACAGTAGAAAGAACACAGGCTTGGGGGTCAGGGAGGCCTATACTGAAGTTCCTGTTCTAGATCTTGTTATAACTGTACAATTTTAGACCAATTGCTAACTTTCTCTGAGCCTTAGTTTTCTCGTCTCTGAATTAAGGATGAAAATACCAACCCACAAGATTAGGAGGAGATTAAATGAGATAATAGCTATGCAATGCCTGGCAGATGGCAGAGAAATAATGAATGGCACCTGGGTTCAAAGCTCTGGGGGCATTTTTGCTTCCCATCGGCCAGCCCCTATTATCTAGGCAGTTTCTAAATCCCATCTCATAAATTCAGTTTCTCCATCTAGTGCCCTTCCCCTCACCCAGGCCCTCCCCACCTCCCTCCTGGACCACCACAGCAGCTCTAAAAGGCTTCCTAGCTCTGGCTATTTCACAGTCCAGAGGCACCCACATGCTGATCCCCGACAAGGCCTCTTCAGGACGGGGACTCTAGCCACTCAAATTCTTCCATTGCTCCCCAGTAACTTAAGTTTAAATCATTTAGTCACGTGCCATTCAAGGCCCTCTGGGTTCTGGCCTCCAAGGACCTTTGCTACCTGATCTTCTCCTTAGTCGTTTACACACACCATTGCCCGGCAACTACGAATCGATTCCTGCCCACTCTGCACCCCGGCATTTCCCATCCCTACCTATGCCTTTGCTCATGTTTCCTTCAACGAGGATACTCCACGACCTCAAGTCCAACATTACCTTTCTTTCAATGTCTGGCTCAAAGGCTTTTTATCCATGAAGCATTTCTCGATCATCCCAGCCACAGATAAACACACAACCTTTCTTTTCTATGAACTTGTGGTGTGTTTATCTCTCTACCTTTTATACATTTCTCTTTCTCTCTGCATTTATTCTTTGTTTTTCTTTTTTCTAAGACATCTTGTTATAGCATCTCTGCATTTATTCTAATTTTATCTGTGCACAGAACCTTAGCTTCAAGCTCCTTGAAGGGTAGCATTGTGTCCCAGCCTACACTGTCACACTCAGGAGAAGCACCCAGTAGATGGTGGCTCTGTATCTACCTACAGAGTGCCACTGAGGAGCACAGGCCTTCCTGTCTGTAGCCCATCAGCTGAGCCTTGGCATCAGCTCCTAGAACAGTGCCTGGCATAGAGCAACACCCAGAAATCATTGTTAAATGAAATTATCTGCAAGGGAGTCACCTAATGTCTACAGGATAGAAATTCTTTCCCTGTAGAATATAACATGAAAGGGGATATGAAGAAGCCTTCTCTCTCCCCATACTTCCAGATGCAAGAAAGCTTCACGTTAACTGTCTCCCACAAGCTATATAGCTACTCTCGGCAATAAACATGACATCTAATGCTTTGGTGCATTTGGTGTGTCAAAAATATTCAATTTTAACATGTCAGAAAGAATCGTTTTTCAAAAACAGTCTTCTTTGGAGAAGAGAGTTATTCAAACAATATCCAAAACCTTTTTGGATCTCACATTTTGAAGAGGTCCAACTTCCGTTGGTTAAAAAAAAAGTCTATTATATAATGAAAGCCTTACAACTGACTGAGAATTATAGAATTTCAGAAATAAATCCCAGTCTGTTCATCCTTAAAATAAGAAGCTGTTTTTCAGGGCTTTCATGTCCAAAATTATATTATGTAAGCCACTTCATAAATCATGTACACAACAATTCTCATTTTTCCATTAAATCTCTCTTTTGAAATTTAATTAATTCACTCATCCATTTTTTCAGAGATGGGATCTTGTTCTGTCATTCAGGCTAGAGTGCAGTGGTGTGATCATAGCTTACTGTAGCCTTCAACTCCAGGGCTCAAGGGATCCTCCTGCCTCAGCCTCCCAAGTAGCTAGGACTATAGATGCATGCCACCATGTGTGGCTTATTTTTTTATTTTATTTTATTTTTTTTGTAGAGATGGGCATCTATGTTGCCCAGGCTGGTCTCGAACTCCTGGCCTCAAGTGATCCTCTCACCTCAGCCTCCCAAAGTGCTGGGATCACAGGTATGAGCCACCGTGCCCTGTCTTTTTATTTTGACCCCCTCTGGGCTCTAACAACACACATGCACCTCTGTTATAGGACATCAGTCTACAGTGCTACCTCTTTTTATAGTCATTTATCTCACTAACCTGTGTCTTTCT
Source organism: Hylobates moloch (assembly GCF_009828535.3). Taxonomy (NCBI): domain Eukaryota; kingdom Metazoa; phylum Chordata; class Mammalia; order Primates; family Hylobatidae; genus Hylobates; species Hylobates moloch. The sequence goes on from NW_026652276.1 coordinate 211,823,208, forward strand.
GAAATGCCAGACCCATGTTCACTTTTGAATCTACAGTACCTTCTACTGAAATGTAGTAGCTGGCTCCGTCCATGTTTATAACATGAAACAATGACTTGAATCAGTGGTTTGATCACCTACCATATTCATGAGACCTAACTACTGGCTCCCTCCTACCCTCAAAGGACAGAGATTTCCCACCGCTGTGGATAGTCAAAAGAAGATAGAAAGTTCTTAAGTGCTTCATTTAATGTGTTTATTTAGTCTTAAAATAAATACTGATGGGTAAAACCAAATTAATTTAAATCACATGCTAAAAAGGATAGCCAGTCAAGTATACCTAGCTGAGTATCTAAAATTAGTACACACACACACATACACACCAAAAACAAAAACATGGAAAAAGCCAAAAACCCCTGCCTGTTCAGCCCTGTGTACACTTCACTGACTAGGAAGTGACCCACTTTTCAGGTATCATCCAATCATACAAACCGGGCATCAGTGTCTTCAGAAGCCCACACATGTTCATCTCAAGACTCAACAACATAAACACGTCTATGTTTCCAAGAAAGCTCGTTGCAAGTTGGTGACAAATTTGGAAAAAAAAAAAAAAAAAAAGCTCTAAATGAAATTACAACATGACTTTCACATTTGAGCTCTCCAAATATATTGTTACGGGTTTAAGAAATACCACACTTCTGTGTCACAAAGAGAGTTCTAAAAACCAGTATGTTCTGAGAAGTCCATACCTGCTACTTGGGAACTAAACAAGGCTTGTAACAACTGAATCTCTGCAGAAGACTGTTAACACCCTGCTTAAGTATATAAAAATTGAAAATAAACATAACTGAAGATTTGAGAATTTTTCAGTTATAATACAGTTCTTATGAAAGATGGAAAATACTTCATTTTCTCTTATGTATTTATAAAAGCAGCAGATATTTCTATTTACAGAGGTGGAAACTGAGGCAAGAAAATGCAGTCATTTTGTTGGAGGACCATTCTACATTTCCAAAGCAATTAAGACATGACCCCAAACTAACTAAATTCTCCTGCAACGTATTCTTACAAGAAAAAGGCTAAAAGCCTTATTGCTTAACAAAAGCTAAACAATGTGAATTATTTCAATAACTGGTCCAAAAAGCTGCAGCAGGCCACTGAGTAACTTGGACATCTGTTGCCATGCTTGTTCATGGTTTCCCCTGAGATGACATATATGTATCATCATTAACAGGTGTCCTTGATTTTGATAAGAATAATATTCCTGTACATCCCCACATCTCCTGTACATAGCCATGTGCTGCCATCTTCTGATTATGCCCAGTGGAGTGTAAACATTTTTTCATGAAAAAGCAAAATCAATAAAAGTAAAACTCCCCACTTTTCCTGCCAGTAGTGCCCTTGGTAACAAACAGGGCAGAGACACCAACACAGAGATTACAATACTCTCAGACATAATTCAAGCAGAACTTTAAATGGATCAGTGCATGTTATAAACTTTCTTTTTTTTTGCAAGTGCCAAGCGTGCTTATGCTACTATTCATTCTGAGATAGACAGATCATCAATGACCTTCTGGGTCACTGACTAGGGAGAAAGCTGACTATAAAAAAGAGTGGGAGAAAAATAAAGGGGGGGTTGCTTCCTTCCACCCTAGACCCCCTACTGCCTTGAATGAAAGAAGACAGATGGCAGCCACCTTTCCCTTTAATTAGGAGGGGCAGCTTAGAAGGGACAGTCCTGCTCACTTGGCACTATCTTTAACAAGACTGTTTTGATGGCAATACTCTGCTCATTCGCCCTTCTTTCAAACTGTTCTTAATTTTTCATTTACAAACTGAATTTCCATAAATTTAATGGTGAAACAATTACAGCTCTGACCACGCTATACATAAAGGAGACACTTAAAGATGTTTGCTGAATTAAAAATTCACAGATATTCCTATAAAGAGGCTGGAATGTTTCAAATGAAATGCAGCTACCTCCAGTCCTATCAGCACCACTTTGAGATAAAATAGGAATTCCCAGGACACAGAAGCTCTAACTTAAATTCACAACATTCCATACTAGACATAGAAGTAACACCCCTGGTTTCTGCTTTCCAGTTCCACACTCCAGACGTGCTCCCACCTTTTACCTTCAAGGTATTGCTGTTCAAGTTGACAAAAAAAAAAAAAAAAAATCTACAGTAAAAATCAGTCCTAAATGTAGAAGGGAAGATCATTTAATAACAAATCACAAACCACTCTTCATCTCTATTTGCTCTGCATTTTCAGAAACCATAGAACTTTGTATTACAAGTTAATCAATCCACATCACATCTCTGGAGAGAGGATCAGCATAAAAAAAACAAACAAAATGGAAAACAGGAGCCACGTGTCAGAATTAGGCTAGTGTCAGAGGATCTTCTATGGAGGTGACGAAGCCTCTTCATTATTTTCTAGAGGCAATTGAGCACATTTTCCATAAATCTACATGGCACAAGACTTTCTAACATGAAAGAAAAGTTTAGTTGCTGTTGACGGGGTTAGGTCTCTATACATTGTATCTCATTTTTATATTAAATTTGTTTTTATCAACATCATTAAATAATTGATATTCTCGCAGCTCTTTTCCATTTCCTGATGCGTTTTTAAATTGCAGCCTCTTGTCTGTGACACCTTCCCACCTAGTTTCTGCACAATTCCTGCACAAGGACCCTCTGCCTTAACACCGGTCCTGGGGAAACCCATTCTGCCTGCTTCCAAATGGAAATCAGGGCGAGGAACTGGGACTGTTTTGCTAGAGGTACTCCTGGTCACACCATGCAAAACGCCTTGTCTGTGTCGTAGTCATTTACCTAATGGCAAAGTTCTTGGACCATTTAGAAACAAAACAAAACAAAACACTTTTTGTTTTCTCCTTGATAATAAATTTCAATCTCTTCCTATCTCTAAACAGCAAGCCGGCACACTAGATATGGGAAGAGGGAAAAGATAAAAGAAGCAATCAGCTATTGAATAAACTATATCCTACTTCTCAATGAAGGGGAAAAAACTTGGCATTTGCCGGATATTGAGTGTCTAATAACATTAGCAAGAAAAAACACGCAGGAGAGACTGACTAACAAAGAAACAAACAGAACTTACTTTGTTTCCCAGCACAGTAAGCAGGTCGGCAATGAGATGACGGCAATTCCTTCCTCAAGGTCCCTGCTTTCACTTTAAAAGCTGTGTGAGTGCTTACATCCAGGTTTGCCGTGGAGCTCCAAATGTCTGCGCTTCTAAAGATGCCCCAAGTTCCCAGTTCATCTCAGACACTGAAGACACACTTGTGAGGATCGGGAAGCCCCGCGGTAGCCCCAGTTGACCTCTGGGTGCCACGTGGCACCTCCACTGTTGTGACTACACACACAAGCTCGGGACACCCACTTGTTAGCTCAGGAACCAGGCGGCCAGCAGATATCTGCTCAGATGAACGTCCAGAGACTCAATCCTCTGGCATTCTCAGGTTCAAGGTTGGAAAATGCATTAAGACGAGAGCCACACAGTCAGCAGAAATCTGCGCCATTAGCTTTCTTATACTTAAACGTCTGTCTAAATAAGAGTCAAAGGCACAAAATGAGAAGGAATATCTTACTAGGGATTGTGACTTGCACTTGCCATATTTTGAAAGTACTGGGTCCTATCTTGCTCTCTCAAACTGCATTTAAGAATCCCTACATCAGAAGTTATTTTTATTTCTTCTGTGAAAAACAGAAAATCAATAAAAGACTGGAAAAACATATGAAATATAATTCTGCTTAAAAACATAACTATTATTTAATCTCAACGGGCCAATTTATTTTAATCCGAAGAAGAAGAAAAAAAAAACCACATGTATAAATTTAAAGTTTGTTTTGAAAAATTACTTCATCCATGTACTGTCCAGCTCATAAAAACAAACCACCTTCCAGCGAAACGGGACACTTTGACCTTGTTTACTGCAGTGTTTTGAAACCGCTGTCTCATAACTCCTGACATCACCGGTGGTGCATTAGCACCTGGACTGCTGTTGGCTGCACACGCTGATACCCCAACTCTCTTGAATCACCCGTGGCTGAACAAATACTCACAGAACAGTAAGGATAGTGGCATTAGCATTAAACCCACAAAAGTCACGAGACCTTTTAGAAGTGTCACATCTCTCTGTTCACTTATACAAGAAAACAAAAGCATTGTATATCTGATACTTTTTAAGTCCCAGCATCCAGACCTAGTACAGACAATTCTTTCTTCTGACCCCCTCCCTGCCCACGAAACGGGATTCCTTTCTCACCAACTGCCATATTGGCAAGAATTTCTGCCACAGAGTTTTACTATTAATACTAGAAGTTCCAACCTACTTTCCACCAATAAAAAGTTCCCACAAATCTTCCTAGGGGAGAATTTATTTAAGTATATTTTAGAGTTTCAAAGAGCACTGCATTCTTAAGTTTCACAAAATCAAATTTATTTGTTTTCTTTTATGGAACATGCTTTTGGTGGTGTGCCTGCCTGTTGCATTTTTAAAGAAACAATTTTCTCCTATAAGCCTGACACATTTCCCTTTCTGCATTCCCCAGTTCTTTTTCTAAATACACCAAAATCAAAGCAACGGATAGTTGCAACCACTGGAAGCAAGCCACAATTCAACTTGTGCAAATATCTCCCCAGATTCACTTCTTAAATAAAACTAAATCCTGGTCCTACAATGATAGTGCAATTTTACAGAGAAATTAAAAACCCAAGTTCAATGTGTCTGAAATCAATTGATAACCTTTACTGAAACCACTTAAAAACATCACGTCCTTAAACTATAGTCACCAAAAAATATAGAACACAAAATATATATTTGAGCAATTATAGCCCTTGTTTGTCAAAGAGGAGTAAAAAGAAAAACATCCAGAGTTAATACAATTAACTCTAGCTAAAGAACTACTAAAAAGACCCTCTAAATGCCATGCTGTTACTATGACAACTTCAAAATTGCCTTGAGAAAATGTGCTGGATTGTCAGATTCGTGATAAAACAAGTGTCATCCTGCCTGCTAGGAATTACTTTCATTTATATCAGGCAGCAGAAAGGCTAAATGGCCACTTGCAATTCTGAAATATTAGATTGTTACCTTTTGATAGATGCTGTACTCTTCAATCAGATCATGAGAAGAGTTAAAAAATAAATGAATCTCTCTCAATCATCGGAACCCTTTTGGTTTCATTCCTGCAACAATACCACTCCCACCGTCTATCTAGTTGGTACATTATTCTGTATAAGGAAAGCAGCAAAGTCTGATTCAATCTGAAAGGGAAGGGGCAAGAAAAACCCCTAACAGTATCTCGTTTCCAAATACAAATAAGTGAGCAGACACTCACTCTGATATTTAAGGGTTAATAATGACACAGAAAAAGAAAACGGCATTTTCTCCCTTAAAATTCCTGTTCCTAGGTATTCAGGCTGATTTACATTTTACGTAATCTGATGGCTCAATCAGGAAGTGAGAATTTTAAGTGCGTGAGTTATGGACGGGAGGAATCATGTGACCCATAGCAAAGAAAATTATGCAGCAGATGAACACGCTAAGAAAAATAAACTAAGCAGTTTAAAAATAGTGTTTTGGGGATATATCGACCCATGAATATACTATGGCTTTTGAGAACTAATAATTCATTTGGACGCCTTAAAAATAAATCCCCAGGACTGTTTTAAAAAAATATTACGAGATCCAAGGAATGGACGGTGAGAAATTAAAGTTTAATTATCCAAGAAACTGTTTCCCTGAAGTTCATATCCATTCATGGTTTATGTTAAAGGCTATTTTTCATCATTATTTAAAGATCAGGCAATACGTAATATAATCAAACAAAACACAGATTGCAGTGATGTTTACTTAAGCTTTATTTACATATATAGTGCGTGGGTTCCTGGAGCACAAAGAAGAAAGTTGCTCAGATTTATCCAGACCTCACATAAGTTTATAGATTTCAAGTAGCCACTGTATTTTATTACAGCAAATACATTCTTCAAGAGAAAAATGTTAAGGCCATAGAAACTTTCACCTTAGCTATCTAAGCTTGTACTAGGTCATCATTAAATAGTATCTGTATCATTTCTTATGTGTTCCGTAAGTTATGCCACAAATACAAGACCAAGTACATTCAGTCTAGAAACAAAAACGTGGGAGATAAAGGTTAAAACATTCTAATAGGTGTAATGGGCTGATAGATGACTTTATATTACAAAGCTACTTAAGACAATTCTACTTTTCTAGAATACAACGTATTAATATAAACATTTGAAATTCAAAAGATTTGGCCTGTGGATGCTTTCTCAATGCAATTCTTGTTAATATGTTAATAAGTAATAATTTATTAATACCAATAAAAAAATTAACATGGTTGAGAGCAGGTATATCTCATAGCCTTTACTTTTATCAATTTAATGCTTAATACCAAAATACTACTCATATTTTTATTTCAGCCTATTAAAAAAATTTATACCACAGCTCTGGGCAAGTGGTAGGGTGGCGCCAGTGACAGGAATCAGTTCTGCATATTTCTTGATTCCTAGCTCATCTTCCTTTAATTCTTAAACACAAGAGGTAGCTGGCGGAAAGAAGAGACTGTTAAGAAAGACAGAAACCTTTCAGAAGGGAAGCTTAAGGTAGATTGTAAAGTTAGGGAAGCTGAGAAGCACACAATCTTCCAGATGGAGTATTACATGACATCTGTCATCATCTTAGTAAACCTGATATTATATTTGTTGACTGAATTAAGGAAAGATGAACTAGTTACCAAGAAATATACTCAGCAGATTGATTCATGGCAAACCTAGCTCAGCCACTTGCCTAGACTTTAGTTTATTTAGGATAAACCTCAGAGTATGTACTTCTCAACTCCTTCATTTTATAAATGAATCTTGGGTCCGGGCTCAGCTGTCAGTCAACTATCTGTATAATAAATACAGCAAAGTCTCTTAACTTCTCTAATTTCCTGAAACATCAAATTGTTACCTTTTGAGAGATGTTATACTCTTTATTCAGATCACAAAAAGAGTAATCAGTAAATGAATCTCTGAGTAATCAGGACCATTTTTATTTCATTCCTGAAACTATACTACTAATCAGAAAATTAGAGAAGTTAAGAGACTTTGCTATGTCACAGAGATAGGTGAGTGAACTGAAACCAGACCCAAGATTTTGGACTTTCCCAGGCTAGGACTCTTTTTCACTATGTGCTGCCTTACAACTGTCACCCGAGGTTCAAGTAACTCTCCAACTAGCCAGGCCTTGGCTACTTATCCTAGTCATGGAAAAGTCAGACAGTCAGGATCCAGAGATCCTCGCTCTGTGCCACCTTATTCTTAACTCACAGGCCCACTGACCCTCACTGCTGCTGTGGGCTGCTCCTACCAACCCGTGCTGAGCCTCCTACCTCATCTGCGAGGAGACAGGGCAAGTTCCAGGCTGAGGGGCATGGCTTCTGAGATGGTTCCAGTCCTTCTTCCTGGCTCGTTCCTTCCACTGGTACTCACAGCTTCCTCATTTTTCCTAATGGGAAAATCAAGGCACTAAAATAAGAAAAATCACTTGTTTTGGTTCATGTCACAGCTATACTGGGATTCTGAATAAACACAAGAACCAGATAATATTCTAGAAAAAGTAAAATTAACTCCTACTTCATAAGATTCACCAGAATTAATTCTGTAGAGATTAAAGAATTAAATATAAAAGGAAAAAAAAGGAAGAAAACTAAATTAGTAGAAAATTATTTCTGAATTCGGAATGGGAAAAGAAGATTTAGCTTTATAGAAGCAATGAAAAAAGTAACAAAACGCAAGGTAATCCAACTGCGACAAAATGTAAAACCCCTGTATGTCAAAAAACAGCAAGCAGAATTGAAAGGTAAGCAAAAAAAGGCCAGGTGTGTTGGCTCACACCTGTAATCCCACCACTCTGGGAGGCTGAGGCAGGAGGATTGCTCAAGTCTTGGGGACCAGCCTGGGCAACATAGTGAGATCCTGTTCCTACAGAAAAATTTAAAAACTAGCAAAGCATGGTGGCACATATGTGTGGTCCTCGCAAAGGTTAGGGTTAGAGGATCACTTGAGCCCAGGAGTTCCAGGCTGCAGTGAGCTATGGTTGCATCACTGCATTCCAGCCCGGGTGACAGACGGAGGCCTTGTCTCTAAATAAATAAAAAGGTAAGCAAAAAATAAAATAACTGTAACAGGATAATATTCTTTATAGTATTTGAATGTAAAAGGTAAAATGTAATTAACAGATAATTCACACAAAAATATAAAAGTCCAATTAATATGAAAAAAATGCTCGATTTCATAAGGAAACACCGAAATTCATTTCACCAATCACAAACATGGACGACAAAAAAGGGAAAGCTCATGAAGTGAGATGAGACAACCATTTGAGGAAATCAGCAATACATGTATTTTTTCAGCCTTAAAACTGTTTTGACTTCTAAGATGTTTATAAATATCTCCTAAGGAAATAGTCATAGATACATAGGAAGATAACTATACAAGGACATACTTAGCAAAAGCATAAAATCGGGAACAACCTAAACATCCAAAGATGGAATGGAGCATGTGACTAAACAGATCACAGTAAAAATTCATACGCTTAAATCATGATTTTTGGAGAATGCTTCATGATACTGGAAATGACAAAATATAATGTTGGGTGCAAATGCTGAATATAAAATCATATGTAAACATGATACTAATGTTGCCAGGTAACAAAGAAAGTGAAGAAGAAGGGAGGGACAAGCTGGTCTAGAGACCGGATTAGGATACATTTAAAAAGCTTAAAAAGGGCAGACAGAGACATTAGATTTTTTATTACTTCTTTATAATCTGGAGATGGTTGGCATTTTCTGTAATATATTGTTTTTATAATTGGAAAAATTCTATTTATGCTAATTACCACCCTCTAAATATTTCTCAGCTTTATAAAATCATGAAAGTATTTGCAAATACTTTTTAACAGGAAATTTTTTTTTTTTTGAGATGGGGTCTTCAGGGGGAGTGCAATGGTACAATCGTAGTTCACTGTAACCTCGAACTCCTGGGCTCAAACTATCCTCCCATCTCAATCTCCCAGCTACTCAGGTATGAACTACCACACCCAGCCAGAAATTCTTATATTTATTATTAAATGCAAAGAAGAAGGTGCAAAACAATGTGATCTTTACTATGTAGAAATTTACATGAAAGAGACTGGAAGCCTATGCATCAGAATGTTAATAGTTGTTGCTTTTAGGTAGTGCCATTGTGTGTAATACTTTTCTACACCTTACAAATTTTCTACGATTGTTATATATTGTTTTCATAATAAGAAACAGATAACAGTATCACAATTAGAGGACTAATACATCAAGAAGCTGCTATTATCAACAGTTAAATTTCAAAATACAGAGTATCAATAGCTACAAAAATTTGCCCTGTGACCAAGAGATTTATTTTTTTTAATTTAGGAACCACTGGTATACCTTCAGAAAACAGTAGGAATTGGTGTGTGTGTAGGAGGTGGTAATGAATCATATTTTTTTTTAGCTGTCAAACTGTTTTCTCCAGGCAGCAGTTCTGTGACGGTCCAACTGAAGTATGAGAACCTTGATAGTAGGGACATTACCAGAAAAATGGCCCAAAGGTCGATGGGGGGAGGAACAGTAAATGATCAAAAGAGTAAGGCAAGAGTCCATGAAAACAGAAGCGTCAATAGAGAAGGATCAATAACTTATTTGATCCAAAGGAACTGAAAGCAGGAACTAAAACAGGTATTTGTAACACCCACGTCCCTAACAGCATTATTCACAACAGCCAAAACGTGAGAGCAACCTGTGTCCATCAACCCGTGTCCATCACATGAATACATAAAATGTGGCATATCTACACGGCGGAATATTATTCGGCCTTAAAAAGCAAAGAAATCAGGTCAATGCTACAATGTTGTTGTAATCCTACAACATTAGATGAACCTTGAGGACACTGTGCTAAGTGAAATAAGCCAGTCACAAAAGGACAAATGCTGTAGGGTTTCACTTATTTGAGGTACATAGAATAGTCAAATTCAAAGAAACAGAAAGTACGATGGTGGTTGCAGGGGAGCTGGGGGGAGGAGGGAATGGGGAGTTGTTGTTTAATGAGGACAGAGTTTCTGTTTTGCAAAATGAAAAGATTCCAGAGATGGATGATGGTGATGGGTGCACAACAACGTGAAAGTATTTAATGCCAATGAGCTGTGTACTTAAACATGGTTAAGATGGTAATTTTTCTGTTATATATTTTACCACAATTAAAATATACACGTATATATTTTAAGTATCTGTATTTACATATAGATATAGTCTTATCTGTGTATATGTGTGTGTATATATATATTTCCTCTATAAATATATGAAAGAAAGAAAGAAACCATCAGAATTAGAAGTCCTGAATAAGTTTCCGATTTGGCATGCAAGAAAGGTTTAAGGAGTGTCAATGATGCAAGCATCAAATGACCTTATTTCTGAGACTAAATTCTTTAAATATAAATTATAGAAGTCAGCTCAGAAGTGAAAATCCAGATCAAAAGTGAAAATAAGAAGGGATACTGTGTGTAATTTGAACATAATATACCAAACTTCTTTGTGGTTTTTTTTGAGACCCTCTCATAATAGCCAGCTTGGAAAAATTCCCCACAACTAGGAAAGAACCTACAAATCCAAGCAACAATGATGACATTTTCTCATCAACTAACAGGAAAAAACATAAGCATAAGGGAAACTCTGAGTGTCCTTAAAATGTACTCGATACCCATTTCACGCTATTACCACAGATTTAAAGAATTCTAGAGCTGGACAGAGGCTCTCAGATAGAACTGTTCCAGGACTCAGATGTCTAGAAAGGCTTCCCCAAGGTCACTGAGAATGCCAGATTTAAAGACAAGCCCCTGGAGAAGAGTTCTATTTTGTTTGTGTTTTATTTAATTTAATGTATTTATTTATTTTGAGATGGAGTTTCGCTCTTATTGAACAGGCTGGAATGCAATGGTGCAATCTCGGCTCACTGCAACCTCTGCCTCCTTGGTTCAAGCAATTCTCCTGCCTCAGCCTCCTGAGTAGCTGGGATTACAGGCACGTGCCACCATGCCCAGCTAATTTTTGTATTTTTAGGAGAGACAGGATTTCACCATGTTAGCCAGGCTGGTCTCGAACTCCTGACTTCAGGTGATCCGCCTACCTTGGCCTTCCAAAGTGCTGGGATTACAGGCATGAGCCACCACGCTTGGCCGTGTTTTATTTTTTTAAAGAGGTGGCTATTTAAAGGTAAGAAAGCAAGCGTAATTGGAATGCTCTTTCCACAAGTCATTTTATTCATTAATTTTGTTCAAAAAATACTTGAGTACATCTTGTATAACTCTGCCAGGCACTGGGCTAGGTGCTAGATGATGAACAATATTTCATCATCCTTCCTGTAGCAAACTGGCAATTACAATGTAAAGGAGGCATACAATGCTATTAGTACACATAAGAGGGGGCGCTAATCTGGTCTAGCTAGATTGGCTGAGGATGGCAACCCGGAGGTAGTGATATTTTTAATAATAATAGTAATCACTGTTATCATAGCAAACTTTATTGACCACCATTATCGGTCAGATAAGGCTTTAAAACTTTCTATGCATGAATTAATTTAATCTTCCCTACAATCCTATAAAGTAGAATCTTACTGATGAGGAAATTGAGGCACAGAGAGGTCTCACAGCTCTTAAGTAGTGAAGTCAGACCAGATTGCATGCTTTTTCAAAATCTGCTTCTAGGGAAACCCAAACAAAGACAAGACAGGAATGAAACTTAAGGATCAGAACATTCAGGAAAGAACTGAGATGCTCTGAATAAGTAAAGAGGGAGAAATAGGGTAGGGTTACTACAGATGGGAGAGACTGAGGAAGGATGGAAGGGATACAAAGCCCATGACCAAAAGCTCTGGGCAGGAGTGGTTGATTTACATAAAGTTCTGTGGAGTGGGAAACAATTCTCTTCTCCAACTCCCCATGAACTTGTTAGTGCTGTGATGACCTGGTTATGCACAAGCTGGAACACATGCTCTGCAGAGGCCCCCATCAATCTGGGTACAGGACATTTAACAAACGGGTAAGAATTAAAGCAGGGAAGGAGAAAGATGAGGATGCTTTTAGATGCATCGCCCTGAAGGCAGTCAGAGAATGGATTAGGGAAAATTTAGCAGGGAGAGAGTTGCTAATCCATTAACACAGATAAAAGGTCATGGTGACCAAGAAGAAGGACATGACAGATAAAGTAGATGGGTTTGAAAATTGTTGATAGGTAGAATTTTGACCAGATTTGCCTTCTTACTGGATTCTGAAGGTAGGAGAAAGGATCAGTAAGTCACAGGTTTCAAGCTTGGGTATTTGGATCAATTTGGAACCTCTTGGATATGAGGTGCCAACAAGATATCCAAGTGCAGATACCTAGTGGGCACTGGAATATTAGTAAGGAGCTTAGAGACTGATAGAAAGAACCTGAAAAGGGCAATGAGAAGGAAAAGCAAGAAGGGTAGGGTGAGTCTTCAAAGGCCAGGGAGGAGAACGAGTCAAACCCTGCTCACCACTGAGAGGCTGGGGAAGACAAGAATCCAAATGCATCTGACGAACGTGGCCCACGGGAAAGAGAGGAGGGCGACTATTGGCTTTGGCTAGAGCGGAATCCGCTTGGTCACCGGTGCAAAAGCCAGACTGGAGCAGCCTGAGGGGTGGGCAGGAGTGAGGACAGGGAGGGAATAAGTAGAGACAATTCTTCCAAAAGCCTGGCCCTGGCAGGAGAAGTGAATGGAGAGGTAGCGAAAGGCAGGGTGATACTAAAGGCCTGTGTTGTTTAAAATGGGAAAGACTTAAGTAGGTTTCAGTGCTCGCAGGACAAAGTCAGTGGGGAATAAAAAGTACACGGTCAGAGAGAGAAAGTCTTTGAGAAGGTGAGAGGGAAGGGCATGGGGTTCAGGGCCTTGGACACGAGGAAGGACTCCCCTTCCACTGAAACAGGAGGCAAGGAAAGCCAGGCAGGTGCAGATGAGGAGTGCTGATTCACAGCGAGAACCTAAGTGAGTCCACCTTCTGGCCTCTCTTCCCTCTGTGACACCAGAGGGATGGCCAATTACTGAGAGTAAGTAGTGAGACGCAGGAGGTGGAGAGTGGGCAGTGTGTGCAGAACTGCTGGGAGATGCAGGGGCACTGGGATGGCATGGCAGCCGCTGGAGAGTGGAAAACTGCCTCCTCAAGTGTGTTTCTCCTGCCTGCCAAGTCATGGGCGCCACATCCCAGTCCTCTATGCGTGTGTGGCATCTATCACACAACACTAAGAACATAAACAAAACTGTGACTACGCTGAGCAGGGCCTTGTGAGAAGTTGCATCTTCCACACAGTGAGATCCGGGAAGTCAGCTGTAGTAAGTGACATCAATTTTCTGTAGGCCTTCACCGCATATGTACAACAAAGACAATGGTCTACACAGAACATGATGGCCCCCCTATGACAACATGCAGCACAATCCCTCTTCATTCTACGGTCAAACCCAGTCTGTCTGTGCAACCCAAATGAGGGATTTTGACGGAAATTACATCATTAGTAACAGATCTTCATGTTTGGTCTGAACCAGATTCTGTTTCTGGTGCTGTCAACCCTACTAAATGTGGGCAGGTGATCACAGTCCAGGCTCTTCCTGGTTGCCCGGGTGGTGGTGGGAAGCTGAGTGGGGAGAGGCCTGTCCTGGCCACTTCTCCCAGGCTCGGCTCTCATTCCCGCTTTTGCCAGGAAACTGCTAGAGAAAGCAGAAACAGGGGCCAGGAGCTGAGCACAAAGATACAAGTCCAAACACAGGCTTGGGAAGGTGGTATTTCAAATGAGTGGAGAGGACGACGTAAACTTGAAATGCGTCTTTCCTTGCAAAGTCCTTTTGCAGATAGGGACAAATAATTCTGGTAATGAATATGAAGCATCCCTGGGTATTTTCAGAGCACGCATCTCCCAAGGAGCTCAAAAGAAAACACTTTAATTCTGTGTCCTTTTGAGAGAATGGGAATTAATAACAAAACGTGACTGATTCTGCCAACTGGGGAGTCTATTATGAAGAGTGAGACAGCTGAATCACAGGAGAGTGGAATGCACTTTTGCTTTATATGTTTTTCCTTTACTAATTCCTTTTTTGGTGTTCGTTTATTATAAAGTTAATATATTATTACCAGCCAGCAGTTACATAGTGCACACTGTGAACCAGGCACAGCTCTAAACCTTTTGCATACTTTAACCCAAACCATGAGGCAGGTACTCTTATTCTCCCCATTTAGGGAGGGACACAAGCCTGTGTTCAGTAGCAGAGCTGGTATTCCAATCCAGGCAGCCCAGCCTCAGAGTCCTGCACTAATCACTTCCCTACACCACCACACCATGAAAGCACCAAATTCAAAGTCCTAAAATGTAGGGTGTCAAAAGAGAGCATCACCATTTATTCTACCGTTCTAACAGAATCATTTGGGTGCCTTTACTACTCTATTCAGCCTTTGGTTTCCAAATCAAGGAGTCTTTTAAAAGAAATAAAGTTCTATATTCAAATAAATATGCTCCACCAAACCGTTTACAAAACCTTTCCAAGCAGAGATTCGACTCATAGACAAGGCTTGCTTAAAATCAGATCTACTTTTGCATACAATATACTTGTTATTAAAACAATTTTTTCCTTTACAAGCATCTTTACATTATGAAAAACGTCTTTCTTAAGAGTATTTATTTTTTGTCTGGCCCACATTTCATTATAATGAGTTCCAAATCACTCATTTTTGAATCCACACATATCCAACTTTTCAGATAAGAAAAGTGAAGTTAATTTTGTTCTTCTTGAAGTCGCCTGCAGGCTCAGGCTAGATCTCACTTTTTATGGTCTATTTCTGTGCAGATAAGAACATCACATTTAACATGGGAATGTTGGAACTTCTGGAGGCTTCAGCAGGGTTAGCTTCATAAAACAAGCTAAAAATGCCTCCCACCACATACAGCTTCCATCAGTGATCGTTGACATAAATGTTTCATGATATAGAAGTTAGAGTATGCCAGTCACTTGAGGGTTGACCAATGTGAACTGTTATTTCCTAGACTTGAGTACATGCCGCATGTGGTCTATACAAACATTCTTTAAGTTCCTTTGAAATAGACCCACACATATATGGAAAACTGATTCTCAAGAAAGGCACCAAAGCAATTCAATGGAAAAAGGAAAGTCTCTCTAACAATCCATGTTAGAACAACTGGGAAAAGGTATGCAAAAATATGAACCTTGACTTCTACTTAACCCCATATACAAAAATCAACTGGAGATAGATCATAAACTAAAGCATAAAAGCTAAAGCTATAAGTCTTCTAACAGAAAGCACAGAGAAATATCTGTACAATCCTGGGGAAGCAAAGATTACTCAGGAAACAAAAAATATAGATAATATAGAAACTTTTTTTTTAATTTTTAAAAATATATTTTTTTTTTGTAGAGAGTTGAGGTCTTGCTGTGTTACCCAGGCTGCTCTCAAACTCCTGGGCTCAAGCGATCCTCCCCTGCCTTGGCCTCACAAAGGAAAAACATTTTTGATCAATGAAATTATTTCAAAATTAAAACCTTTTGCTCATCAAAACACACTTTTAAAAAACAGCAGGTAGACCACAGACTGGCAGAATATTTGCATTATAAACTTCTGACAAGAATATTTTATTCAGAATATGTGTAACATTCCTACCAACCAAAATAATAAGAAAGACAACCCAATTTTAAAACAGGCAAAAGAAAAAAGACGCAAAATACTTGAACAGACACTTCAAAAGAGAATATACACAAATGGCCAATAAGTATATGTGATTCATCAAGAAAATGCAGATTGAAAACCACAATGAGATACTACTTCATATCCAAGAGAACGGCTATAAGTAGAAAAACCAGCAATATACAATGTTAAGATACTGGGTCACCTGGAACTTTCATAAATTGCTTGTTGGAGTGTAAAATGGTACAATTACTTTGGGAAATGACTTGGCAGTTTCTTACAGAGGTAAACATACACCTACTGTATGGTGTAGCAATTAAACCTAAAAAAGAGTGAGAGTGGGCCAGGTGTGGTGGCTCACGCCTGTAATCCCAGCACTTTGAGAGGCCGAGGCTGGTGGATCATTTGAGGTCAGGAGTTTGAGACTAGCCTGGCCAACATGGTGAAACCCCATCTCTACTAAAATTTTAAAAATTAGCCAGGTGTGGTGGTGCGTGTCTGTAAGTCCCAGCTACTGAGAAGGCTGAGGCAGGAGAATCACTTAAGCCTGGGAAGCGGAGGTTGCAGTGAGCTGAGATTGCCCCACTGCAGCTCAGCCTGGGTGACACAGTGGGACTGTCTCAAAATAAAAAATAAAAAAAGAAAGAAAAGAAAAAAGAGTGAGAGTCAGAGAAAACTCATTCACAGCAGCTTAATATTTATAATAGCCAAAAATGGGGAAAAAATCAAAATGTCGGTCAACAAGAGAACACAGTTTAAAGTTGGGTCTATTCATACAATGGAATACTACCCAGCAATAAAGGAAGAATGACAGCTATATAAAATTGTTGGGTAAAAAAAAAGCCAGACGCAGAAGAGTGTATACTGCATGATTCCATTTAGAGGAAGCTCAAGAACAAGACTGCAATGATAGAAAGCAGAAAGTTTTTGCCAGTGAGGATGGGGAATGACTGAATGGGGCAAGAGGAAACCTGGTGACGGAAACGTTCTCTCTCTTAACTGGGGTCTGGGAACAGGAGCACACCGAATGTCTGTGCATTTCAATGCATGTAAATTTTACATCAATTAAAATGGAGAGATGGTAGGATTTCATTAATTGTTTTGACATCCCCATGTCCTCCTGAAGAATGCGATTTGATTTGCACACTTAGATCCCATCAAATGGTGCCTGTATCTGGATTACTTCAGTTCACAACTAGCCATGGCTGTATCTTCTCTGGGGGACCATCCATACAAGGTATTTCCTCCAGGGGAAAAGAAAGAATTTGCTGGTTCTCCTCTCATTCAACAGTAATAGCCAACCAATAGGCCAGGTCCCAGAACGAGTGTGGGAGTGTTCTACATTCTTGCAGTCACAGAGTGTCTTTTTTAGGCCCACCATTTTTCAGCAGACATCTGACAATCCGCACTCAGAAACATTCTTCATCTCTAGGAAGTTATGCGAAATAGGTGGGAGAAACAAGGTTTGGAAAGGGGGTGTTTGGCATAGGCTGATAGATGTTCTGGTCAATATCAGAAATAAAATCCCAAGTGTGTTCTGCTTGCCTGGGAGCTCACACCCTCAGAGCTAAGTACATTTCACTACTCTCCATCTCTGCTTCCAAGGGCATGGCCTCACAGGACCTGCCCTTTGATCTAGAACTGTACAGGAGGCCCTAAGCTGGTAAACAACTTACAGGGGTACAGAGGTCAGATAGGAGAAGGCCCTTATGACCTTTACTATCTTCAATTGTCTCTAAGCAGCTACATTAAAAATAGCTAACATCCATCAGTATTACTTTGCAAATTTTAGAGGTAGATTTTAGCCTCCTAGTATTGTGCTAGAAACGAGGCTGGGCCTGAGAAGAACCTAAAGCCTCCATCATGTTGCAGTAATTGGCCCTAACTGTAGAACACCTCTGGGAAAGATCTCCAGGGATTTTTCACAAAGAAGCTGCTTCCTAAGTAAAATGAGGGAAGTGTGAGATGGAAACATCAATTCAGGCTTTCTTCTGACACAAACAGATACCACTTGTGTCACAAAAGTTAAAGAACTAATTAGTCAACATCTTACTTTTCCCATCTTCACAGTGTCTGCTGACACTTTCAGGACTGACCTGACGAACATGACAAAGGGATAATTAATAAGGGTTTGGAGCTTTTTTCCACAAAGGAGATGGGAAAGGAGAATGTGAATTGCTTCTTATAAGAAAAAGAGGAGGGAGTATGAGGGTCTATAGCCCAAGAAATAAATGGTACAGAAGGGAAGAATAGGAAATTCTCTCAGAAGCTCTTATGCTAAAGGGCAGGGAAGAAATCAAGCAAGCATATCCACATTTAATTTGTATTAAGATCAGGAACAAGTACCACTACTTAAAGATTTTTTTAAATGACTAAGTTGGATGTTTTACAAGATGCAACGTTCTTCTAGCAACAAAGCTAAAAGATCCTCTTATGGGGCTCTATGATTAATGGCTATGTCTTTACTGGCTGGAAGCGTATCTTTGTATAATAATGTCAGCCCACTGTTTCCTCCCAACCCAGTAATTGTAAGAGTTCGTTTTCCCAAACCCCAGTACCCACTGCAGTCATCGTGCTCCATCTAATCTTTTCCCTGGCTAAATGCCGGGCTAAAGGTATTTCCGATTTACTTGTTCAGATATACTTCTGACAAATCAACAAATGAAAGTACTTCTCCTTTCATGATGGCGGTCAGGGCGCCTGGAAGACCCCACTACAGTTATAAAAGGGGTATGTACACCAACAACAACAACAACAACAAGTTTCAGGGGCCTGAGAGATTTCACCAAATGTCAGGAAGCCAGAAGGATGTGGGGAGAGCACCAAGCGATGAAGCTGAGCAGAGGCAGCTTACAGCCCAGAGAGTTCTGAGCAGGTACTGCCAAGGCAGTGAATAGTTGATTTTATTCAGTTGGACCCCAAAGAGGCTCCAGACTCAGAAAAAGTAAGAACTGTATGTGACAGAAGTGACAAGAAAGGTAGAAGAGTAATTGAAAAGTCTGGAAATCAACAATTATTCTTTTCATGACTACTTCCTGTCTTTGTAAGAAAAAACCTTATAGCTTCCCCACTTCAGAGCAAAAGTAAGAAAAGGGAGATAATTCTCTAAAAAAAATTAAACAAACATCTGGTGAGGACTAAATAGCTAGTGTGGTTAAGAGAACCCCATAGTCAAGCCCTCCTCATTCTGACATCTAGCAGTTCGCCAGCAAGAGGGCTCAGGATGGCTCTGTGTACCCAGGCTGAAGCCTGCTAGAGGCAGATGCTGTCATGCAGAACTTCTAGGCAGCTGTAATGCCACTTCATTTTTAAAAAGAATAGACAATCAAAAATAAAGATATTTTAAAAGTCTGCAACATGAAAGAGAAAAACCAAGATAAACAACAAAAAAGAAACAGAATATTTAAGAAAAAGAAGATTTTTTTTCTAAAAAAACTAAAAAAAAACCCAATTTATTAGTATTCCGGGAAATATTTGAGAATCACATCAACATAAAAACAACAACAAAAAAAAAACAAGAACTACAAGAAAAAGCTCTATGAAATTAAAAATGCAAGCCTCAAATAACAATAGGGAACACTATGTGTGCACATGCTTGAGTAACTTAACCTCACACTTGTATTTCTTTTTTCCTTTTTTTTCTTTTTTTTTTTCTGAGACACGGTCTCATTCTGTCACCCAGGCTGGAGTGCAGTAGCGTGATCTCAGCTCACTGCAACCTCCGCCTCCCAGGTTCAAGCAATTTTCCTTTCTCAGTCTCCCAAGTAGCTAGGATTACAGGTGTGCACCATCACATGCAGCTAATTTTTGTATTTTTAGTAGGAATGGGTTTTTGCCATGTTGGCCAGGCTGGTCTCAAACTCCTGACCTCAAGTGCTCCACCCACCTCAGACTCCCAAAGTGTTGGGATTACAGGCGTGAGCCACCGCACCCAGCCTTTGTATTTCTGATTTAATCTACCATATAGACAATACCTTACCTAGAATGTATTATATTTTACAGTACTGTCAACAGTTTGTAATGGCATATGTGTACTATGTTCATGACAAAGGGACAGTGCCACCATGTCCACTGTTCAAGAAAACCTGAGTCTGTTTTTAACTCCTCTGCAAGTTTACAGAAGTTTACTTCTCTCAATACCTGCTCATCTTTTCTATAGAAGGGGAGTAATCAAAAGTCATAGTTTTTTTTGTTTTCGTTTTGTTTTTTTGAGACAGAGTCTCACTCTGTCACCCAGGCTGGAGTGCAGTGGTGCAATCTCAGCTCACTGAAACCTGTGTCTCCCAGGTTCATGCAATTCTCCTGCCTCAGCCTCCCAAGTAGCTGGGATTACAGGAGTGTGCCATCACACGCGGCTAATTTTTATATTTTTAGTAGAGACAAGGTTTTACTATGTTGGCCAGGCTGGTCTTGAACTCCTGACTTCAAGTGATCCGCCCACCATGGCCTCCCAAAATGCTGGGATTACAGGCGTGAGCCACTGTGCCTGGCCATGTTCTTTTTTTGTTTGTTTTGGTTTTTTTTTTGAGACAGAGTCTTGTTCTGTCACCCAGGCTGTAGTGCAATGGCACAATTTCAGCTCACTACAACTTCCACCTCCCGGGTTCAAGTGATTCTCCTGCCTCAGCCTCCCGAGTAGCTGGGATTACAGGCACCTGCCACCATGCCCAGCTAATTTTTGTATTTTTAGTAGAAACGGGGTTTCACCATGTTGGCCAGGCTGGTCTTGAACTCCTGACCTCAGTGATCCACCTGCCTCAGCCTCCCAAAGTTCTGGGATTACAGGCATGAGCCACTGCACCTGGCCCGGTCATGTTTTTAGAGTGACATATGAAGACTCCTAGAAAATATGAATACAGAAGAACTAGCTTAATATGAAGATTTCGAAATACTAGTACAAATTAATAAGGTACGCGTGAAATCTTCCCTGGGGAGCTTCATGAAGAAGGTAAGCATCCCTCCTATCTGGGTAATTTGCATACCCTCCTTCCTTAAACGTTGAGGCAGGGATTGGCTCATTGGTTCAAAACCCTACCCATTAGTCTCACAGCCCTCTTTATATGACAAAAAAATTCTGTCATGTCCCATTTACTACTCTAAAATCAAATTGTTGATAATATTAACTACTGTACATGCAGCTTTAAAACATGAATATCCTAAATGTAACATAAAAGATAATCTAAAAGAAGCAATTTATAATAAAAAAATACTTCACATTTCATTATATAAATAATTTTCAGGTGCAATTAACTATGTAATCAAATAGATGCTTGTAACTTACTTATAAAGAACAAGCTTGTATTTAAGAGAAGTCAGATTAGAAGCTTTCCATACTAAAAGTGCAGGAAAATGAAAGTAGTAGTATAGGTGGACCAGAGAATGAAAATGAATCTATTCTGTGTATATTAAAAGTATGCAAAAATTATTTTGCATTTTTATGAAAAAAGAGTTAAGTCTAGGTTCAGAAAAGTATAAACTGATCTTTCCCTATATGAATGTCCAACAGGACAACTGAAAGTCATGTGTACTATAGGGCAATTTTTTATATCTTTTCTACTGCAGGACATTAAGGTCTCTGGCTCTCACTCATGAAATATCCTTCATTAGGCTGGGCGAGGTGGCTCATGCCTGTAATCCCAGCACTTTGGGAGGCCGAGGCCGGTGGATCATCTGAGGTCAGGAGTTTGAGACCAGCCTGGCCAACATGGGGAGGCCCCGTCTCTACCAAAAATACCAAAACTATCTGGGCGTGGTGGTATAGGCCTGTAATCCCAGCTACTCGCGAGGCTGCAGCAGGAGAATTGCTTGAACCCAGGATGCGGAGGTTGCAGTGAGCCGAGATCACGCAAAGGTGAGACTCCATCTCAAAAAAAAAAAAAAAAAAAAGAAAAAGAAAAATCCTTCATTGTACCACCAGAACACTCTCATAAATTCCCTCTAATCCTGATGGACAAATCAGCAACACAGGAAGCACAGTAACTTAATATAAAAAAAGACTATGAAGAAATTAATTTAGTTTAGGCTTATGCCATTAACTATAGCCATATTCAACATAATTTCCTCTTTTTGAGTTCAGGATGATTGGTTACTCCATATAGAACATGGAGTGGAAAGCTGTATCTTTGTGACTTTTATTTAGATAGCACAAAATGAGCCTGATTTTTAAAATGTGAACATTCAAACCTGGCTAACTAATGATAAAAAAGGGAGTTTTTCATAGAACTCTACAACTCTCATTTCCTCAAAACAAGAATTAATGCATTCTTTCACATGCGGTCATTACAGGAAGGGGGGGTAGCCATTTACTGTAAATGCCTTTCTGATGCAATTCTACCACCTCTTTCAAAGACAGAATTCATCCAAGAAGCCTTAGTCACTTCTTCAAGAAAAATGCCACTGCACTGAATGTACACAGACTAAACCACATGCCTAAGGAAACAAGATGAGCTGATTCCACCATTAGAACACAGATCGGGAGAAAAGTGGCAGAGAGAGAGAGCTCATAGCTTGTCAGAGCAGATCAAGTAGTATGTCTGAAAATCCCCCCTTTAATGTAACAGTCATTGTTTCATAAATCAAATGCAAACGTAGATTTCCCCTCTGCCTAACTTTTAAAGTATACTTCCTAAAAATATAAGACCCCACTTCTAAGCCAGTAGCAACTGTGGTGATTTAATTTTTAAAGTTTCATGCACGGAAAGAAAAATGGAATCTTTTAAAATTTGAAAATGAAACTATGTTTTGAAGAGGGTAGATTTCACATGAAAAGGGTAAGACAGTGGATAATACAATAAAGCAGTTTGGATGGAAAAACTTCAGATAAATAGTTCTGAACTCTTCTCAAAGAGAGGATCAATTTTTCTAAAACCTCAAAACCACCCAATGGGAAAAAAAGGAATAATTTCTCCAGTTTATCCTTACCTGGATGAGCATGAATTCTTCTAACAGCCAGATGCACACACTTGTTTTTATGGAGGAGTTACTGCTGAGCCAAAGCCCAGGAGTCACTCAAGACTCGAGGCTGCGTGCTGCTGGAGCCCGAAATCCCCTTGATGAATGAAACTGCACATCGTAATATACACATTCAGAGCGGGCTATTGGCTAAATGAAGGCAATGCGTGTGGAAGTCTGATTTGCCACCTTCAGGGCAGGCGTCTTATATCCTAATTCAGAAAGATGACAGGCTTTTTTTTTTACTCCCTAGACAGTCAAAACTAGAAAGGGTTCGTTTTTCTGTAGCATTCTCCCCAACCCTACGGAAACCACAGAGAGAACAAACCACAGTGAGACTTGACTCCTTAACTAGGCAATGCCAATGAGAAAAGAATTATGTTGACACTGGCAATTTACAAATAAGTCTCACACCACTGCCAAAGCTTGTTCATGTTACATGACTGCCTGAGAGTCATACATAGGTGTGGGGATGGTGTGGCTCATTTTTTAAGCCAAGAATTCTAAGCCATAATTTTGGGGCTCCCTGAGGGTAGCAAACTTTACCAAGGAGTGGTAAAAACTCTTAAAAATATATTAATCTTTATGCTATACTAGTGATCAACCAAAACTTAAAAACTAAGAATTACCTAAGTTTGGACTCAGAATCTCTGGGGAGGAGCCCAGGAAAATGAATTTTAACTGGCAGCCTAGGTCATTCTTATGTCCTCTAAAGTTTGAGGACTACTTTTCCTGTTACTGGAACTGAACAGCTGATTATAGCTGCTTCCATCTTCCTTTACCATTCAATTATTTTGTCCTTGATTCCTGCTGAAGTCAGGAGTGACAAGAACAGCAAAGCCTCCTCAGGACAACTTGGGGCTTCTAACTCCAGGGAAATAAAAGGAGAGCCAGGCTGGGTTCACTTGATCTCCCCTCCCTACCCACCTCTGCTTCACTCCACCAAGACAGAAAAGTTCAAGCTGCAGAAACCTGGAAAATGCAGTACTTGAGGGCAAATATGAATATTACACTAACAGATGCTACAGCTGGAAAACAAAAAATATACTGCCAAAGAGAAGAGGAAGAAAAAGAGAAAGAATACTAATGCTCACTGACTCCTTACTATTGTAGAAAAAACTGGGTTCTTGTCACATGACCAGGAAAAGTTACATACACAGACCCTTTGAAGGGTGAGGGGTTACAGAATCTATTGGGCAAAAAGGAAAAAGACTCTCAGCAAAGCAAGAAGGGTTTTTATGAACAGGCCCCCATCTCACAGATTGAATCCCAAGTCACCACCCAGGAACAGGAGAGGCCAGGCTCCTAGCTGCAAAGGGTGAGAACTTCCCGAGGCTCCACCCCCTCCTCCCAGTGCACAGGCTGGTGGGAGACTCTCCAGGGACCTTCCTCCTTATCTTCCTCCTGCATCGATCATTACTATGTTCCAGACACTGCATCAACAACTTTATATGCAGTTTTCTTTGCCAAAGAAGTTTCATCAATAAAACTTTTTCGAAAGTATCTGAACACACAAACTCAGGTGTCTACATCTCACAGCAGGGACACACAGTGCATCCTCCACGGAAGAAGCCATGCTGGCTAAGTGTGTCCATCTCTACCCCAACTGCCCTATGAACAGAAAGGATTTCTTAAAAAGGAAACAGAGAAATACTGTTGGAAATGTATTTAAAAGAAATCATCTTTCCATATTTCCTTTTTTTTTTTTTTTTTTTTGAGACGGAGTCTCACTCTATTGCCCAGGCTGGAGTGCGGTGGCACGATCTCGGCTCACTGCAACCTCTACCTCCCAGGTTCAAGCAATTCTCCTGCCTCAGCCTCCAAAATAGCTGGGATTACAGGCTCCCATCACCACACCTGGCTGATTTTATGTTTTTAGTAGAGATGGGGTTTCACCATGTTGGCCAGGCTGGTCTCAAACTGCTGACTTCAGGTGTTCCACCTGCCTCGACCTCCCAAAGTGTTTGGATTACAGGCAAGAGCCACCACACCCAGCCCTGTATTTCCTATCCTTATTCCTTCTTTATTCAACCTAAGATTGTGTGGCCTTTCAGAAATTTCAAAGAAGACTCCTGTCATCTGTTCTCCTTTCTAACCCGTTTATTTCAATCCAAAGTACTGGGGGAAACCCCATCATTATAATATGACTTGAAAATATTATTTGGACATCACCAACAACTATCAACATTGTTTTTTACTTTAATAAAAAGGGTTTTATCTTTGTCTCCAATATGCATAAAGTTCCTAAGGAAACTTTCTAGAGAAGGGGAGCTCAACTTAGAAAACAGCTTATTTAGGAACAAGTTTTCCAAATCCTCCCCTGCACCTTTGTTTCAGGATGATTACGCATGGTGGCATCCTAACACAAAGGGGAAGGAAGCTGACTTCTGACTTACTACTATGAGCGGATCTGGTACATTTGGTATTCCAAGTGTTTTGCCTAATAGGTAAATGCAGATCTTTTGGGGCAGTGTTTCTCAAATTGTGTTAGCACTAAAACCCCTTCTATTCCCCTAAATGAAATCTTGGGTGAAGGCTCAATATCCTCACATGCTCGCTGCTGTGGTGGGTGGGCTGCAGGGCCCACAGGCCTTCCTTATTTGGGCCCACTTTCTCAACTCATCCCCAGGGTGGCTACAGAGGCAATGCCGCCAAACCCCAAAGGCTGTTTTCTGTTTTCTCAGACGTTGATGATTTTTTAAATTAATACTTTATCATTTTATGGATGCCTTTGTGTCTCAAAGTGGGGAATACACTGAAACATTTTCAAAGTCATGTCCAGTCATATTTGAAATGCTACTTGCAACACTGAGCTTAGGAATTCTGGGACATATTTGGCCAGTGCGGACCCTGACATGAAAATTATAATTTCCATCTGTACCCCTTGGGAAACAATACCCTTAATATATTTGCAAGTTCAAGGTCATTTTAGAAACACAAAATTTTGTGGAGATATAAAGTTTAAATGAATGAGAATATCATCTTGATGATTAAGATCCCTTACCAAATTTCACTTCCACTAGTCACCATTAGTTTGCTACTGGGGACAGTAAGCTTTGGACTATATATTAACACTCAAGCAAATATATATATATATATTTGTACACTGTGTGTGTGTGTGTGTGTGTGTATACCTGAGCTCTAAAATGGGAAATGAATTTAAAGTGCTGCCAGGTAATCATTATCAAGAAAATTATATTAATAATATCAGGTCAGCACAGAGAACAAAGACTGAAATTCCTTCATGAAGAGGCAATATGTACTTCTAAACTTCTGCTAACAAAAGTTTAATAATCTTTTCTTTTTCTGAGTGTTATTTCTCAGTTGGGTTTTTGTTTGTTTGTTTTTTTCAGACAGAGTCGTGTGCTCTGTTGCTCAGGCTAGAGTGTTATAGCACGATCTCAGCTCACTGCAACCTCTGCCTCCTGGGTACAAGCAATTCTCCTGCTCAGCCTCCTGAGTAGCTGGGATTACAGGTGCCCGTCACCACGCCCAGTTAATTTTTGAATTTTGAGTAGAAAGGGGGTTTCAGCATGTTGGCCAGGCTGGTCTCGAACTCCTGACCTTAGGTGATCTGCCCACCTCGACCTCCCAAAATGCTCTGGGATTACAGGCGTGAGCCACCGTGTCGAGCTGTTTCTCAGTTTTAAAAAAGATAATGTGTCTCATTTGGCAAAGCCATCACATTTCAAATGTATGTAAGAGAAAAAAATGTCCAGAGTGAAGCAGCTATCCTGGGTCACCTGGGACTAACTTGAATCAGGGAAGGTCCCAATGTTCTGTAATCAACAGTCCCACAGAATAAACAGTGTTTAAAAGAAGGGAACTTTATATCCAAGCAAGTGTCAGAAGCATGTACATAGAAGGAATAAAAGTGAACTGTCTTCAAAATCCATGTTTAACCATATCCTTGCTTTCAGAATACTTTCAATTTCCTATGATTTCCGTTTTATTATTGACAAAATAATTATGGAAGCACTGTAGTAGGACTCACAGTATCTTAAAATAGTCAACCTCTTTCCGAAAACAGAAGCATGGTTAAGAGAAATAATAACATCCCAGCACTTTGGGAGGTTGAGGCGGGCGGACCACCTGAGGTCGGGAGTTCGAAACCAGTCTGGCCAACATGGTGAAACCTCGTCTCTACTAAAAATACAAAAATTAGCTGGGCGTGGTGGCGGGTGCCTGTAATCCCAGCTACTTGGGAGGCTGAGGCAGGAGAATTGCTCGAACCCAGGAGGCAGACGTTGCAGTGAGTGGAGATTGTACCACTGCACTCAAGCCTGGGCGACAGAGCAAGACTTCGTCTCAAAAAGAAAAAGAGGGAGAGAGAAATAATGACATTAAAGTAGTCCTCAAATACTTACTTATGCTCCCAAAATGTATCTATATATTTGTGGTTTAGGACTGAGGCTACTTTTCCCTTAGGAATATTGCTGCTAATGATAGTACCCAGGTCATTTCACAAAACTTATTTCATATCATGTATCCTATATGTAATATTATATATTCAAATAAAATATATATTTGTATTGCAATACTAATAAAGTATAAAATAATAACTAAGAATGATTTTATCTGTATGCAAATATAAGAAGGTTTAGTCAGGAGGAAGCCAACTGAGCCTCTCAAGAGCTTTGGAAGTTGATGGCACTGGTTATTATGCCTTACTTTATACCCCTGAATGTATCATGTGCTTTTCCCTTGATACGATTATATCACTATTCTCTCTCTCTCTTTTTTTTTTAAAGAGATGGGGTCGCTGGGCACAGTGGCTCACACCTGTAATCCCAGCACTTTGGGAGGCCGAGGCGGGTGGATCATCTGAGGTCAGGAGTTCGACAGCAACCTGACCAACAAGGAGAAACCCTGTGTCTACTAAAAATACAAAATTAGCCGGGCAGGGTGGTACATGGCTGTAATCCCAGCTACTTGGGAGGCTGAGGCAGGAGAATCGCTTGAACCCGGGAGGCAGAGGTTGCGGTGAGCCAAGATTGCACCATTGCACTCCAGGCTGGGCAACAAGAGTGAAACTCCATCTTAAAAAAAAAAAAAAGAGATAGGTTCATGCTATGTTACCTGGGCTGGACTTGAACTCTTGGGCTCAGGTAGTCCTCCAGCCTCAGGCTCCCAAGTAGCTGGGTCTACAGGCATGTACTACAGCACCAGGCTGTATCACTACTCTTAAGCTCATCCGCTATGACTAATACCACTGGGGGCTCTCCAAAATTACTAATACCACTGGGGGCTCTCAAAGTGGGAAGAAAGAAAAAAAGCTTAGAAAAACAGATTTACTTGAAATATGGAAGAAATGTGATAAAAAGTACGTATGGAATTAACAAGACAACCTCAAAAAAAGGCAGGAAGAGAAAAGAACACAATATTGAAAGTTTTCCCAACTTAGATGGAAAAGGTGCTGGACTGGATATATGACTGAGCCAGTACAACCTGGCTGCTCTGTGAAGCAGAGGACAAGAGGCTGACCAAAGGCAGGCGATGTGTGTGACCAGCCATGTGCATGAATGGGATGTGTGCAAAGCCAGCGTGTATGAACTGGGAAGGCCTTGTGTGGCAAACGTGGTAAGAATTTAGTGGTCAGTCTTTCAAAGAGATAGTTATTTGGTCTGGCTGGTGACTCCACTGATGAGAGCCCGAAGTCAAGAGTTCAGTGGTGGTGTGTGTTCAGCTTCATGGTTGCAGAGCATGAGCAGGAGGAGTTAGCTCCCAAACATGGTGCTGGCCAAGAAGGACCAAGCCAGAGCCCATGGACAGCTCGGTATAAAGCAAGACGGCCTCTAGGGCTCCGTTCTTACAATAAAATCATTTTCCTGCATGACACTCTTAATTCCTTACTTAACTGTGGAGGAGAAGAGGGGTGTAGATGTCAAGATATCAGAATCTGAAAAATCCTTTACTATTAACATAGCTTAACTTTAAACAGTTTACTGAAAATGATCATTGGACCCTATCTTATATTAATGAGTTTTATGCATTTAATATTATAAATATGGTCTTTTAAATGACAACACAAACTATGTCCTTACTAAATAGGCTGGTGACATGTTAAAGTGTGAGTGTGAGAGTGTGTGTGTGTGTGTGTGTGTAAGACTGGTGAATTCCAGTTCCAGTAGCAGGCGAAGTTAGGGAAGGGAATGAACAGGAAGGGTTTTGTTATAATCAAGGGTACCTTTTTTGGTTCTTGACAACAGTCAAACTGGTCTAATGCAATGTTTTTCAAACTGTAAGGTAATCCATTAGTGGGTTGTAAAATAAATCCAGTGCACTGAAAGCAGCATTTTTATGAAGATGAAACAGACTAGAATAAAACAGAAAATAACAGTTCACACTCAGTGGGACAACTATTTTTTCATAAAATAGTTTCATGTATGTGTATGTGTTGCATGTACTTTTCCATGATGTAAAACATAATCCTTTCTGTGAGTCCCAGGAAAAAATGGTCTATTAGAAAAGAAGATTAAAGGCCGGGCGCAGTGGCTCATGCCCGTAATCCCAGCACTTTGGGAGGCCGAGGTGGGCGGATCACGAGATCAGGAGATTGAGACCATCCTGGCTAACACGGTGAAACCCCGTCTCTACTAAAAATACAAAAAAATAGCTCGGCGTGGTGGCGGGTGCCTGTAGTCCCAGCTACTTGGGAGGCTGAGGCAGGAGAATGGCATGAACCTGGGAGGCGGAGCTTGCAGTGAGCCAAGATCGCGCCACTGCACTCCAGCCTGGGCGACAGAGCAAGATTCCGTCTCAAAAAAAAAGAAGATTAAAAATCATGTTTGAAATTAGGTGAGTGGATCTTGTGTGAATTTAATTTTAATCAGTGCTATGCTTCTATGTCCTTAACTTGGAAACCAACCCACAAATCAAGATGCATTTACATTAATAATCAACAATTCTAAAGATATCATGCAAGTCATTATTCACTCATTCACCCAGTGTGGTCTCTACTCTCCCCACATGAGGGGTTATGGGGAGAGGATAAAATTTGAGAAAATAAAAAAAAAATCCATGAAATACAGTCATATAATAATAGTTAACACATATTGAGTGCTTATTATGTGCTGGTAGTATTTTAAGTATTTTATACATCATTAACTCATTTTATCCCCTTAATAATCCCATGGAGGTAGATACTAATATTATCCCTGTTTTCCAGATAAAGAATCTAAGAAATTAAGTCAGTTGCCTAAGAGGCAGAGCCAGTATCTGAACCCAGGAAGTCTGGGTCCAGAATCCTAATCCCAACTGTATCGTACCCTTAACAGTTAATGCCACAACCAACCATAATGGAGAGTAAGACTCACACTGGAGAGAAAAGAAGGGAAAAAACACATAAAGGAAACATTACCGCCTGTACTTTGCTGTCTGTCCTCATTTCTCCTGCTGCTCAAGTATAGTCCATAGTCTATGCTACAGATAGCCTCTTTTCCACTTTGATACTCTAATGCATTCTGAACACAGTTCTTAGCAAATTCATTCAAACTCCATCTCTTTCTTCCTTCTCTAGAAAACATGTAAGAATACAATTGAGTGGGTTTCCACTTTTCTGTACTGAATCTAACTCTTATTTATTTCAAAGTTAAAAGGAACTCATTCTCGGGTGTTGGTTCTTAAACCTTTCATATGAGCCAATCATTTCTAACACATCTTTCAGGTCTTATCTCCCCCAAACCAGTGAATCCTGTCACAAGGGCGATTGCTGCTAGTCTGGCTAGACAGAGCTCCTAGGGGTGCCTCTTTCTTGGCACCCACTTGTTCTTTTCTTCTCATTGGTTTTGAATAGAACCCAAATAAATCTCAGGCATAATGTACACTGTGGCAAGTGTACCAATGTGTTTCAGAAAAAATATGAAAAGATATGTGCCAAAAAATTTCTTATTCTTCTAATCTATTCACCCTTGTCTTCAGGTTATATAATAAGTCCTATAGATAGGGCCTAGACAGATAGTAAAATCAGTAAAAATCAACACTATTTTTGGTGGCGTGGTTACCTTTCCTAGGAATTGGGTCCATGAGTAAGAACCTTACTTTTTAAATGTCATTTAAGTGCTGGGTAAACACAATAAGCACTGTGTCTCTCATATGTGAGTTAAAATGGCCAGTGCAAATAAATCCTGCAACTGAAGGCCAAATAATATTTAGGTCTTCATCTGCCAACATAATTTGATGGCCACATAATTTGATATTATTGATTGGCCACATAATTTGATATTTTGCTAATGAAAATGCCTTGTGGCCAAACATAGCATCTTTCAAACATTTTTTAAAAATCTTTAAAAATTAATGTATCATGACGGACAGCACATTGTGATGTGGAGAATTAAATTTATTAGAATAATTTGGTATTATTTAAAAATACAATGAAATATGCAGATAATCAGGACAAAATCTGGCCAGGTGCAGTGGCTCACGCCTGTAATCCCAGCACTTTGGGAGGCCAGGGTGGGTGGATCACGTGAGATTAGGGGTTTGAGACCAGTCTGGCCAACATGGTAAAACCCCGTCTCTACTAAAAATGCAAAAATTAGCCGGGCGTGGCGGCGCATGCCTGTAATCCCAGCTACTCGGGAGGCTGAGGCAGGAGAATCACTTGAACCCGGGAGGCAGAGGTTGCAGTGAGCCGAGATCATGCCACTGCACTCCAGCCCAGGTGACAGCAAGACTCCATGTCAAAAAAAAAAAAAAAGACAAAATCTGAGGAGTAAGTAGACTGTGAAAAGGCTTTACCATAATTTGCTTGTATATACATTCTCCAAATAACTTACTAAAATGAAGACAATGGAAGTTTAATATTCCTTTAGAAAATACAGTTAAAGCGGAGTGTTGTGAAAATAAAATTTCTCGTTGAATAATACTGTCTACATGCCAGTGTCAATGTCATTCAAGAAGCAGGAAATATCATTTTACTATTCATCACTGTAAAACTGTAAGTTATTTTTAGGTATATTTAGGTAATTTCTTTCAATAAACAGATTAAACCGTTTATTTCTACCAAGTATTATTTGTGTTTAAAACCAATACTTTTGACATGGGCTGGGACAGATTCTCTGTAGTTTAAAAAAAAAATAAAAGGATGATTCAAGTATGTACCTATCTAGTCTATCAGCTTCTAAGAAATATACAGCTTTTGGATAAAAGAGTAGTAATGTCTGCACTTAATTAATATGACACATTTTGCAAGTGGTATTAACATGCTGGGACTTTTTTGGGTGATGATGTTCATTTTCCCTGCCCCATTTACCCTGTTTCATTAGCTGCACCTGGGACCAAGAGGATTCATTTTTAAGATCATCAGAAGAGAGTAGTGTCTGGTTGTGGGAATGAGAATTTTTTTTTTTAATTGGGAAGCTGAATGGCCTATGGGGCAGGGGATGGGAATCAAGGGTAGAATTGCAGCCTGAGCTAGTGTCATGCACTAATGTCATATGCTCATGGTTAATATGAAAACTGTATCTACTCAGGAGAAAATAATGTGGAGAATAGCATTTTGTTTGTTAAAGCAATCTGGCAGAGGCCTCCCTAGAATATAGGAATTAGGGGAGTTGTTCTCTGAGTTGAATAAAGGTACGCTCAGCTGAGAAGGACAGGGAACTTCTCAGGGAGCAGCTACTGTTAGAGAAGGAAGTAGTTGCAGTTTTAAAAATTATCCCATAAAACCTTCATTGTCATTGAGGCAAAGAGTGGGCCTCTCTCTTCCTTTCCTATCTGTACACATGGCAGGCTGCCCTCAATCTAGCAGAGTGGAAAAATAGTGTGAACTGGGTATGAGTAGGTTTTGCTTTCCACTACATTTTCCTAAGACAAATACTTTCCAAGTTGGGTATTTAAAAACAAAAAAGATTGAGGTTTAACATTCATTTTTCAAAATTATGAAATGTGTTGAATAAGTACTACTCATTTGTCAGTAAAAGGTTTCCTCTTTAATAGCTCTGTGGCCTTGTGCAATTCTCATCAGCTTGGAGACTCAGCTGCCTCGTCTGTAAATTGAAAATATTAAGGTAGATGTCCTCTAACCTTCCTCCCTTCTCCAAATTTAAATGGTTAATTATTTTGTGACTTTATCTTCTCCTCCAAATATCCTTGATCTAAGTCTTACACAAATTTCACTTTAAACGGAGGGTGAAGGGCGTGTGCTGGCTCACACCTGTAAGCCCAGCACTTAGAGAGGCCAAGGCGGGCGGATGGTTTGAGTCCAGGAGTTTGAGACCAGTCTGCACAACATGGCAAAGCCCTGTCTCTACAAAAAATACAAAGAAATCAGTCGGGCATGGTGATGCGTATCTGTAACCCCAGCTACTTCGGAGGCTGAGCTGGGAGGATCACCCGAGCCTAGGTGGTTGAGGCTGCAGTGAGCTGAGTCATGATGGTGCCACTGCCCTCCAGCATGGGTGACAGAGTGAGCCTTTGTCTTCAAAAAAAAAAAAAAAAAGGAGGTGGGGGGCGCTGGAAATAGTGAAAGAGGGAAGACAGGAGAACTTGCCAAGACAGATTCAAGTGTTAACTGCTTGCTCTGTCCCGGAGTTTATAGTTTTAAGAATCGGCTTATGAATTTCAATTTACAATGGAAATAAAATTAAATATGTATTAACTTTAATTTGGGGGCAGTATTTAGAACATACCTTAAATTATAAGGAGATTCCTCTCTTTTACAAATGCATACTAAGCTATTCCAAATCCAATGCCAGCAGCTATTCACTCTCAAAAACAAAGAATCTAAAGCAAAAAAACTAAACAATAAAATAACTTACAATGAAAAGAAAGCTTTTGATTACCCACGCTAATGTTCCCATTCATTAAGGTAGTAAACTGAAAATTGATTATGGGTATGTATTTATTTGCTCCCTCCACCAGAGATGCTGCATTTATTTTTTCCAATTATTATTATTTTTACAGAGCATTTTATTTTATTGTGGTAAGAACACTTATTATGAGATCTGCCCTCTCAACAAAATTTTAAATACACAATACAGTATTGTTAACTACAGGCACAGTGTTGTACAGCAAACTTCTAGAACTTATTCATCTTGTATAACTGAAAATATACACTCATTGAACAGCAACTCCTCATTTCCCTCTCTTCCAAGCCCCTGGCAACCATCATTCTATTTTGTTTCTATGAGTTTATTTTTGATGTCTCACAGAAGTGGAATCATGCAGTGTTTGTCCTTGAGACAGGCTTATTTCACTTAGCAGAAAGCCTCCAGGCTCATTCACATTGTCACATGCGGCAGATGTCCTTTTTTTAATGCTGAATAGTGTTCCACTGTATGTATATACCACATTTTCTTTATCCATTCATCCATCAATGAATGTTTAGGTTGTTTCCATATCTTGGTTATTGCAAATAATGCTCAATGAATGTGAGAATGTTAACATCTCTTCAAGATCCTGATTTCAATTATTTTATTTTTTTACTATACTTTAAGTTCTAGGGTATATGTGCACAACGTGCAGGTTTGTTACATATATATACATGTGCCATGTTGGTGTGCTGCACCCATTAACTCGTCATTTACATTAGGTATATCTCCTAATGCTATCCCTCCCCCCTCCCCTCACCCACAACAGGCCCCAGTGTGCGATGTTCCCCTTCCTGTGTCCAAGTGTTCTCATTGCTCAGTTCCCACCTATGAGTGAGAATATGCGGTGTTTGGTTTTTTTGTCCTTGCAATAGTTTGCTGAGAATGATGGTTTCCAGCTTCATCCATGTCCCTACAAAGGACATGAACTCATCATTTTTTATGGCTGCATAGTATTCTATGCTGTATATGTGCCACATTTTCTTAATCCAGTCTATCATTGTTGGACATTTGGGTTGGTTCCAAGTCTTTGCTATTGTGAGTAGTGCCACAATAAACATACGTTTGCATGTGTTTGGATATATACTCGGAAGTGAGATTGCTGGGTCCCATGTGCAATAGCATCAAAAAGAATAAAATGCTTAGGAATAAACTTAACCAAAGAGATAAAATATTTCTACACTGAGAACTATATAAGATTAATAAAAGAAATTGAAGAACACACAAATAAAGGGGAAGAAAGCCCATGTTCATGGATTGAAAGACCTACTACTGGTAAAATATCCATACTATCCAAAGCAATCTGCAGACACAATGCAATCCCTACTAAAATCCTAATGGTATTTTCTACAAAAATTTTAAAAAAAATCCTAAAATTCATATGGAACAACAAAGGACTCCAAATAGTCAAACACAAACTTGAGAAAGAACAAATTTGGAGGCATCATACTTCCTGATTTCTAAATGTATTACAAATTTACAGTAACTTTAACAGTACAGCAATGGCATTAAAACAGATTTATAAACCAATGGAACAGAATATAGAGCCCAGAAATAAACCCACAGATAAACAGTTAACTGATCTTTGGCAAGGGTACCAAAAATACACATCAGGGAAGGATAATCTCTTCCACAAATGGTGCTCAGAAAAGTGAATATCCACATGCAACATAATCAAATTGGATTTTGTTATGGTTTGGATCTGTATCCCCAAATCTCATGTCAAACTGTAATCCTAAATGTTAGAGGTGATGCTTGGTGGGAGGTGACTCAATCATGGGGGCACATTTCCCTCTTAGTGCTGTTCTCATGATAGTGAGTGAGTTCTGGTGAGATCTGCTCATTTAAAAGTGTGTGGCACCTCCCTCCCCAACTCTCGCTCCATATCTTGGCCATGTAAGATGTGCCTGTTTTCATTCTGACTTCTGCCATGATTGTAAGTTTCCTAAGGCCTTCCAAGAAGCAGAAGCCGCTATGCTTCCTGTACAGCCTGTAGAACTGTGAGCCAATTAAACCTCTTTTCTTTATAAATTACCCAGACTCAGATATTTCTTTATAGCAATTCAAGAATGGACTAACACAGAAAACTAGTACCAAGAAAAGGGGCATTGCTATAATGATACCTGAAAATGTGGAAGCAGCTTTGAAACTGGGTAACAGGCAGAGTTGGAACAGTTTGGAGGGCTCAGAAGAAAACAGGAAGATGAGGGAAAAGTTTGGAACTTCCTAGAGACTTGAATTGTTGTGACCAAAGTGCTGATAGTGATATGGACAATGAAGTCCAGGCTGAGGAGGTCTCAGGTGAATATGGGAAACCTACTGAGAATTAGAGTAAAGCTATGCTTTAGCAAACAGCCTGGCTGCAATGTGTCCTTGCTCTATGGATCTGTGGAACTTTGAACTTCAAAGTGATGATTTAGGGTATCTGATGGAAGAAATTTCTAAGCAGTGAAGTATTCAAGACATGGCCTGGCTGCTCACGTGTGTAAGCAAAGAAATGACCTGTAATTTGAACTTTTTTATAAAAGAAAAGCAGAGTTTCCAAAGTTTGGAAAATTTGCATCCTGGCCATGTGGCAGAAAAGAAAAGCCCATTTTCAGGAGAGCAATTCAAGCTAAAAGAAAGGTAAGTGCTGATAGCCAAGACAATGGGGAAAAGGCCTCGACAGTATTTCAGAGAACTTCATGGCAGCCCCTCTCATCACAGGCCCAGAGGCCTAGGAAGACTGAACGGTTTCGTGGGTCGGGCCCAGCTGCCCTGCACAGCCATGAGAACTGCTCTCTGCATCCCAGCAGCTCCAGCTCTAGCCATGGCTCAAAGGGGCCCAGGTATAGCTCAGGCCACTGCTCCAGAGGATGTAAGCCATAAGCCTTGGCAGCTTCCATGTGGGGTTAAGCCTGTGGGTACACAGAGTGCAAGAGTGAATGAGGCTCAGGAGCCTCCGCCTAGATTTCAGAGGATATATAGAAAAGCCTGGATGTCCAGGCAGAAGTCTGCTGCAGGGACAGAGCCCTTATGGAGAGCCTCCATTAGGGCAGTGTGGAGGGAAAATGTAAGATTGGAGCCCCTACACAGTGTCCCCACTGGAGCACTGCCTAGTGGAGCGGTGAGAAGAGGGCCACTGTCCTCCAGACCCCAGAATGGTAGATCCACTGGCAGCTTGCACTCCGCACCTGGAAAAGCCATACACATTCAACACCAGCCCTTCAGAGCAGCCACAGGGGCTGAATCCTGCAAAGCCACAGGGGCAGAGCTGCCCAAGGCCTTGTGAGCCTACCCCTTGCATCACTGTGTCCTGAATGTGAGACTTAGAGTCAAAGGAGATTATTCTGGAGCTTTAAGATTTAATGACTGCCCTGCTGGGTTTCAGACTTGCATGGGGCCTGTAGCTCCTTTCTTTTGGCCAATTTCTCCCTTTTGGAATGGAAGTATTTACTCAATGCCTGTACCTCCATTGTATCTTGAAAATAACTAACTTGTTTGTTATTTTCCAGGCTCATAAGCAGAAGGGACTTGCCTTGTCTCAGATGAGACTTTGGATTTTTGAGGTCATGCTGGAAAAAAGTCAAGACTTTGAGGAACTGTTGGGAAGGCATGATTGGGTTTTGCAAAGTGAGAAGGACATGAGATTTGGGAGGGGCCAGGGGTGGAATGATACGGTTTGGATCTGTGTCTCCATCCAAATCTCATGTTGAAATGTAATCCACAATGTTGGAGGCAGGATCTGGTGGGAGGTGACTGGATCACGGGGGTGGATTTCCCTTTGGTGCCGTTCTCGTAATAGTGACTGAGTTCTCATGAGGTCTGGTCATTTAACAGCCTGTGGCACTCCTCTGTCCCCACTGCTCTTTCTTCTGCTCCGACCATGTAAGACATGCCTGCTTTCCCTTTGACTTCTGCCACAATTGTAAGTTTCCTGAGGCCTCCCCAGAAGCAGAAGCCACTATGCTTCCTGTATAGCCTCCAGAACTGTGAGCCACAACTACGTCACATGACGTTGTATTAGTCTGTTCTTGCACTACTGTAAAGAAATACCTGAGACGGGGTTATTTATAACAAGCTTCTTCTTGTTATAATACAGGTCTTCTTGTAAGACCTTATCTTACACCATACAGAAAACCAACTCAAAATGGATTAATGATTTTTTTTTTTTTTTTTTTTGGAGATACAGTCTCACTATCACCCAGTCTAGAGTGCACTGGCGTGATCTCGGCTCACTGAAACCTCCAACTCCCAGATTCAAGCAATTCTCATGCCTCAGCCTCCTGAGTAGCTGGGATCACAGGCGGCTGCTACTGTGTCCAGCTATTTTATTTTATTTTATTTTTTTGTATTTTTAGTAGAGATAGAGTTTCACCATATTGGCTAGGCTGGTCTCGAACTCCTAAACTCAAGTGATCCACCCACCTTGGCCTGCCAAAGTGCTGGGATTACAGGCGTGAGCCACCGTGCCTGGCTGGATTAATGATTTAAACGTAAGACCTGAATCTATAAAACTCCTAGGAGAAAACATAGGGGAAAGTTTCCTGACACTGGTCTAGGCAATGATTTCATGAATATGACACCGAAGCACAGGCAATGAAAGCAAAAATACACAAAAATACACAAGTGGGATGACATCAAGCTGAAAAGCTCTGTACAGCAAAGGAAGAAAAATCAACAAAGTGAAAGGCAACCTACAGAATGGGAGAAAATATTAGCAAACCACATATCTGGTAAAGAGTTAATATCTAAAATATATAATGAACTCCTACAACTCGACAGCAAACAAGCCAAACAACAACAACAAAAGAATTTGATTTAAAAATGGGCAAAGACATTTTTAAATGAATAGACTTTTTTTTTTTTTTTTTTTTTTTGAGACAAGGTCTCACCCAGGCTGGAGTGCAGTGGTGCAATCTCAGCTCATTGCAACCTCCGCTTCCCAGGTTCAAGTGATTCTTGTGCCCCAGCCTCCTGAGTAGTCGGAATCACAGTTGTGTGCCACCATGCCCAGCTAATTTTTGTATTTTTCGTAGAGATAGGGTTTTGCTATATTGCCCAGGCTAGTCTTGAACTCCTGGCCTCAAGTGATACACCCACCTCGGCCTCCCAAAGTGTTGGGATTACAGGCATGAGCCACCGCACCCGGCCTTGAATAGACTTTTGTTGTTGTTGTTGTTGTTTCTGAGACGAAGTTTCGCTCTTGTCACCCAGGCAGGAGTGCAATGGTGCAACCTCTGCTCACTGCAACCTCCGCCTCCTGGGTTCAAGTGATTCTCCTGCCTCAGCCTCCCAAGTAGCTGGGATTACAAGTGTGCCCCACTATGCCCGGCTAATTTTTGTATTTCAGTAGAGACGTTGTTTCACCACGTTGGCCAGGCTGGTCTTGAACTCCTGACCTCAAGTGATCCACCCTGCCTTGGCCTCCCAAAGTGCTGGGATTACAGGCGTGAGTCACCATGCCCAGCAGAATAGACATTCTTAAAAAAGCATACAAATGGCCATCCGGTATATGAAAAGGTGCTCAACGTCACTAATCTTAAGAGAAATGCAAATCAAAATCTTAACATATCGCCTCACACCTTTTAGGATGCCTATTAGAAAAACAAAAACAAAAGATAAATAGTGGTGGGATATGGAGAAATTGGAACCCTTTTACGCTATTGGTGAGAATGTAAAATGCAGCTGTTACGGAAAACAGCATGGAGGTTCTTCCAGAAATAAAAAATTGCTACCATATGATCCAGCAACTCCACTTCTGTATATATTTTTTCCCAATCATTGGTGTAGGCATACCTGAAATACTGATGTGGGTGTATTATGTTGATTATACACATTTCAAATGGGAATGCTACTTTTTTTTTTGAGACACTCTGCCACCCAGGCTGGAGTGCAGTGGCGCAGTCTCAGCTCACTGCAACCTCTGCCTCCCAGGTTCATGCGATTCTCCTGCCTCAGTCTCCTGAGCTGGGATTACAGGCGCAGGCCACTATGCCTGGCTAATTTTTGTATTTTTACAAAATACAAAGGGGTTCACCATGTTGGCCAGGCTGATCTTGAACTTCTGACCTCAGGTGATCCACCCGCCTCAGCCTCCCAAAGTGGTGGGATTACAGGTTTGAGCCACCACACCCAGCCCTACTTTGGTTTTTTTAAAATTACACTATTCTATCTCTGAGGACTAAACAATGCACTGTAAATTGCAAGTGTTTTCTTAAAAACTTTTAACATCAAAAATATTAATGTTTCAAACTTAGAAAAACCTGAGTTATTTTTAATACTACTATAACCTAGTTGTATTTTCCGTGTAATGCCATCCCTGCTAATCAACCATGTAAAACCAAAAGCTTCTTAAAGCTGTAAATATTGCTGACATATTATTTGCAGCCAATTAGCACAATATTCTAATGAGATTATCATCACTGATTCCCAACAGGGGTAGGTAATGGTGTTCATTCATACACTAATATAACTTTGTCTTTCTTATAGCATGCACGTTCTATAAAACTGGAATGATAGTACCTGTAGTACTCACCCGTATGTTTTTCAGCCAATGCTTGGCATATGGGAAATATTCACAAAATGTTATTAACATGATTGTTTTCTTTGCCACGTAAGTTACACCACAAAAACATAAAACAGATCAACATTCCTTAACTATAAGAAACACAACTAAAATAATTTACTGAGTGTGCCGTCTTTTCTTTGTATGTGGCAACAATAGTAGCTACTCTGTATGTATTGGTACATTATTTCATAGCAACACAGGAACACTTTGACATTGTTAAGCACTGAAGTTCAAAACTAGCAACCATAACACACTTACTGTGTGTGTTTAACATCTTGTGTTTTCCTTTATTCATACGTTTAAAAGAAGTGCTTAGCTACCTGATGGTGACCTCTTACACTTTTCATGATAACTTGGGTGTCTTGAAAAAAGAAATAATAGTTTCTGTTTTTACTTCCATTTCCCTCTCGAAAATGAATAAAGAAAAATGGCCAGAAAAAAATGGGAAAAATATAAAATATATATTTTTAAATACATGTTTTTCTTCTTGTTCGGGGTTACTAAACTCAAAAACAGTATTTTATGTCCCCAAATACTGTTTAAATTTCTACCATAATTTATCCCCTTGAATCATCAATAGTCTTTTTCTCAAGCCTACCATTCTCTGAAGCCACTACAATCTTGTCCTGTGACACGTAGCTTTAGCTTTTGAAATGGAACAGAGAAGAGACAAAAGCGTATGAACTGAAGCCACAGCAGGGGCAAGGATTTAGCCTCCTTTTCTGTACATTCTCAAAACTGTTGGCTGTAGGGACTAAAATACACATTCTGGGGCTTTTCTACTGGATTCCAGTCATGTACCATGTACTAGGAGTAAATAAGGACAACAGGAAATCAGGAAACAGGCTGGAATTCACTCTTAGAATTTCTTCCAAATGACAACCACCAAAATCTAGTTAAAGACTCGTTTTATGATTTAACTTTTTTTAAATTGGGGATTCCAATGTAGTGGCTTTGAAGTATTTATCTGAAATCTCTTTAATACCACTTCCCAA
The DNA here is from genome assembly GCF_009828535.3 of Hylobates moloch. Taxonomy (NCBI): domain Eukaryota; kingdom Metazoa; phylum Chordata; class Mammalia; order Primates; family Hylobatidae; genus Hylobates; species Hylobates moloch. The sequence continues at coordinate 211,864,302 of NW_026652276.1, forward strand.
GCACCTGACTCTGCCTATGCTGAGATATTACTCTGAGTTCATCAACCAAGAACAAAATGGGGGGAAAAAATACCCATTGCTAACCCAAGTTTCAGTGTAGCTTATAAAATTACTTGGAAGAAATAATCAGAGAGGCATGAGAACAAGTAGTAGGGTGTTTCAAAAGGCAAAAGGAAAGAGAATGAACTCAGTTCAATGGCAAATACAAGATCAACGTTGGAGCAATTTCAGGACACTGGTGATGTCGAGCTACATAGCACGTTGCTACCTTGGGAAAGACAGAAAGAGTATGTCTTTGTGGCTCTTATACAGGAGCTGCTTATTTAGTTTTTCCAAGACAGGATTTTTAATTAGCTCTCTATGATTATTCTCTTTTTTGTTTTTCCTCAATTTATACAGGGCTCTAGATCACCTACTACTAGTCTAACCCCTCGGTCATTTTCCTAGGACTGGCTTTCAGCTGCTTCGAAATGATGTGACTGCCAGGAAAGTACTACTGCATCACCTTGGGCCTTTCTAGACCCTTTTCTAGGAAGAGATGATACACTAATTGTTTCCTAACCCAAATGCTATAAATGCACAAGACTGTAGAATACTGGACTGGTTGGCCAGGTGTGGTGACTCACACCTGTAATCCCAGCACTTTGGAAGCTGAGGCAGGCAGATCACGGGGTCAGGAGTTCGAGACCAGCCTGGCCAAGATGGTGAAACCCCATCTCTACTAAAAATACAAAAAATTAGCTGGGTGTGGTGGTGGGCAGCTGTAATGCCAGCTACTCGGGAGGCTGAGGCAAGAGAATTGCTTGAACCCGGGAAGCGAAGGTTGCAGTGAGCCAAGATTGTGCCATTGCACTCCAGCCCAGGCAACAGTGCGAGACTCCATCTCAAAAAAAAAAAAGAATACTGGACTGGTTTAATTATCCTTCAAAGTAAATGGTGAGTCAAAGAAGAATGAACGTATTTGAGGAACAGATGTCCAAAGCAGGATTCATGTCCTCTAATGTAAGGCTAACAAGAAAACATCAGAAAATTTTTATTATTGTGTGGGTTCTATTTATCTAATGAAAAAAAACACATTATGGATCATTAAAAATAATCTTAGAAAATTAAAAAAGAAATCAAAATGAAATCCTAGAGAGTGACTTTTTCAAATAATTTTGACAGATACACTGCGGCAACCACCAGCCTTCAAGTCTGCTTTATTATCTTCTCACAATCCTTTCAAACTCTAGATACTACAAAACAAAGTAATCCGAATTGTGCTATGTGCTTTAAAAATAACTGTAAATAATTAAAAATAATTGTAAAATATAGGAAAATGTTAATCTATAATACTAATATTCGGCTAAATTTTTGGTGAATCTGCTCTATTTAAGGATACAGAAAGGCTTCATTAATCATAATTGAAATCAGGACATAGTCAAAGAATCAAATGAGCAACTTCAGCTTGGCTTCCATAACAAAACATTTAGAAACTTCTACAACCACCAGCTACTCCAATGAGATCTTTTCAAAGCAGGAAATTGGGATACAATATCTTGTTTATTGCCTGTTAGCTTTAGAAATAGCCCTCAAAGACAGGTCAATATTGGTTTGGTTTTGTTTAAAAGAACAATTTTGCATATTATAATCTTTAAAATTTGTCATATTTATGGTGAAATCTTAGATGTATGTACATAATTGCAATTCCTTTATAAACTTGCATCTGAAATCAGTGACAATTTTGCTAAGACAAGGATGATACAGAATCACTGTGATAATCTAACTAGAGTTTCAAAGTAAAGACACAATAGATTTCAGATTTTGTCTTTTTCCAGCACTAGCTTTATAGCTAGCACCAACCATACCTCTCACATAAGAAACCAAGCTGCAAACCTACACCAGTTAAAAATTAAGTTCTTCTACCATTTGATACAGCCATCCCACTACTGGGTATATATCACCCCCAAATTAAATCATTATATAAAAAGATACCTGCACTCATATGTTTATCACAGCACTATCCACTAGAGCAAAGTTATGGAATCCACCTAAGTGTCCATCAACTGATGACTGGATGAAGAAAATGTGGTGATATATACAATGGAATACTACTCAGCCATAAAAATGAAATAATGTCTTCTACTGCAACATGGATGGAACTAGAGGTCATTATTTTAAGCGAAAAAATTCAGAAGTGAGAAGTCAAATACTACATGTTCTCAATGATAAGTGGTGCTAAATATGTGTGCACGTGGACATAGAGTGTGGAATAACAATCACTGGAGACTTGGAAGGGTGAGAGAGTGGGAGGTGGGTAAGGCATGAGAAATTACTTAATGGGTACAATGTACACTATTCAGGTGATGGTTACACTAAAAGCTCAGGCTTCACTACTACACAATATATCCATGTAACAAAACTGCACTTGTACCTTTCAAATTTATACAAATAAAAAAATTCAGTTCTCATTTATCTTGGAAGAGTGAATTATCATTTCCAAAAGTTTTAAATGGATCCAAACCTTAACTGTCATTTTGCAGTCTCATTAAAAAATACATGAAGGTGAGGACTCAGGTTTTACCATGAAATCCTTTTCCCCTACTAGACTGCAGCTCCTTAAACTGGGTTATAATGTATGACTACATTTCAATTAATTAGATGTTGAGATAAATGCTAAAAATGCTTGAAGAGATTAGGTAGATGACTTCAACACATTCCAATATACAAGCTCACTTGCACACTATGAAAGTTTAAGATACTAAAAAATGACAAGGTGATGAACTTCAGCACAGAAAAACAATGCAACACTACACTTGGGCCAGCAGATGTCTCTCTACAACCCATGGCACCAACCAAGAGATAACCAGGTATCTAACAGCACAGAAGGATTGATCTTATTCAAAACGGTAAACAAAAGGATTCTTAGGTATTGATCAGGAGGAGAAGAATGCTCAAGTTCAGACAGAAAGTTGAGGAGGGAACAGTACGTGAAAAAACAGAAACAGAAGCTTATTACAAAAGGAAGGAGAGAGCTCGGCCCATAAAGAATAAAGTTAAGGCAGGTTTGAGGCATTTTTAGGGGTAAAAAAAAGGTGTAGAAGTTACTGAAGAATACGGGGAGAAGGGCAAGAAACCACACGTCCCTACCATAGCACTGAAATACTGCAAGCTTGTCAAAGAACAACCGACTAGCAGGTTAAGAAATCCACTTTGCTGGTTATGATGAATAAAAAGAGAGAAAAAGGGAAAAGAAAAAGTGATAGAATTAAAAAAACTATCCCAGCTTGCATATAGTAAAGGTCTTACTTCAGGAAACCACATACACACATGTACAAATATGTGTGCTGGGCCCTAAGGTAACAGGTATTTCCTCCTGGGGGTTCTAATAAAAAGGTCTGAAAACCATGGAGATATTCAGTGCACCCCCAGTGCCCCACCTCTCCCTCAAGCTAATAATGCCAGCTGCAAGACCTCCAAAACAGAAACATAACTGTCAAAGGTAATATCCCAAAATCCCCGAAGGAAGACATGGTAAAACATACAACATCATATTTAAAATAAACTATGTAAATTATGAAGCAGAAGTCAGGGCCGAGGAATATGCAACATGAATTCCATGAGAAAAAGTCTAACTACCAGATGCAGCTCTCAGCCCCATCCCTGGCATCTTTTCCCACCCTGAATGAACAGATGCTGAGGGGCTGAAGGGGAGCTGGCAGGAGAGACAGCAAGGCTGGGGACGAGGCGGATGGCAGGACCTACAGCATCTATCTGGGCAGGAATTGGTGAAGATCCAGAGAGATGGGAGTGGAGTGAGAAAAAGATAATCCATTCAACATCAAATCCCATCACCAAGCAGAGAACTGGACACGTAATATGCCCCTTATTAAGTTTGCTGAAGATGTCAGTAGGTCTCAGCAATGCCAACAGTTTTATTACAATTACAGGAAGTTAGTGCCTAAGCAGGCATGATAGTTTGGAGCTTCTTATTCCAAGGTTATCACCTGCCATTATCAGAAAATGGGAGTGCTGCTGCTTTTCACTCTATCCTCACCATCTTTAGTAACTGTCAGCCATTTCAGTAGCCACCTGGAAGCTACGCTATACTCCCCTTGAACTACATCTTCAAGAATTTCAAAGAAGTTTGTTTCGTTTCAAACTGGAAACCAATCTGACACTTAGAAGGTCAAAGACAAAAATGAATGGGTGCTCAAGGACTTAGGGTGCTCAAAGATTAAGACGTTTCAAAGAGGTTTTAAGTTACGTTTCTCAGAGCCAGGATAACAGACTATACAGAGGCCATGTCAGAACTTACCAATGATGTTGGCACTTGCTTTAGGAGGAGAGTTTGCTTTTGTTGGGTATTTTTGGTTTGTATAATTGGTTTATTTGGGGCTTACGTACATTTAAAAGAACTTAATAACAGCAAACTCCTACATACTATTTACTATGTGCCATGTACTATTCTAGGCATTTACAAATATTAACTTATTTAATAAATGTATATAGAAACTGCTAATCTCAGTTACCTGTTGAGTGGTTTATTCTGTTTCACTAAAAGTATCTCCATTTCTTCCATTTTCCTCCTGCAAAATAGGAGAATATCGTTAGTGAGTAGGTACAAATGCACACAAAATGTTTTACATTATTATTTGCTATTTTCCAAACTCAGAGTGCCAAAAGGGCTTCATTGAACTTTAGCCAATTATTTCAGCTGCCTAATTTTACTGAGTTCCTAAACAGAATCTTAAGAAGACATAATTACTACATACACAGATAATAAGAGATCTGAAAAACAAATAACTTGTGGCTTCAAAAGAAATTAAGGTGACACAATAAAAAGTTAGATGCACAGGGAAAGAAATTAGAGTAAGACTCTCCCGGACTTTGAATCCTTCTACATTTGATACGACGTTTCAAACCACACTCCCTCTGAAGTTCTTTTTCGGGTGGGCAGTACGTTTCCTTCACTAGGTGAAATAATTGCTGTTCCAAAGATACAAACAATTGGTGGATCTGGTTTTAAAGATTTACTTAAAATTTTTAAAAAATGATAATGGAAAGCATTTGTTAAAAAAAGAGGTTATTCCCCAGAAAAGGTGATTGTTCATAGTCTCTGGCAGGTGACATTTACCTTTGGGAACTCATGAGTGTCTAGGTTCTGTCTCTGAAATCTCTGGCTCCAAAAGTCTCTCTAAGTTGCCAGAGATGATCACGTTGATTAATACCGATTCATGTTAACAAAGCTCACAAGAGACTGATAAAGCCAAAATGGCCAAGTATTCACTTATAGTGAAAAATGTAATTGTCAGATATCCAGGACACTTGCTCCATCCAGTTTGGAAGCCAGTAAATCCAAGTTATAGGCACCTCACAGGCAGGCAAAGATTAGGCCAAATTAACGGCAGATTGCTCAGTGAGCATATCGGAGCAGTCACCACCTAGATGCCAATGGCCTCCAAAACGATCTCTCTAGCCAAGCATTATCCTACCTTCTCCACCACCACCATGCTAGTCCAAGCTGCCATTGTTCTTTCTCCTGGACAAACACAAAACACTTCTTGCTGTTTTCCCAGCCTCCACGCTTCCTCCCTTCCAATTCATTATGCACAATGTGTCCAGAGTAAACCCTTTGTTTGTTTGTTTTGGAGACAGGATCTCACTCTGTTAGTCAGGCTGGAGTACAGTACTACAATCATAGCTCACTATAGCCTCAAACTCCAGGGCTCAAGCGATCTTCCCACCTCAGCCTCCCAAGTTGCTGAGATAACGTACAGGTGTGCACTACCATGTCCACTCATTTTTTATTTTTCGTAGAGACAAGGTCTTGCTATGTTGCCCAGGCTGGCCCGGAACTCCTGGCCTCAAGTGATCCTCCTGCCTCAGCCTCCCGAGATGCTAGGCTACAGGTATGAGCCACCACGCCTGGCACAAAAGAAACCTTTTAAAATAGAAAACAGACTGTGGCTCAGTCCTACCTATACCCCCGCTTTAGTGCTCTGCATTGGTCTATGATAAACACAGGGGATGACTCTTGGCCCTGTTGGGGCCCTGCTCCCTCCATGCACCACTCTCCCTTGTCATCCTCTCACTTCAGCCACGCTGGTCTCCTTTCACTCCTATGAATAAACAAGATCCCTCAACACCTCAGAGATTTTGCACATCTTATTTTCTGTCCTTGAAAATTAATGCACATATTCTGCCCTCCCTCCCCCGACATACATGCCTACCCAGGAACCTGTACATCCTCACTCCAGTTACATGATCCCATGACTAGGACAAATTCCCCTATGCTAAGCTCCCAGGACACCTTGACGTTCTCCACCAGAGCACCTGAACAGTTTGTAACTACACGTAACTATGCATTATGCAATTATTTAATTTAGATCTCTCTCTCTCACTAGACTGTAAGAAGCTCCATGAGGGTGGACACTGAGCTCATTTTACTAGCGTGTTTCCTGGTAGTGACTACTCAACAGATATGTTCTTGAATGAATGGTGGCTTCGGGCTTTCAGAATCTGTTGTATCCACTGCCAAAAACAGGGATAATTCTGCCAGACAGACACGGGGCTCTGCTGAAGGGGCTCCATCCCCCACATTGTGCACCCCCACCCCTGGGTCACAGTAATTAGATGGGCATTGTCTACATTCACTTTATTTTTGTTTCCTACACTTCCATGGCAAAAATAAATCTTCAGATATTAAAAAAGAAATAGCACAAAGTTCAAGACACATTTGGGTAGCAACCCAGCAGAGAAGACTCACGGCAGTGGGTTACCAAGAAACACTATAAACAAAAACGAAAACAAATTTCAGCCAAAGGAAGTCCCTGATGAAACAACCCTGGCGAGTGGATACACATACACACACAGACCAAAGCAGTGGCTCTCAGAGGAGGGTGCGTGAGATCCTGGGTTTGTTGCGGGATGCCACCACAACCAGGGGGTCAACAGCAAGGCAGTGTGAAGATCCTAGAAGGAGGCCCCACCCCCTGCCCCTCCTCCGATCGCCAGGGCATGCTGTGCATGCTTGGCACACAGGAGACCCGGTGTGCACTGAGTGTGGTGCTCTCCCATTTGCCTAACAAACCAACAATTAATGGGCATTTCCTAACTCACTACATAGAGTGTTTTAAATGGCTCACAGCTGTGGTTAATTTTTACAAGATGTTCTAACATTTGTCTTCTTATGTGATAGGGATGAGAACAAAACTGGTGGGAAGAAACCCCACAATACATTTGGCTCTAAATTCATATCTAGTTATGGGGTTAGAGAGGGTCAATTTCATTCATCCTTTCAAAATAGTGTGCACTGCAAATAGTGTGCACCTCGTTCTACGTGGTGGGGATAGGCACTGAACAAGACAAAAGGCCTTTTCAAGGAGATAACATTCTGGAAGGAGACTGACCATACTAAAGTAAAAGATAAAACCCATCAGATGACAATACGTGGTATGAAGAAAAGTAAAGCAAGACAGGGTGACAGAGAATGTGTGTGTGTGTTGGGGGTGGGAGGTGGGAGTCAACACTTAAATAGGGTGTTCAAGGAAAGCCTCCCTGAGAAATTGCCGTATGAGCAAAGATCTGAAGAATGTGGAGAACCATGCAGACATCTCTGGAAGGGCAGTTCCAGACAGAGGGACCAGCAAGTGCAAAGGGCCTGAGGCTGAAGCATGGCCTGTCTTGGGGCACATGAGGGAACAGTAATAGGAGGTGAGATCATAGAGGTGAGTGAGGGGTTTCATAGTCCAGCACTAAAGACTGTTGGCTTTGATTCTGAGAGCCATGGAATGCAACTGAGGTGATGCATGCAGCATCCTGCCCCGTGGAATGCTGCAGAGGGGCAGGGACATGATCTGGCTGTGTTGAGAATAAACTGAAAAGAAGGCAAGGAGGCAGCTAGGCCAGTGACTGGGCTACTGGGACAATGCAGATACGAGAGGACAAGGGCTTGGACTAGGTGCAGCAGCACAGGTGCTTCCACAGAGTTGTTGGGGTCTTCACAGAGCTTGAAGCAAAGGCCCTGGAGCTAACTCTCTCTTCCCTAAGGGCTGATCTTAGTGATCTTAATGCTCTTCTCACTAATCATGTTTTTTGTTTTAATTAGTACTTTTACAAAAGAAAATTTAGTGGGTTTTAATCTGCTACAGAAGTAATAGATGATCAGGCTGAGTGTGTTGGCTCACGCCTGTAATGCCAGGACTTTGGGAGGCTGAGGCAGGTGGATCATCTGAGGTCAGGAGCTCGAGACCAGCCTGGCCAACATGGTGAAACCCTGTTTCAACTAAAAATGCAAAAATTAGCCGGATGTGGTGGTGTGCCTCTGTAATCCCAGCTGCTCAGGAGGCTGAGGTGGAAGAATTGCTTGAACCCCGGAGGCAGAGGCTGCAATGAGCTGAGATCGCACCACTGCAATGAGCTGAGATTGCGCCACTACACTCCACCACTGCAATGAGCTGAGATTGCGCCACTACACTCCAGCCTGGGCAACAGAGCGAGAACCCGTCAAAAAAAAAAAAAGAGAATAGATGATCATTATAGAGAGTGCAAAAGGTCAAGCAAACCAAATCTTTGCATCACATTATAAAAGAACTTAACATACAAGTGCTTCTTATACTGTCACCACCATATATTAGCATTTTAAATCTGTGAAAATAAAAGACTTCTTCCCTAGGTGAGGAGAAAGATCATTCTATACACATGACCACCATGGTAGTTAATGACTCTATGTAACAAAAGGTTTTCCATTGAAGATCTATTGATATACAGCAGGACAAACACCAAACAGAAGTACTGTATTCTTAAAACCAAGCTTACGTCAGTATGGTCTTACCCTGAAGTATTTCAGCTGTGCCAGTTTGAGATTAATGAAGAAATGTTTGGCCCATCACTCACAAAACCACACTCTTCTGCACAAAGACTTTTCTCTCAGAGACACCCATGATGATAACATAATGTAAAGTAAAATTTAGATATGGTAAAATTCTTAAAAAGTGAAATAAAGTACCCTTTTTAGTCTCTGCATTGTTGATTAACACGGGAGTTAAAAAAAAAAAAAAGGGTAGGGGAAGCTCAGTGCGCAGAACTGTCGTCATGGAAACCATCCTACTCCAGGGCAGGAGAGCAGCTCTTCATGCTGTCATCAAGCCACCAAGAATCTCATCTGTTTGGGAGACAAAGCCACGTCCTCCCCTAATCAGAACATTGCTGTTTAGTCAAACATGATGACTTGGCCTGGTCTGTAGCTATAAACAAAATTAAACTGTGATTCTCAACATTTGACTCTTATGGCTGATAAGGCATATTTGTTTAGCTTCTCTCGAACAGAGGTACCAACAGAGCAGTCACTCATGGTGACTCGGGGAGCATCAATTGTCCACTAGAGCAGAGCTTTTTAAACTCTGAGGTGCACATGAGCTGCCTGCAAGTCCTGTTAAAAAGCAGATTCTTATACAGATAACTCTTGTGACAATATCGCCTGTGCTATAATGTACGTCTTTCCACTCTTCTGAGCTATTTTAGTTCATCCTAATTCATTTTTATTAACATTTTCCAGACATGTGTTTCTTTCTTAGTTTGCTTCTGAAGTATAATAGTGGTGAGGTCTTTTTTAAAAAAAAAAAAATACTGCTTCTCTAGGATAAGGATCCCCAGCAAAGGATCACCTGAGCCTGGGAGATGGAGGCTGCAGTGAGCCGTGATTGTGCCACTGCACTCCAGCCTGGGCAACAGAGTGAGACTGTCTCAAAAACAAAACAAAACAAAACAAAACAAAAGGATCCCCAGCATATTTGTGAGCATGACCTACTTTTTTTGTTTCTCTGAAATCCTAAGATGACCAAAAGAAGAAGTGTAGTGAAAAAAGGCCGAGTGTAAGTCAGTAAGCAAAGGAGAGGCTGGTCTAACACCCATGATTGTTCTTATACCTTGGGAATCCTGTAAAACCACAGAGGGAGGGACCTGGCAGAAAGGAAGCCAACAGACAAGAGGCTATAGTGGCAACAACTGCTTGGAGATCTATAAGATAAATCAGGGAGATCACAATCAATTGTTTATAGACTCTGAAAGGACCAACAAGAATTACCATTGAGTTATGCAAAGAAAAAAACTATTAGCCAACATCTATTAAGGAGGAAAAACAAAGGTATACACAGCTTGGGGCAAGATTTGAAGAAGCATAACCCCACCTACATACAAAGGCATGTGGCAGAGAGCAGGCCTACTCATTCTGTGTGGCTCCTGTGGCTTGAATCCAAAGGTAAAATAGAAAAGGAGAGGCTGGGCACAGTGGCTGACACCTGTAATCCCAGCACTTTGGGAAGCCGAGGCGGGCGGATGATGTGAGGTCAGGAGTTTGAGACCAGCCTGGCCAACATGGCGAAACCCTGTCTCAACTGAAAATACAAACATTAGCTGGGTGTGGTGGCAGGCGCCTGTCGTCCCAGCTATTTGGGAGGCTGAGGCAGGAGAATCACTTGAACTTGGGGGGCAGAGGTTGCAGTGAGCCGAGATCGTGCCACCGCACTCCAGCTTGGGTAACAGAGCAAGACTCCATCTCAAATAATAATAATAAAAGGAAACGGAGATGGACTTGGGCACAGTATAAGAAAATACCTTCTTTTGTTGTTGTTATTGTTTTTCTTTTTGAGATGGAGTCTTGCCCTGTCGCCTGGACTGGAGTGCAGTGTCGCAATCTCAGCTCACTGCAACCTCCACCTCCTGGGTTCAAGCGATTTTCCTGCCTCAGCCTCCCAAGTAGCTGGTATTATAGGGGCATGCCACCAAGCCTGGCTAATTTTTGTATTTTTAGTGGAGATGGGTTTCACCACGTTGACCAGGCGGGTTTCGAACTCCTGACCTGAGGTGATCCGCCCGCCCCGGCCTCCCCAAGTGCTGGGATTACAGGTGTGAGCTACTGTGCCCCACGTCATCTGACAGGTTTTAAAGTGGCAGTAAGAAGTGGCCTGTGTTGTGTGATACAGACAAACTTTCTAACAAAATACACTTCTCGGACACAGAACTTTTCTTTTTGCAAAGTTAGGAGCTCCCATCATTCCTGAGATAGTCTCCACCTGCCACCCTGTTCCTCTCCAGTACTGTACACTGCAAACATGCCAAGCCGGATGCCACTCCCCAGACAGCTTCACAACTGCAAGCATCACGTGGGCTGTGCCTACAACGCTTTTCATTTCTGGGCCATCCCTGCAAACTTGAAAACCCAACCTCCTCTGTGAATCTTGTGCTCTCTCTCCTCCAAGCAGAGTGGCCAGCCTGCTTCTCGCCCGCTCAGCGTACTTCTCCCCTGCACCATCTCCCTCTGCTGTAAATACCTAGACTATTGGGTCTCTGAGGGCAGGATCACGTGCTATTTCCCCGTGTATCCTCAGCGCTGACTATAGTGACCTGGACACAGCACGCACTGGATGATGGGAGGAAGGAAGAAGAGGGGAGGCGGGTAAAGAGAGAGATGACGATGCCTAAATTTTCATCTGCTATGCATACTATAGAAGGAACTCTGATACTGAGAGGAATGTTGATTTGAATGAACTTATTCTACACAGACATGAATTACTGTGGCCTTCATTAAGGTTATTTTATGTATGTTTACAATCCATTTATTGTTATTTAGCTGTTTAGAAACAGTCCCAATATTTTGCTTTTACTCATATATATGTCCGTATTTAGCAGTGTAAATAAAGTCTAAGTTTTTATATTAAAAACCATCTTTCAAAGTTACTGAGACGCCTGCAGAAAATGTGTCCACAACATTTCACTGCAGTTTGGAATAACTCTGTATCATTAAAACAAGCACAGGGGCCTCTACTGGCAAAACTACCCAGCAACACTTTATAAGCCTTTATGTTAGAATGCTGAATACCAGAAAGTGAAGTGAGTCTCCAAACTTTCCCTAATTCAGACAAGCCTTTATCTTAATTACTAATTAGTACCAATAAGGGAAGATTGATTGATTGATTGATTGATTGATTTTAGACGGAGTTTCATGCTTGTTGCCCAGACTGGAGTGTAGTGGTGCAATCTCGGCTCACTGCAACCTCCAACTCCTGGGTTCAAGCGATTCTCCACCACACCCGGCTAATTTTGTGTTTTTAGTAGAGACGGGGTTTCTCCATGTTGCTCAGGCTGGTCTCGAACTCCCAACCTCAGGTGATCCACCCGCCTTGGCCTCCCAAAGTGCTGGGATTACAGGCGTGAGCCACCGAGATGGCTGGGAAGTTTTATTTTATCATTTGTTCATTTTCTCACACTCTAACACCCAAGGCAACAACCTACTTCAAGACATGACATGTTTGGGCTCTGTGGTCACTTCCATCAAGGGCCATTTGACTGGGGCTTCTCAGGGGCATGACATGTAGGTGAATACATCTGGGAACTACAGAGCCATTGCTAACAACGCTCATTACTATTCAGAATGATCACCATCAGGCATATCAGCACCTCTCCCTCCGACACAGGAACCAACACCCGAGCCACAGAGCTGGGCTCTGCTGCTGCACAGGGCACCGAGTCAGCACCGGCACATCCCGGCCGTCCTTGCTGTCTCCCCATTCTTCCCCAACGTGGGGCCTATCAGCACACTCCCAAACTCACCTCCCCAGCAGCCTGGTTCCTTTAGTCCCACTTTCTATTCTGGACTACTGCCCTGAGGGACAACAGAATGGTTTCTGGACTCTTTGGACACCAAGGCCAACCCGGGCTGCCGTAGGGGCAAGGCCTAAAGAAGGAGCCTGCAGCCTCCATACTGTGGGTGGCAGGGTCATGTGCATGTGAACTGCCAGCCCCGTTTTGTTGTGTTACTACAGAGAGAAACACAGTGGACCTTCGCTATCATGAGATCACCATAGTCTAGGAGGAGTGAAGGAAGGTCTTTATTTCATGAGACTTAAAAAAAAAAAAATAGCTTCAACATATAGTTTTAGAAACATTAGCAGACATCTTGTGGTCTAATATCAATTCATAAATCAGATCTTAAAACTGATTTTAGCAGATCTTTTCTATAAAATGCTGTATTTATAAAATGGAAAAAAGGCAGGATGGTGCAGCAAATTGGCCATGCACAGATTGCATATTGACTTCATCTGACACTTTTTTGAGTGAGGTTTTTTTATTTTTTTATTTTTTATTATACTTCAGGTTTTAGGGTACATGTGCACAATGTGCAGGTTTGTTACATATGTATCCATGTGCCATGTTGATTTCCTGCACCCATTAACTCGTCGTTTAGCATTAGGTATATCTCCTAATGCTGTCCCTCCCCCCTCCCCCCACCCCACAACAGTCCCTGGAGTGTGATGTTCCCCTTCCTGTGTCCATGAGTTCTCATTGTTCAATTCCCACCTATGAGTGAGAACATGTGGTGTTTGGTTTTTTGTCCTTGCGATAGTTTACTGAGAATGATGTTTTCCAGTTTCATCCATGTCCCTACAAAGGACATGAACTCATCATTTTTTATGGCTGCATAGTATTCCATGGTGTATATGTGCCACATTTTCTTAATCCAGTCTATTGTTGTTGGACATTTGGGTTGGTTCCAACTCTTTGCTATTGTGAATAGTGCCACAATAAACATACGTGTGCATGTGCATCTGACACTTTTTTGTTTGTTTGTTTTTGAGATGTAGTCTCGCTCTGTCACCCAGGCTGGAGTTGCAGTGGTGTGATCTCGGCTCACTGCAACCTCCGCCTCCCAGGTTCAAACGATTCTCCTGCCTAGCCTCCCAAGTAGCTAGGACTACAGGCACACGCCACCATGCTTGGCTAATTTTTTTTTTTTTTTTTTTTGGTATTTTTAGCAGAGAGGTTTTGCCATGTTGGCCAGGCTGGTCTCAAACTCCCGGGCTCAGGCAATCCTCCTGCCTTGGCCTCCCAAAGTGCTGGGATTACAGGCACGAGCCACCGTGCATGGCCCTAGCCCATTTTCTTTCTTTTTTTGGGGGGGCGGGGGCGGAGTCTCATTCTGTTGCCCAGACTGGAGTGCAGGGGTGCAATCTTGGCTCACTGCAACCTCTGCCTCCCGGGTTCAAGCGATTCTCCCACCTCCGTCTCCCGAGTAGCTGGGATTACAGGTGTGTGCCACCATGCTCTGCTAATTTTTTGTGTATGTGTATTTTTAGGAGAGACAGGGTTTCGCCATATTGGCCAGGCTGGTCTCCAACTCCTGACCTCAAGTGATCTACCCACCTCGGCTTCCCAAAGTGCTGGGATTATAGGCGTGAGCCACCACACCCAGCCTCATCTGACAAGTTTTAAAGTGGCAGTAAGAAGTGGTCTGTGTTCCATGATACAGAATATGAATCTACTTCCAACTGAAAAACATTCACGTATCACCCAACCAGGATGGCTGCAGCAGGAACAAAAGCAAACACACTAAGAAATAAGATGTCTGCTGGCTACTCTTGATTTGACGCTGTTTGTACATAGGGTCTAATTTTCAAAATAAAATCTTCTTTGCTTGTTTTGCCAGTTCTTTCTTATATTTGAGCAAATTAGAGGGGAAATAAAATGGCAAAATTCAAACTAAATTCTTGGTGCCTCCAAGATTCCTCAGCCATGAGGGAGAAGGATGATGTTTCTTAGGAAGAATCATCCGGATTCTGAGTATAGGGCAAAGGCCGCCAAATCCTAGTCCCCCATTTTGAAGCCTGATTAACTTATTAGAAAGAATTCACACCTGTAATCCCAGCACTTTGGGAGGCCAAGGCAGGAGGATCACTTGAGCCTAGGAGTTTGAGACCGGCCTGCAACATAGCAAGACCCCTGCCTCTACAAAAAATAAAAAATTAGCCAGGTGTGGTGACAAATGCCTTTAGTCCTAACTACCTGGGAGGGTGAGGGAGGAGAATGGCTTGAGCCCAGGAGGTGAAAGCTGCAGTGAACCAAGATCGTACCCCTGCACTCCAGCCTGGGCGACAGAGCGAGACCTTGTCTTAAAAAAAAAAAAAAGATTTACCCAACACCCACTATCCCCACAATAAGCCTGGAGTTCATAACCTGGGAAGAAGATAGAGGAAAAAGAGAAACTCTTGAGAGCTCACTCAGTGCCCGCAGTTTCACGTTCACCTTTAGAGTGGCCCCTGGGGAAACAGTAACTGATGGTAATGAGACAGGGCTCAGAGTGCATGTTAAACTTTCTAAGCTCAGCTCTGCCCAGGGGAGCTTTCCGACCTGCAGAGACTTCTTTCCACCCTATCCCACGCCACCTTCCATAGGAGAGGCCCCACACTCACCTGTTCTACAGACAAAAGAAACACACACCTGCCCCAAGGAGAGGACTTAACTAGGAAAACAGGATTCAATGTTTACCAGGCTAACAAGAAAAATGCTGAACAAGCCAGGAACCAATAACTAAGTGTCAAACAGACCTGCAAGGCCCAATGTGGCTTGCTTCACAGGAAGAGGCACACAAGCACCTCTTAGAAGCCCTGCATTGAAACAATCCCACAAATCCCCCCCAGGATGCAGACAGGAGATGCCCTGCAGCTACTCCTGGCCTCCAGAACTGGGAGGGGCTCAAGCTCTGGCCCAGTGAGAAGGCAAGAGGCCTCTATTCGTGGCTACAAGAATCAACAGAAACTCATGGCCTTCTAGAGAGCCTTTCCAAAGATCTCGAAATTCAGGAACCATGTAGGGAGCCCTGCTGTTCACCACTGTATGTTGTATGTTGCCCTGTGGGCTTGGCAGAAATTTACGTAAGTGCAATACCAAGGGGCAAATAAGAAGCCAAACTGTGGAAAATAAACAGGGGAGCAGCGGCAGTTCTCGGAGTTGGGGAAAAGAGAGAAAACGTGTTTTTTAAAATGAAAATGTTTGTCTAGAATTGAGAATGCAAAGAAATGCCCAGAAAGCACTGGCGAGCTGCAGGAGAAGGGTGACAACACAGTCTGCAGCGAGAACAGAGAGTTCGCAGAGCCTGGGCGTGTGCCTGCTTCCATTCCCGCCCACCCACGGTTTCTGGGGCAAACAAATTCTTGGCTGAGCAGGTATGTGTGGGAGGCCTGATTTATTTTCCAACCATTAGAGCTTTGCCCAGAACTACTTAATCAGGATTTTTCAAGGTCATACATTCACATATGATGTTATAGCCTTACAAAACAAATAACTTTGGGGTCTATGGGGCAGGAGGGTAGGGAGTGACAAGAAGGGGAAGAAGAAATTAACCACTCTCATGTGATCTAGCTTCCCAACCATTCTTGTATCTACTATAAATTCTCAGAAAATTGACACACTGTACAAATGCACAGCTCAAAGAAATAATAGCTAATTATAATGCTTACTCTAAAGCAGGCACAATTCTAAATGCTCTGTATATATTGACTTATTTGACCCTCACAAGAATCCTTTGAGGGGGATACTAATATTATTGTCCTGCTTATTTTACAGATGCATGAAGAGGTTAAGTGACTCACCCAAGGACCAACAGCCGGGTGGTGCACCCAGATAGTTTGTGCATTCCCACTCTGCTATACTCCCTCTCTGTGCTCTGCCGTCCTGTCCCTCAAAAGAGCTTGTTTCAGTCATGGTGTATCTAATTAATTTTCCCAGTGTGGTAGAGTTTTATTTAAGCTACTTTCTTGAAAGGAATACTATCAGAGCCAGTCTCAACCTCAAAGTACAGATGAGACAGTACCAACCCTGCTGCTTAAAAAGCCATATAATTTTAGGAGGGCTGGAAAAGTCCCAAGGCTCAAACCACAATTCACTCTCACACAGAGCCTGATTAGAAGCAGTTCTAGGCAAAGCTTTGATCCTGTTAAAATGTACAAGCTTCTGGGAGGCGTTCACTTTATGCTGTTATCACTTTGTAGGAAAAGTTGCATTGTTATCTTTTTAAATACAGTTAATGATAAGAACTTCAGGTGGTTTCCAGGCATCTGATTCACCTGTCCAGTTCTGACTTGTTCCCTGCTGGGTACCTGGAACTCTCCAGGACCTGGCACATAAATAAGTGCTCAATATTGCCAGCGTAGGCGAACGAACGAGTGAATGAATGGCTGTCATTCCTGCAGATGCTAGGTTTAGGGCAAACCCATGACACATGTAGGTATCACAGGGGCAGCCAAGTTAGGCAAAATTATCACATTAAAAGTGTAAATGTGAACAAGTAAATCTCTGCCAGATAGTAATAGCTGAAAGAGACCTCAGGCATGTTTAAGTTGTATATGTAGAGAATGGTCTTTTTAAAGATTATATTTTAAAATGCATATGCAGTAGAGCTAATATACCTAATGAAGAAGGTAATAAATGGCTTAAGAAGGAAGTGATGTCTATGTAATTTCCCCCTAAAATTATACTCTCCCAATAGGTAATGTGCGCTAGGACATCACCTGTTCTCCCAACAGTCTCCTATCCAAGTCCTCTGTGTACTCAAAGTCCTCCCCAAATGCCTTCTTTTCCAGGAAATGTTCCCTGGCTTTCTGGCCAGAAGAGGTCACTCCCCGGTTTGTACTCAAAGGTACTTTGTTCTTTCTTCTTGTACACAATTCATTTTCTGAACTGTAGTTATTTTTCTCATCTGCACTACCAACTTGTCCCTAACTTCTTCCCTGTATTCCATGAGGGAACCACACATTCTTCCTAACGTAAACCAAGCATCTAGTAAAATTCAGGCTGTTTTTTAAAAGACTCCAATGGAAGTGCTCCAAGGATACCACAAACATCTGTTTCTGATGTTCAAATATGTTTTGGATATTTTTTAAGCTTTAATTTAAGAAAACAACCTGAAATGGTTTATATGCAAACTTTTCACGCACTGCAGATCTCTGCCCATGAATGTGATGTGTGCCAATAAACCCGGCCACGCCGGGCAACCTCGCAGCCCTCACAGGAGGCTGCTCTGCCCGCTCTGTGCTTGCTCACATGTGAACTTCTCCTAAGTGTGACACTGGCGAGGGAAGCTGTAGCCCCAACTTGGCCCTGTGAGAAATAACCTGCCTGCACAGTCTGCTCTCCTAAAGTTGTTCAAGCAAGCACATGAATACAAAACCACACCCTAGCGTGGGCTTCGATTAAATGCCAGGCAAGGCTCAGGGCCATCTGTACGGCCTTGCTTTCATGGCACCATAAAGTCCTTTGTGATAATATCCCACTTGAGAGAGAGTAAATATTTATTCTAAGAATTAGATGTTTCCTGTATGACTAGATTTATGATAAGGAATGTGAGCAACTGTTTCCTAAGTTCAGTTACAGGGTTTCTTACAGCTTTGAAACAAATACTCCCTACCTTCCACTAGCTGAACTAAAATGTATCCTGGGATCCTAAGGCAAGGTATTTAAACCAAACCAAAAACTCTGTTACAGTTTGCAAACAATTTTCTACCAAAACAGACTTTTAAAATATCCTGCATTTAAAGCAAAGTACACAATTTTATTAAACAAAGAAGATGATGTGAATATAGCTATGATAAGTTAACAACACCTGACTTAAAATGTTTTCTGTCTTCGTAACAGCCTCATTGTTCTTACTGACATGGCAGTAAATAAACTTCATGAACGTAAACTTAAAAAAGTTTATCCTAGTAAGACAGCACTTTATCTGTTTTACATGGTAGAGTTTCATGTAAGATTTCAGTTAATGAAAGGATTCACTGCTTCCCAAAAGTTTGAAAACTTCTCTTAATGTTCTTTAAACACCAGTCTATAGAATGACTGCAAGACACCTGGAGAAGATGTTTTCATACATGTGTTCCTGGACCATTTTCCTCAGTAATTTCCTTGTAATAAATACAAAGGTAAGAATCTAAACTTAGGCAAAATAAAATAAAATAAAGAAAGAAAAGAAACCACTAATCTAATACCATATTCATAGAGTTTATTTAACTCTGTCTTAAAATTTCACTGACAATCAATAGCCAGGGCATCAGTGTGGCTTCTAGAATCTCACTTTATTTAAAATTTGGACAAAGATGATTTTTCTTGCATTCAGCCCCTATTCTGCATGATTTCTCAAAGTCAACATCAGGGTTTTTCAAGTATTTGCATGCTCCTTCAGCATATCCGAGAGTTTGAGAAAAATTATATATATATATATTTGAGATAGAGTCTTGCTCTGTTGCCAGGCCGGAGTGCAGTGGTGCGATCTCGGCTCACTGCAACCTCTGCCTCCCGGGTTCAAGTGATTCTCCTGCCTCAGCCTCCCAAGTAGCTGGGACTACAGGCATGCGCCGCCACGCCCGGCTAATTTTTGTATTTTTAGTAGAGATGGGGTTTCACCATGTTGACCAGGATGGTCTCAATCTCTTGACCTCATGATCTGCCTGCCTCGGCCTCCCAAAGTGCTGGGATTACAGGTGTGAGTCACCGTGCCCAGCCGAGAACCATTAATATTTCTTAAATTTAATTTGAAGTTCTGGGATACACGTGCAGGACATGCAGGTTGGTTACATAGGTAAACGTGTGCCATGGTGGTTTGCTACACCTATCAACCCATCACCTAGATATTGAGCCCCACATGCATTAGCTCTTTTTCCTGATGCTCTCTTCCCCACCCCCAGAGTGTGTTATTCCCCTCCCCTGTGTCCATGTGTTCTCACTGCAGAACCACTAATTTTTAACAGTAGTCACTGAATATCTCCTCCCACACTGAGCTACACTTCCCAGGGGCCTCTGCAGTTCTGAACTCTTTACAGTTTAAAAACAGTTTCCTTGCTTGAAAGTATGGAAGTAAAACAGCAGTTGAGTAGAATCACGGATTTTTCAGACAGAAAGATACTCTGAAATGCAACTACTCTATGCTGATTTTTTTCAGATAACGGAAATATATTTAAGAAACAAGAAATATACGCAACATGAAACAGGTTGTTGGCAAAGTGAGAACTCAGGAGCCAGGTTTCCATGGTTTACTAAATAAAGAGATCTAAGTTCAAATTCAGATTTTCCCACTCACTAGCTGTACGCTCCTGATCCAATCTTATGAGCCCCAATTTCCTTATAAACAGGAAAAATATGTGAGAATACATTATTCCTGTTTATACCTATAAGGATTGTTAAGTAAATTGAATTGAAGACACTTAACTGTCTTGTACAATAGTGCCTGACTCCAAGTAGTAAGCACACAATAAATGTTGGTTGTAGTTATAAACAGATTTTTGTTGTGGTTTTAGAAAAAAAGAGGAACATTCCCCAGGTATGAGGTAGACTAACCTGAGACCTTTGTGTTTTGAAGGCAGAGACTGAAGGAATTAGGTGCTGGAGCCCAGAGCTGCGAGTGTGAAGGTTGTGGGCCTGTGGGAACAAAGCTGGAAGTGACTCAATCCCTGGGGTTGGTTTCCCCAAAACTGGGAGGGGAAAGGATTAGGGTCCCATGAAGAGAAAAGCCCTGACCCACTCACACACCTGCAGGAGGCAGGATTCCAGATGAAAGTGTTGTCAGAGTGGAGACCTCAGTGAACACGCGCTTGGGGGCACTCTGCAGAAACCCCCTGCAAAGCACTAACAGAGGTTCCCTTCTGAGAGGACGCCAGGGGACTGGGCCAAGGACATGAACAGAGCAACCACAAATGGAGGGAGGTCAGGAGTCCCTCTTCCCCTCTGGCGGAGGGAGGGATCCCAACAACGAAAGTGGGTTTCCCACACACTCTGAAAAGCGGGAACCCTCATCAGATTTGATTTGATTCAGAAAAATGATTTAAATCAGGTTTAGCCTAAGGTCACGCAGCTAGTAACAGCAGAGCAAGGATTCAAAGCCAAGTCTGTCTGACTCCAAAGCCCTCACTCCTGTTGCCCACGCTGCCTCTGTGTGAGCTAACTTGTTCAAGCATGAGTTCCACCAACTATAGATCACCATCAGTGTCTTCGCAGGTGGAGTTCAGTATGTAGTTTTTCAATTAAAAATATTTTCTAATTAAAAATTTTTTGGTTTTTGGCAGGACTATTTGGATGGGCTCTAGACCAAGGGGTTGTATTTACAATGGCTTCCCTCTATTAAAGTTAGGAGAGATGACTCTATGGTAAAGATTCTGTCTTTTTTAAAACGCAGTGGTAAATAAAATTTATAGTAGTCCAGTGGTTTGGACTGAGCTCCTGCACTAGGCCCCAGAGACCAAACCACAACGGAGTCACTCAGGCTGAAGTCCCAAGCCACCAACTCAAAACTAAGTTGTTCCAAGAAATCAGGAGAGAGAGAGACAGAGATAAGAGCCAAATCCCCCCAAAGGCCAGTTTTAGCTGGCATGATAAGGAAGGCCCCTCTGCTTTAACCTTTGTAAGGAAAACAACTTTGAAATGACAAATCACTTTTTGTTCACTGTTTTCTTCAGCTCTTTTCTCCCTATAAAACCAACCTCCTCTTCTCGGCTCATCGCAACACCCACTGTATTTTATAGAATGAGGTGTTGCTGTACTTTAGAACAGCAAATAAAAGCCAAATCGATCTTTAAGCTAATTTTTGGCATTTTGTTTTTTGACAGCAGGTCAGTCTTCAGTACCTCCAGAGATATGTTTAAACCAGATACAAGAAACAAGAAATTCCTAAAGAATTCATTTCTTTTACTCCACCTGAGTAAAAGAAGGATGGTCATACCTCTAGGTGTCCTCGTTCAGATGAAGTACTGGCAGTAACTCAGGCAACCAGCCAGTTACGCTGGTGAACAGTCCTGGCCCTCCACATACCTTGGTTTTTAGTGGACAATCTGATAGAAGCAGAAGTCCTGTTATATCCAGATAGGGGGGCCTTGATAAAGAATCTCTGAAGGACTAATCTATTTGATGTAAGCCAAAGAACTTTTTCATTTTCAAATTACAGCTATTAACAAATGTCAGATTTATACAAATGAACTTAATGCCACATCCCCCCAAAAATGGTTTTAAATTAAGATATATTTTCTAGTTGTGAGATGAATGACTTGAGCATGTGTGAAAAGATCCTAAAAGGATTTCTACTTGTACTGCTGGAGGTGAATGACAAAAGTGAAAGGCCACCACATCCCAGTGGGTGAGGGGATTTGTGTGGGCTTCTTGCCTAGGACAAAGACTTCAGCAGGGTTACCTATACTAAAGACTTGCTGGTAAGCGAACAGCATTCCCACTGTGTAGGAGCTTCTCGGAAATGCAGAGCCTCAGGGCTCCACCCCAGAGCCACTAAATCAGAATATTTTAACAAGATGCCCCAGGGTTCTCCATGCACAGTAAAGTCTGAGAAGCACTGCACTTATACCTTACTTAAGTAAATGCAGATGCACTGTGCCTAAGTGTGATCAGTTTTCTGTTCTGTGATTTCAATCAACTATCAGAGGTTTCTCATAAACTAAATGTTCCTTAAATATTTCCAAGGAAGAGACAGGCTATTACTCTCCCTGGAAAAATGAGCTGATGTTCATCAATCTGTAAAACACTGACTCCACCTAAGCTGTGTCACAGGCAATAATTTCCTTGATATACATTAGTACCATCAATGCTTTATTTTTATTTTTTTGTTTCTGATTGTCCCCAGATGACAGAAACTCTTAGAATTTAAAAAAAATCCTAAACTAAAAAAAAAAATTAAAAATTCTATTTTGCCTTTTACCACCATTTCTCCTTTTATATCAAGTAATCAATGGTGGGTTAATGACTTCTTAAATACATTAATAAGGAGTTGTAGATGAATAAAATCTGTAAAACAGAAACATACTTTGATAACAAAATCATATCTTCCAATCACCTCAAGCTTCTTGCAATTTATCTGTGTCTAAATCAGATTTCTAAACCAGACCCTCCTTAGAACAAGAGACAAACTTTATTTTCTCTAGTCTCAGATTCCAAAGGTGGCTGTAAGTAAAGGGGAAGAATACTTAGGGTTTACTATTTAGATAAAACTTACAGATATTTTCAAAAAATAGAATACATTCTCCAACCACAAAAGTTTTTTTTTGTTGTTGTTTTTTTTTTTTTTTTTGAGGCAGAGTCTTGCTCTGTCGCCCAGGCTGGAGTGCAGTGGCGCGATCTCTGCTCACTGCAAGCTCCACCTCCCAGGTTCACGCCATTCTCCTGCCTCAGCGTCTCTGAGTAGCTGGGACTACAGGCGCCCGCCACCACGCCCGGCTAATTTTTTTTGTATTTTTAGTAGAGACAGGGTTTCACCGTGGTCTCGATCTCCTGACTTCATGATCCGCCCGCCTCGGCCTCCCAAAGTGCTGGGATTACAAGCGTGAGCCACTGCGCCCGGCCCCCAAACACAAAAGTTTAAAAAGTCTCAATTACAGGAAAATTCTGTACTTTCAAATTCCAAACAAATTTTAAGTTATGTTTAGGTGTGTATGAACTGGGGACACCAAAAGAGAACAACTGGATTATCTAAATAAATAAATATTACCACAAACAATAAAGGGAGCACTTGAGTGCACATTTACTTTAACAAGTAGCTTTATCGGCCACGTGCAGTGGCTCACACCTGTAATCCCAGCACTTTGGGAGGCCGTGGTGGGCAGATCCCCTGAGGTCAGGAGTTTGAGACCAACCTGGCCGACATAGTGTAACCCCATCTCTACTAAAAACACAAAAATTAGCCAGGTGTGGTGGTGTGCACCTGTAGTCCCAGCTACTCAGGAGGCTGAGGCAAAAGAATCACTTGAACCCAGGAGGCAGAGGTTGCAGTGAGCTGAGACCGCACCATTGCCCTCCAGCCTGGGCAACAGGGTGAGACTCTGTCTCAAAAAAAAAAAAAAAAGTAGCTTTATCAAAGTGAAGACATGTGAACTATACTACATTGAAAACTGAAGTCTCCTACTCAATAAAAATATTTAATGAGTCACTCCTATATGGTAGTGTGGCATATTATCTTGGTGTCCCCAAGGAATCATGCCTACTGGTGATCACACCCATGGTCATGCCCTCCCACACCAACTCTGGACTGGACCAATGGGACATTAGAAAGCACGATGCAAGCAGAAGCTTCGTGAATGCTTGCATACCGGGTGGGGCATGTCCAATAAAAGTATCTCTCAGAATATCTAGTGATATTCAGCTGCCCTATTAAAAAGACTAAGCAAGCCATGTAGATAGAGAGGTCAAAACCTCTCCACTATCCCCAGTAAGGTGCTGGACATGTAAACTGTCTTAGATATTTCAGCCCCAGTCACTATCTTACTGTAACCACTCTAGATAATCAGAGACCAGCAGAAGAACCATCCACCTGAGCCCTAGCCAACTCACAGAATAATGAGCAAATAAAATGATAGTTGTATGACTGCGGTAAGTTATGGGGTGGTGTGTTATATAGTAATAGACAATCCGAACAACTAGGAAACGATATCTGGCTTAGAATGCAAGAGACTTCAAATAAATCTAGGTTTATTTAGATTTTTAAATTCTTTTGTAGATTTTTTTTTCTACTTTCTGTTTATGACCTACAAAAGATAACCTCATACTTAAGAGAACATTAAATGGTCTAAGTAGGGAGTCATTATAATCTACTTGAAATAATGCTGCTTTTTACATTAGTACAGCATTTTCTATCTATTATGGCTTATCAAATGCACACTAACTTCTAAGGCAGAGATTCTTAATTTGGGGGGAGCAGGGGAGAATTCCCTCTGAGAATCCAAAAAAAAAAGGTAATGGTCCCAGAAACACATAACTACATATATATTTTTTAATTTATTTTTATTTTTTATTTTTTTTAAGAGATAGGGTCTGGCTATGTTGTGCAGGCTCATCTTGAACTCTTGGACTCAAGCAATCCTCCCACTTCAGCCTCCCAAGTAGCTGGGACTATAGATGTGCACCACCAGTCTTAGCTTTATATATGTAGTTTTAAGGAAGACCATCTATGAACGCCAGGTTAAGAATCTATGTTTTCTAGGGAAACAGGTCTTACCAGCCTAGTAACACTGATAAGTAAACAGAATTCTCTGGAAAATGACCTACCTAAGCTTATACAGCTAGTAATTGATAGGACCAGCAATCTAGTCTGTCAGAGGATATACCACTAAACTCTTCTAACTTTAGTTTACAGTCAAAATGGGATTGCTGAACCTGGGAAAAAAAATAAATGCTTCCCAATTTCCTATTTAAACAGTGTAAGAACTGGGGGAGGCATTTGAAGGTGGGAGAAGAAGGGCAAACTTGTTAGTTTACTAGTGTGAGTGGTAGATTTTTATGCCAACTAGAATCACTGAGATTAACCTTATGGACGGACTGTAGACTGGAGATTAAAGTCCACACTTGAATTTGGACGATACAATGCGCAGCAAGCACAAAACATTCCATATATTTTTTCAATGGTTTACTCATACTTGAATCTCTTATTCCCTATCTACTTCAAATTACTTAGAAAAATCTGTATATACATAAGATGAGAGAGCTTCTTTATATTATATTTAATTTTTTGTTGCTGTTGTTGAGAGAGTCCTGCTCTGTTGCCCAGGCTGGAGTACAAAACATTGCACATATTTTTTTCAATGGTTTACTCATACTTGATGAGAGAGCTTCTATTATATTTAATATTTTGTTGTTGTTGCTGAGACAGAGTCTCGCTCTGTTGCCCAGGCTGGAGTGCAGTGGCGTGATCTTGGCTTACTGCAACCTCCGCCTCCTGGGTTCAAGGGATTCTCCTGCCTCAGCCTCCTGAGTAGCTGGGATTACAGGTGCATACCACCATGCCCAGCTAATTTTTGTATTTTTAGTAGAGACGGTGTTTCACCACGTTGGTCAGGATGGTCTTGAACTCCTAATCTCAAATGATCCACCCACCTCAGCCTCCCAAAGTACTGGAATTACACACATGAACTACCGCACCTGGCCTATATTTGAATATTTAACAATTAAGCTGAAAAGCTTCTTGATGACATATCTTTAGAGATGATTACCAAGTTACATCTTCCCCTTTTCCATATCCGTGGGAAATATACCCAACACAGTGCTACAGACTACCAAAGCTGGAGTCCTGGTGCACTTCCTCATTTCTGACCTGACAGCTACCACACTTGGACCAAAGACAGTAGGCCATCCGAGAACCCACACAGGCACTTGGCAAGTCTATAAAACGACTTGCAGACCAGTGGGGATATCCATCTCCAATCTCAGCCTTTGACTGGAAAATTCCAATGTACAACAAGTTTTTGAAAAGATAAAAAATATATATTTTTAATATTTCTCTGCCTCTCTTGCCTCCATCTCCACTCATTCAAGCTTTACCCACTTTTCTGCTTTCTGCACAACTGCCACCTTTTGCATTAAAACGTTCCATAAACCATACCTTGCCTAAGAGCGATCCCTGGGACAAAGAAGTGAACTCCCACAGCACTCCATCTTTGCTGCTCCAACAGTGCCATCATTTTCCACCTTACACGGTTTTTTTTGGCTTTGTTTTGAAGACAGGGTCTCGCTCTGTTGCCCAGGTCATAGTGCAGTGGCGTGATCTCGGCAGCTTTTAACTCCCGAGCCCAAGCAATCCTCCCACCTCAACTTCCCGAGTAGCTGGGACCACCAGCATGTGCCACCATGACCGGCTATTTTTTAAAAAAATTTTTGTAGAGACGAGGCCTCACTATATTGCCCAGGCTGGTCTTGAACTCTTGGGCTCAAGCAATCCTCCCACCTCAGCCTTCCTAAGCGCTGGGATTACAGGTGTGAGCCACCGCACCTCGCCTCTACCTTACATGGTTTTATTTCTTCTTTAAGCAACATGAGCATAGGATTTGTGTGGTTTCATCTTTCTTCTAGTGCCTAGCATCCTGCACATACACTATGTGTGTACGTGTGTCTGTGCATATATCCTGGAAAAGCATGTAGACACACACCCAAATTTACCAAGCACTACTATGCCCAGGCACTATGTCTTACCTACACTGTTGCAAAAATCATCCATCTTCACAAAGTCTCCATCAAGTAGTCATTATCATCATTCTCATTTTGCAGAATAGCAAACTGAAATTTAGAGAGGTTAGTACTTGGCCAAAATCACAGAGATAGTAAATAGCAGAGCTGAGATTGAAATCCAAGCCTGACCGATTAAGGGTCAAGGCACTTAATAATAAATTTAATACCCATTCGATATGTCATTTAGTGAACAGCATTTCTGTGCAAGGTACTAGAATGAGAACTGTTAGGAATGAAGATAGCCCAAGGTCAACAACTATAATATAACTATCGACAAAGGAGAAAGAGCAAAGTCCAAGAAAAGAGTGCATAAATGCTAAGGATGCTCACAGGAGTATGAGATCACTCTTTGGGGGAATGGAGGTAGAGAGGGGTAGGAGTAAAGATAATCACGAAGAAGATGGCACTGAGTTGCAGCTTGGATCTGAACAAGCAGAAATGAGAGGATGAGAGGTAATAATATGTTAAAGATTAAACTGGGCTCACCTTAGTTTTCTTCCTAAAGCAGCAAAGTGGGCTAATAAATTACATTCAGTTATATTATCCTTGATAGCAAAGACAATTTCATATACTTGTTTTTTATGTAACATTCATTCTGGAAACATCCAGTAAATATTTACTGATTGAGAAAGGAGGAGAAAAGGGGGCAAGGTGGGCGAATAAGAAATATTAAATATTTCTTTGAATACTTAATTAGTTCAAACACCAGTTTGTTCCACATGCAGTCTGGTTTTACAATATATGTGAATTAAATCCTCTTCTAGTCACTAACAATCTTTCACTAAGTTGTATGTATTCTCTGCCCATAATACTGGAAGAATCTAGGTGAAAAAAAAATTGCCCAGTTTTTTTTCTCTGCCCAATTTTAAATCTTTATGTGTCCAGCGACGTCTGCATTCAAAGTGATTAGGACAAATCATTGTCTTATCGGTTTTATTCCCAAAACTAAGTACAAATCCATTTTAATCTATTTATCTGTACATCGAAAGATTTTTCTCTAGAAATTACATTTTTTTTTTTTTTTGAGACAAGTCTCGCTCTGTCACCCAGGCTGGAGTGCAGTGGCATGATCTCGGCTCACTGTAACCTCTCCCTCCTGGGTTCATGCAATTCTCCTGCCTCAGCCTTCCGAGGAGCTGGGATTACAAGCGTGCACCACCACGCCCAGCTAATTTCTGTATTTTTAATAGATACGGGGCTTCACCATGTTGGTCAGGCTGGTCTTGAACTCCTGGCCTCAAGTGATCCACCCACCTTGGTCTCCCAAAGTGCTGGGATTACAGGTGTGAGCCACTGCATCCGGCCTACATTTGTATTTTAAAAAGGTAAAATTAACAAAAGGTGCCCATCTACGTAAAAGAGAAAAGTCAAAAGGAACCATCCACCTGCAAGGCAGCATGAATAAAAATGTAAAGGCAAACTTAACCGTTACAATAACATATCAGCTCTGAGTCTAAAGGAAAACGGGTGTTTGTTAAGAAATGTGCTAGAGAGAACCAGCCAGTTGTAATGTGCCTTAAGCAATGAAAACCTGTTTCCTCCTTTCCTTCTTGTCCTTTTGAAAAGACAACATGTCACAGGGAGACGTTTTTCGAACAGCATCCATCCTGGTGACAAATGTTTGCCAAGGGTGGGGAGAGAGGAGGGAGGAAAGAAAGAAAAAGAGAAGGAAGACGCCATCTGCTGACAAAAGAGAAAAGAGGAGGAGGAGGAACTGGAAGGCGCCACTTCCGGATCCGTGTCTGAGAAATACAACGTATCACCATAAGGCAGACTTCTACTCGATATAAGGAAGAACTTTATAATAATTGGAGGAATTCAAAGGCAGAAGTGATCAGGGACCGAAGTTCAAGCAGGGGGTGGTGAGGTCTCCTCAGGCAGAATAATCTTTCGTAAGCTTCTCCCTCTTGAAGGAAGAACTGCCCCAGTTCAAATAGAAGAAAACACTGTGCTTATTATTTTTCTCTAATTCTTAAATGTTTCAAGTAGTCTCTATCTTGATAATTCATGATTCAAAGGACTGAAACATCAAATAAGCAAGCACACAAATTTGCCTGACACCACCTGCCCCCACCCCTAGTCCCTGGGCCTTATTTCTGGGCTCGCTGCTGGGCTCTCCACGGGCAGCCGGCTGCCATCGCTCTGCTGGAGGGCGGTACCATGAGCATGGATGGGGCCTGCATGGCAGGCAGAGCACTGGAAATTAATGCCAGCACCCCGCTGCTGCCTGACTCTCAGTCAGCGACTGGCCAGAGCTGATGTGTAAGTGACCCATGTGGGCTAACACTGAGGCCTGGTCCTTACACTGGTTCCCAGAGTGTCCAGCAAAGTTAGGCTCCAATTGTTTCCCTATCTCGCTTCCCTTAAAATGTTTCTTTCACCTTCCAAACAGACAACATGCATCTCTGTCTCAGGGGAACTCAATCCAAGAAAACACCTCACACCATGATGATATAAAGATGACATAATCTACAAAGCATGGAAGATTCTCATCTTGGTTTCTTAGATTTTCTAGCCACATATTTTAGACTCAGTTTTGTCACACAATTAGCAACACAAAATATACAGGTATTTATACAACAAAATATTAATATAAAACAAGTTATCAGTCCTATGTTTGTGAAGACTAGAGAGTCCACTAGACTCATAAAAGGAATGATAAAGAATACTATCATTTCTTTCAATTTTTTCAGTTCTGAGAGTGAGTGACTTTGAAGTCAAAAAGACAAAAATCACTTCAGTATAATGAAAAGAAATTCTAAAGCACTATTTTATTATGTGGAGAAGTTCACTTTCACAATTACTAAAGGCTTACCGTGTGTTTCAGATGCTGTGCTTGGTCCTACCTAAAATACAAAATCAAGACCACCCAGACCCTGCTCTAAGGAAGTCAGCCTCTATAAAGGGACAGCGACATGTAAGTAAATAATTCCACTTGAATGTAATAAGTGCAATCATTCAACCTTGGACAAAGACACTAGAGGAAGGTCTGTCTGTAGGGGGAAAGGTCAAAAAAGGTTTTGTCATTTAGTATCATGTGAACAAGGTTCCCAAGGATGCCTCTAGGAGCTGACTGGGGACTCCAGGAGCGAGAGGCAACACACGGGGTAGAGACTCAGCCTGGGAGGAAGCAGAAGGGTGAAGCAGCTTTGTGCATTCATCTCTCCCTGGCTTCAGTTCAACAGATGGAAAACTAAAATAGGCATATGAAAATAAATAATTTTTTCTTCTAGATTGTAAGATCCTCACGCTACATCAATAATTACTTACTTGACAAAAGTCAGAGACATTTTCTGTCTCAGAAAGAGCCTCTAAAATGCTGTGCCCTCATGAGTCACCCTGGTAGCATAAATCAGAGAAAAATTATCTGACTCAAATTGTAGTTACTGTAAAAGTTCATTATTACTTATTAAAAGCCCTCAGGTCTACAGCTATGGGGAAAAAAAAGCCTCCTATTTTTAGAAATAAGACTTATTTTCTCATCTTCTGCATGTTTGGTTTAATTTAAACTTATTCTTGGAGTTTCAATAGACATTGATGGCTATGGTCCAGTTGCTGAGGGAAATCTCTCTTTAACTCTATGGGAGGTGAGAGGCTCCAACGGGGACCAGACTTTGCAAACTGCACACCATCAAGGGTGTGCCATTAGAGGACTTCTCTTGTCTAACAGAAACAGAGCAATGCTACAACCTTGTGATTCTTTTCCTTCTTCTAGGCTACCAGGAAGAAAACTGAATATCCTTACACCGTGAGGTCAGATGTATGGCTTTCATTCTGAATGCAGTAACTTCAAATGTAGACACATGAACAGAAAGCTTTGTGACAGAAAAACAGCATTGTTGTTAGATGACTATAGATAAAGTCTATGAAGTTAGATGACTTCATCAAATACAAGAAAAATACTCAAAATTAGCTCCAAAAAATGTATGAAAGGTGATATTCTGATAATCAAACAGAACTTCTCACAACAACAAAATGATCCAATTTCATATATCAATCAATAAACAAAGGTCTACTAACTTCACCAAGAAAGAGAAAAAAACCTAAGTTAAAGCAAAATAATTTGGATCTTAAGGACATCAATAACACAGGCCTTGCAGAAAGTTCCAAAAAACATGCTTGCAAACCTTTACCTCCATGAAAAACAAACAAGTGTTACCTCCTGCACCTAATGAGCACTGACGGGCTCAAGGTAGTCGCCATGCTATGAAATATGGCAATAGCTACAATGTCATCTGTTTAGTTGTTCATCAGTCCATTGCTTAGGAGCCACTCAGAAGCAGCTGGGCGCAGTGGCTCGTGCTTGTAATCCCAACACTTTGGGAGGCCGAGGCAGGAGGACAGCTTGAGTCCAGGAGTTGGAGATCAGCCTGGACAACACAGAGAGACCCTGTCACTACAAATAAAAAAAATTAGGTGGTCGTGGTGGTGCACACCTGTGGCAGTTTGCTTTGCTTACAGCCAATTAAGTGTTCCACTCTGAGGACAAAAATGAATGAGCCTGGGAGTCTAAGATGGGAGGATCGCTTGAACCTGGGAGGTCGAGGTTACAGTGAGCCGTGATTGCACCACCGCACTTTCTACATTCTTTTGCAATAGGAGCTTATTTTAAGTCATTCTTAAACACACAAATAAGTTAATTCTGGGGGGCAGTCTTGATCTGGATTCTTGCTTTCCTCTGCAGCAGTCCTGTTATTAAGCACCATCTATACCCAGGGCACTCTTTCTTTTGCTCATTTTACCCATCCCAAACCTTGGCAGGAAATCCAACAGTAATGCTTTCACTCTTATCCCATCCTAATCTCAAGATATCAGTATTAAAGTCTTGAAAGTAAGGAACTAACTCAAGTAACTTCCACTTCAGATTGACTAATGGCACACTGAATGGTTCCAGCACACTCACTTACTGGCCTCTGGCAAGTGACTTAACCTTCCTTAGTTTCTTCAACCAGCAAATGAGAAGGCAGAACTAGATGACCTCAAAGGGCCTCTCAAGCATCAAAGTTTTGCTTCTATGAAATACGTATGAGCAAGCACATTCAAGTGCAGACAATATAGATTGGCAAATAAGAGCAAGTAGGACACCAAGAAAAGTCCCAGACTCTCAGATTCAAATCTAGCGTCTTCTCAGGAACTCAACCTACTCACACAACTATTTCCGAGAGCACTGTTAACTGCTTGTCAGAAAATTCATGTAGTAGTTCCATGGGTCATTACATTTAAAAAAAAAAAAAAAAGATTTGATTTCCATGTTCAAGTCAGTTTCAGACACTGGGTTAAATAAAGTTAAACAGATTTTTCAACATCCTAGACTTTTACAGTGCTAAGAGGGCATGTGAGTTTCTAGGAAAAGTACTACAACACAGCATTTTCCCAAACTTAGTTGCCACAGAATCCTTTTTCATAGGGCAAATCCTGCAGATCTTGTGTTCCCAGGAACAAGTGGGAGTTTGCTGTGCTTGTGGCCAATTAAGTGTTCCACTCTGAGGACAAAAATGAATGGACTTGAAGGGTCACTCAGGGCCCCACCAGAAGGAGCCTTGGCTGCAGATCAAGACCCTCGACTCCACTGCAGGTTCTGCTGCCAGCTACTTGTTTGCACTGGGCCCCATTTAGCCACCTCCCCAGACCTGCTGGGCCCCACTGGCCTTCCAGGCATCCGCTGCCAGCTTCCTTCCCCAACACCCAGCCTCCCAGGCCCCAGCAGCACAGCACGGGGCCATCCTAGGTCTCTGTTCTCCTCTGACTAAACTTTGCAGAAACACTGGCTGCAGTGGCTGCTCCCATGTCACAATCCATGTATGGCCTTCATTCCACTATCATCCTAATTTCTAAATAGTCATGTAATAAATATTGGTAACATTTTGGAATTATTGCATAGAGAATTCTAAAAAAAAAAAAAAAAAAATCTAATTGTCTTGAAATGTTCTCCAATGTAGATATAACTAAAGAAAATGAACCACAGTCTCTCTTCCAACTATTTTCTTTTCACAGAACTCTCCTAATTAGCAAATTACAATTAATACTAGAAATTAGAGGAACCACGTGGGATTCTTTGAAATAAAAAAAAAAGCTTTTCTGATAAGTATTACTGACTGAAATACAGTTAACATGTTTGTCACTTTCAAAAACCCACAAATGAATTTCTCTGAAAAACCCAACGTCTTTATAAAAAAAAAAAAAAAAAAAATCCACAAAACTGGGGCTCTGCCAAAACGTGAATATTGCAAAACCATGTGTCACATGCCCTCCTTCAGTTTCATGTTAATCACTACAGCAAGGATTAAACTTTTGGAGACTGGAATTCAGAAAGGTCAGACGGGGATTCAAATGCTGGCCTAGCTGGCTGGGAAGTACTGAGGTAAGTTACTTAATTTCTCTTTAATCCCAGTCCCGTAAGCCATTAAAGGAAAACAGAAATACCCAACTCACAGGACGGTTAAGTTTTAAGTAACATCAAGCTGAACTGTGACCTGAACCTCATGGTCCAAGATGGTGGCTTCCACATTCCAGACAGCAGAACGGGAAAGGGACGGAGAAGAAAAGGCAAAGCAGGAAGACACACTGTCTCTTAAGGAAGGTTCCTGGAAGGGCCCACGTGGTAACTCACCTCCCACTGACCAGAATTTAGTCACATGACCATATAGCTGCCACGGCCCTGGCTATAAAGTAGGTCTTAGGTTGCTATATAAAGGGGGAGTATGGACACTGGTGGCCAACCAGCAGGCTCTGCCACAAAACTCAGTAATGGCTCATCTCCTGTCTCCAGTGGCTTCAGCTTCCAGGAGGAGTAACATTCAGCCTGTAGGCACTGGTACAGCACGCCAGTTATTTGAGCTGGCATCCGCCCTGAATGACTGGATTCCCATGCTGTCCTAGTTGTTAAATATTTTGCAAATTACCCTTGCCTTTAGGAAGCTCTGCCTTAAATTTCCACAACAAACAAGATTTCCTTAATAGCACATGCTGTTTGGGACATAAATTTTTCCCAAACTAATTAGTTTTCTTTCCTGAAAAGGTATAGAGCCTAGCAACTTGCTTTAATAGAAAAATTAATTTTGCTGAATTACAGGTTCAGTTTTCAAAAATAAACACTTCACCGTTAACTCTACAGGCACTCCATCTTGATGCTGCTGTCTCCTGGATGCACAAGTACGGAGGCGTGGTGGTGGAAGAAAGCCACTCTGTCTCTACTGTCTACGTCCCCACCCTGCTGTCCTTCCCACCTCTTCCTCACTGACAATACCTGTCAGCCAAGGATCGGGGAGGAGAAAGAGCAGTGCGGACTTTTAAGAGAACCCTCACTCAATGCCCATGTGGCTTATCTGTGAGCAGGCTGTGCCGAATAAGCCACAATGCGTCACAATTCGACTTAAACTCAGTTAACGCTAAGATTCATTTTCTTTTTTGAGACGGAGTCTTGCTCTGTCGCCCTCAGGCTGGAGTGCAGTGGCGCAATCTCGGCTCACTGCAAGCTCTGCCTCCCAGGTTCACGCCATTCTCCTGCCTCAGACTGGTGCTAAAGCAGGGTGACCCAGACCTAAAATAATTTCTTTTCAGTCTCATCTTTCTGTTCTAATTATTTCCAAGAGTTTCAATCAGCATTTCCTAAGTTGTGTTGCACAAGTGTTAGAAAGGGTTGTATTAAAAAAAAAAAAAAAAAAAATCAGTACTAGAAATACTTTTTTCCTAAAACGTATTAAATTTATGTAAGAAAAACAGTTTTAAAGCTTTAATTGTTGCAGAATAGCCAGAAGCTAAGAAATGCTGGGCCAGCATCAGGAGAAGGTGTGCCCAGCGGCCTCGTGCGGGTTTACGCTCTGGCCACACGAACCCAGCCCTTCGCTCTCACTCAACTGTGCAATTCTTTCTGTCCTATGTGATCCTAGCTTCCTAAATGACCTATTGTGCGTCCTGCACATTTTAAGAATGTGTTTTATTTTTCCTTCATTATTTGATTTTTTTCTACTACTAAAACAAGCATGTATTTACAAAGTATATGAAGCAACACGTATACGGAGAAAGTCAATCTTTTTCACCAGTCTTCTTGTACTGTTTCCATTCCCAGAGCAAAGTATTCTGCTTCTTGTGAATCTTTCTAGATTGTGTATTTCCTAACCATAAAAGGTGGCATAAATACATCCTGTTTTGCACACAATACAGAATGCATTTCCAATATTCTAATTTTTTATCATTTTACAAAGCTTCAATGTAATCGTCAGCACTTGCTGTAACTAATGTTACTAAATACTCTGGAGCCAAAATTGAACAGCAGCATTTACTGTTATATATAGGTGCTGTTTAACTATGTATGGACCTCACCAATTATCAGTAATAGTCCAACCCTGAAAAGCTATTGGCACCAATTTTCTTTCCCACAATTAACTTACTATGGAACACTAATTCTCAACAGACAGCTGGAAGACATGTCTTCCAAGAAAAGCATCAGAACTTCAAGTGGGAAGGGCATGAAGATGCCAGCTCTCCATCCAATCACAGAAATTTCGCGATGTCCTCCCTGGGAGTTATCGCTGCTCCCATCTCTCTCCTGTGGAAAGTCACTGCATTTAATGACAGATGTAACTGAACCAAGTGCAGAGTGCAGCACTGCATAACAGAGCCTTCTGCAACAATGGAGATGTCCCCATCCATGCCATCCAACACCAGAGCTACCAGCCACATGGGACTAAGGAGTACTTAACATCTAGTACAACTGAGGAATGTTTTAATTTAATTTAAAATACGGATTCAAATGTAAATAGCCACATGTGCCTAGTGGTCACTGAATTGTGGGAAGGCAGAAAAAGATATCAATTCTGCTTATAAAACAGAGGAATAATAGGAACTGTGTATGAATATATAGGGTAAGCCTAGCAGATTAAGCCCAAGTACGTCTCCTAAGAATCGTCTTTCTTAACACATGCAAGGCTGAGTGGACCAGTTCCAAAAATAATCTGTTTAGTTAAAGTTGGAACAAGCATTAAGTTATGTTGCAATTACCTCTAAAATTTGAAATTAAAATAATTTTAATTTACCCAAACTCTATGTTTGATTATGCATTCTGTTTTACATTTTTCCTGGCATGACGTTGCATGTGGATCACACTAAATTAACAGTTTCTCTGTTAGGTGAAAAAAACAAACTGCAGAACAGTATGTACAATGTTATGCCAACCATGTCAGTGTATATGTTTGTATAGGAATAGAATTCCTCTAGAACACTGCTGTCTAACAGGACACTTTGTAAGAATGGAAACGTTCTATGTCTGCACTGTTCATCACGGCAGCCACCAGCCACATGTGGCCATGGCACACTTGAATATGGCTAGTGTGACTGAGGAACTCAATGGTTAACTATATTTCATTTTAATTAATTTAAATTCAAACAGCCACAAGTGGCTGATGACTACCTTACGAGATGGTGCGAGAAGACTAAAGAAACCCCAAACTTAAAAAGGCTACTTCCCAGCGATTATGACTGGAGGGAGGAAAATAAAGTTTTACCTACTTTAAATACTACTATATTGCTTGGATCTACTTATTTAGTTGTGTACAACTGGCATGTAGAGTGCATTAAACAAACAGATAAAAAGGGGAGGTATCTTAGCCAGTGTGAGCTGTTCTAACAAAATACCATCAACTGGGTGACACAGACAAAAGGAATTTATTTCTCACAGTTCTGGAGGCTGGAAGTTCAAGATCAAGGGGCCGGCAGATGTGGTTCCTGGTGAGGACTTTCCTCCTGGCCTGCTGTGCCCTTACAAGGCAGGGAAAGACAGTGCACTTGGGTCTCCCTTCTTCTTATAAGGACACAAATCCCATATGGGGGCCGTAGCTACATGACCTCATGAAAACCTCATTGCCTCCCAAAAGCTCCACATCCAAATACCATCGCATTGGGAGTCAGCCCTTCAATATAGGGATTTTGGGGGAAGACAAAAACATTCAGTCCATTACAGAAGGAGAAAGGGAAAAATCAAAGATTCCTTCTCCTTTCTGTATTTCTCTCCACTCCATTCACTTAGCTTAATAAGTACTATAGAAACATTAGGCATCTGAAATCTGGCTGTGTTTTGTTTTGTTTCGTTTTGGTAAAGACAGGGTCTCGCTGTGTTGCCCAAGCTGCTCTCAAACTGTTGGCCTCAAATGATCCTCCCCTCAGCTTCCCAAAGTGGTGAGATTACAGGTGTGAGGCACTGTGCCTGGCCTGGCTCTTGAATAGCTGGAACAACAGCATTTCCAACCAAGCAGATATGCAACCAAGTATCTGGACCTTAGGCTATTATAAATTCCAGTGTGAAACAATGTACTAGTGATTCAAAGTCCTCATATGTTTACACAATCTCCTGATGCCCCCAACAAATGAATGGAGGTGCCAAACCCATGCTAGGCAAGCTGGAAATGACACTTCCCTTGTTACCTTTAACCATACTTGTTCATTGTTCATTGCTGTGCTGCAAGGAGCTGAACTGCCTTAAAGTGGTCCCAGAAGCTCCCTCTGGGTTGCCTCAACCAACTAGCCTCTCCCAAGCTCTTTCCTTTGGAAGCCAAAGGCACTTTATTCCAGTAGAAGAGGTCATATTCAAGCTCAGCTTCCCACAAGCCCAGTGGCTTCCTCAGCTCTGAGTGTGGGGGTACCGGGGCTTCTCACAGATCCTGAGGTCTCCAGGTACAGGGATGCTGGCATTCCCAAGCAATGCCTGCAAACAGCCATCCCAAATCCATATATCCCGGTCCTAAGCAGCCTGTATGTTCACCCATGGTCAAAGCTGCTTTCTTGTCCCTCATAGAAAAAAGGTTAGGGTGGTTGCCAGAGGCTGAGGAGGGGGAAAAATAGGGACTGATTGCTTAATGGAAACAGGGTTTCTTTTGTGGGGGGATAAAGAGGCTTTGGAACTAGACAGAAGGGTAGCTGTAAAACATTGTGAATGTACTAAAATGCCATTGAATTATTCACTTCAAAATGGCTGATTTTATGTTATGTGGATTTTGCCTTCAAAAACCCATTAAAAATAAGTAAGGCCAGGTGTGGTGGCTCACCTGAGGTCAGGAGTTCAAGACCAGCCCAGCCAACATGGTGAAACCCCATCTCTACTAAAAATACAAAAATTAGCTGGGTGTTGTGGTGCGTGTCTATAATCCCAGCTACTCAGGAGGCTGAGGCAGGAGAATCACTTGAACCCAGGAGGCGGAGATTGCAGTGAGCCAAGATTGCACCATTGCACTCCAGCCTGGGTGACAAGAGCGAAATTCCGTCTCAAATAATAAATAAATGAATGAATGAATGAATGAATGAATGAATGAATGGCGGGGGCAACATTCCATCACTCACACAGAACTGCCCTGGTAGACCCCCTTCCTCCCTGTTCTCAACCAAGCTTTGTAAGATTTCCTTTTCCCTAACAAGCCTTGTAGAATTTGTCCTGGACCCTAGGGACCATGAGGGAACCCGCCTAACCTCTCCAACTCTTTATGTTTCCAATTCAGCCACGGATCCAGCTGTTGCCCCCGAGTTTTTCTCTGTGAATATTTTTTCATCTTGTTCTGCTATTTCCTACCATATTCCCCACAAGGAACTTTCACCCAGCATCCTACTGGAATTCAACATTGTGGGTAAATGCTATGCTCCTTGTCTGCAGTGGTGAAAAAATTCCTCAAGAGACTTTGCCTGGAACCTTGATTGCTCTGCTTCAGTCAAACACAGTGGCTGGCCCTATCTGGACAATGGGTGCAATCATTATGATTATGGTTAATTAATATCACCAACCCATTGTTTGACTAAACTGACAAATGGCTGCAATAGTGGAATTAGCTGATTGTTCTCCTTTATTACACCCACATACAGCAATCCCTGGTAGGAATATTAGTAGTAAGGAGGTGAAAGTAGGGGGATAAAGACAAATGGGTTTCTTCAGCCTTCCCCCTGCCACCTCTGCCACCTCTACTCCAGCCCCTGGTCATGCTCTAGAACCATGTTTCCAAAACAAATTTGACTACGAAATCCTTTTTTCATGGAACACCTGCCAACATCTCCTCCTATTCACCTTGTTCATCCCTCACTTTCCCCATCTCAGTAGACAGCACTTCCCTTTACCTAGTTGCTCAGTCTAAAAGTCTTGGAATTATCCTTGGTTCTTCTTTCTCTCATACCCTACAACTGAGCTATCAACAAATTATACCAGCTCTATCTTCAACATCCCCAATCTAACCCTTTCTTCCAACCCCCAATGCTACTAACCCTGTCTTAGCCACCACCTACCCACCTGGACCGCCCCGCTCACTTGGACCACACCACACTTCCACTCTTGTCCCCAGCACACTCCCACTGCCCCCATAGCATCCAGTGACCCTTTACAATTAAAAGTCCTAACATACCTTTCCTCTGTCCAGGAAGGGCCTCTCATGCCACTGGGAGTCAAATCTAAACTGCCCACCACGGCCCATCAGGCTTGCATGGACTGACCTCTGGGTACCTTTCCAATTCCATTTCCAAATGCTCTTTCCTTTGTTGCCCACTCTGCTGCAACAACACGACAGCTGACAGAGGTGCTCCTTTGACCTGCCCAGCACTCTCTCATCCTGGGGTGTGATTCCCCCTTCCTGGAACGCTCTTCCTCTGTCACCTGCTCGGAGAGGCCTGGAGACTTAGCGAAACATGACTCTCTATCCCTCTACTTGGCTTTGCATCTCTTCACAACATTTATCATAACCTGACATGGCACCCCATGTTTACTGGGTGCCCCCTACCCTTTAGGGTAAAAGCTCAAACAGGCAGAAATGCCGTTCTGTGCCCCATTACATCCCCAGCACTCAGAGCCGGGCCTGGTTGGTAGGAGTGCTCAATACATACTTATTAGATCAATTAATAAATAATTCTCATAAAACCATCTCTCAGAACCATCTACTGTGAATTCCTTGTCTGGAGTAAAACAACAGAAGCAAAAGGAGTCAAACTGGGAGACAGTACTATGATGGTCAGAACACATAAAATGGAAGCGCTCCAAAAAGAACTGAATCCAGGTTCACATCACTAGTGCCAGACCCTGGATATGAGCATTTTAGGTTCCCCAGAAGGATGCAAAGGTGCTAGTTTCCAGATAAGTGTAATAGATTAAATCGGACTAAATCATCTTTAGTGATCTATAAAGTGGTTCCTACATACCTTCCACGACAGATAACCCTTTTTTCCTCCTTCAGCTGGAAGTCACTTAAAATTTCAAAGCTGTGAAATATTTTAAGACTTAAGTTTGAAGTTAGCTTTTAAGGTAGCAGTAGGCAAATACACTATTTTGCTAGAAATATGTTACCAATGAGAAACATAGTTATAACAAATGCATTACAAAATAAATGAGGCTAGTATAATTTTCAGGCAGACTAAGAATTCTGCATTACTAGTAATCATACCGTAACCAATGGAGAAAAAACCCAGCACTACACAAATGACTTTTAGCTAGTTACTTCTCCAACACCTCACTATAAACTTAAAGCTAATATTCAATATGTAAATAGTCTATTCTTAGGACTCGAATTCTACTGTTTATCATCAGCCCTTTGAAAAAGGTGATGTGGGAGAGCAGAAAACTGTACTTGTACTAACAGGAGTTAAGAGCAGGAGCTTTGCATTCTCACCAAACCTAGACAGTATTTCCCACTCTGTGACTTGCTGTTTAAGTGACCTTGAGCAAACGACTTCACTTCTCATAGCCTCAGTTTCCCCCTCTGTAAAATGAGGATAACCCTGGCAGTCTTGAGGAGATTTTTAAAGATTATCTGGTCAGGTACGGTGGCTCACACCTGTAATCCCAATACTTTGGGAAGCTGAGGCAGGCAGATCACCTGAGGTCAGAAGTTCAAGACTAGCCTGGCCAATATGGGGAAACCCCGTCACAACGAAAAATACAAAAATTAGCCGAGTGTGGTGGTGGGTGCCGGTAGTCCCAGCTACTCAGGAGGCTGAGGCAGGAGAATTGCTTGAACCCAAGAAGCAGAGGTTGCAGTGAGCTTAGATCATACCACTGCACTCCAGCCTGAGCAAGACTCCGTATCAAAAAAATAAAAAATAGAGATTATATAAAATTATGTAAATAAAATGCTCAGCATAGACTGTAGCAGTCTTTACTATATTCTACTGGAATTCTACATTGAGATGTTTCTCTCTTAGGATCACCTGAAGGGCAATGCTGTGTCATTCTCATCATCTTTCCATCCCCAAATGCCCAGCTCGGGAACATAAATCAATGAATTATGCCTACTAAATGTTCAGATTTTGACGTGAAAGTCAACAGAAGAGATAAGAGAAGAGGAAAGAAAATGAGAGGAGTAACAAGATGAGTAGAGGCAGCCTTTGAAGGAGTAGGAGGGGAGCGGGCAGCAACCCTTCCACAGCGAAGAACAGAATCAGTGATGCAGAGGCATTAAATAGAACAGATCTGAGGCTTGGCAGAGGGGGAGGCCAACAGGAGCTCCAGACAAGCCTGGGCAACTTAGCGAGACCCTGTCTCTACAAAAAAATTTCAAAAATAGGCAGGTGTGGTGTCATGCACCTGTAGTCCCAGCTACTCAGGAGGCTGAGGCAGGAAGATCATTTGAGCCCAGGAGGTCAAGGCTTCAGGGTACTATGATCTGCACCACTGCACTCTAGCCTGGGTGACAGAGCAAGACCTTATCTCAAAAAAAAAAAAAAAGTGGGGGGAGGGGGGCGCCAAAACTGCCACTTCAGTGCACCTTGATAATTCTCATAGGCACTGCTGAGCCTTGCAGAGGACCACACTTTCAGAATACTGTAATGGTGAAACCAGTCTATCAGGGAAATTCCTGCCCATTTCTAATCTGAAAGATGCCAATCAAACATTCCCCCATCCATGTGTGCAGAATAAACTCTAGGGTACTATTTCTGCAGAGTGTAGAACTGCTCAGCAGCTAAGAGACGTGGTTACTGTATATGGCTTGGCACAGCATTCAGCTAAGATGATAGTGAGAAGTCCTAGGGCCCATGCAAGTGCCCACATTCATGCAGCACAAAAGAGCCAGGTGCCGCTCGCTCTGCAACAGATTCCAATCCTCCAGCAGAAGGACAAGAACAGAAGCCCAAAATTGTTTTGCTGTAGTTAAAAGAGAAAACAGACATCTGTGCGTGCCTGTTGACAGAAGTCAGTTTGACAGAGATGAAATCAACAAAGACAACTAAAAGAAAGGGCAGTGAGAGAGACATAAAAACCAGGGGGTTGTCAGGTTTGGAGGCCAAGGACCAGGCAGGGACCCAGTGGCAGGTGGGATGGAGGGACCTACTGCAGGAGTGCAGTGGATGGCAAGGCAAGGAAGAAGATGACCTGCAGAAACCCTTCACTAAGTCTGCACGCAAAGGAGAGAAGAAACAGGCTGCTGAGTGAGGATGAGAGCAGAGGGGGATATTTTAAGTTTTGAAGTGTGGTGGCAAGGAGGTGCGGTAGCTCCTGTGTGACAGCCTCGCTAGGCTCTATGAAGTGGAAAATTGGATCATCTGTGAAGAGGAAGCGGGGAAGAGAAGCAGGAACAAGTCTGAAGAGAGTGGGCTAGGCTTGTAACAGTCACGATGAAATCTAAGAGTGACAGCTAACCAGAGTAACATGTACAATTACTGCATAGTGCCAAAGTGATTGCCTGAAATTTACGTGTACCAGTACCAATCTGCCCAGGTGTATGATTTTCTCCCACAGCGCTTGGCAGCCCAGGTGTGAGCAAAAAGGATCAAATGATCAGGAAATGGGGGGCTTTGTCTAGAGAGTGATTTACAGTCCAGACCCTGGATTCTAAGTTGTATAAGAAAGAAAATAGGCCGGGTGCAGTAGCTCACGGCTGTAATCCCAGCACTTCAGGAGGCCGAGGCAGACAGATCACTTGAGCCCAGCGGTTCAGGAGCAGCCTGGGCAACACAGCAAAACCCTGTCTCTACAGGAAATACCAAGAAAAAAAAAATTAGCCGGGCATGGTGGCACACGTCTGTAATCCCAGCTACCCAGGAGGCTGAGGTGGGAGGATCACTTAGCTTGAAAGGTCAAGGCTATAGACTCTTGCCTGTGAGACAGAATGAGACCCTGTCTCAAAAAAAAGAAGGGAAATAAAAGTGAGAAGAAACTGATGGATAAGGCACCAAGTAAAGGAAACAGCAGACTACAGGTCTTAATGTAGGTAGAGGTGGGGAATAAATTTTTGTGGCAAGGTGAATGGGTACGAAGAAGTGGGCGAATAGGGAATTTCTTTTATTTATTAATTTATTTTTAGAGACAGCCTCATCCTGTCACCCAGGCTGGAGTGTGGTGGCATCATCATAGCTCATTGTAGCCTGTAACTCCTTGGGCTCAAGTAATCCTCCTGCCTCAGCCTCTTAAGTAGTTAGAACTACAGGCATTTGCCACCAGGCCTGGCTATTTTTATTATTTATTTATTTTTGAGACAGAGTCTTGCTCTATCGCCCAGGATGGAGTGCAGTGGCATGATCTCGGCTCACTGCAACCTCTGCCTCCTGGGTTCCAGCGATTCTCCTGCCTCAGCCTCCCGAGTAGCTGGGATTACAGGTGTGTGTCACCATGCCCGGCTAATTTTCTGTATTTTTAGTAGAGACAGTGTTTCACCATCCTGCCCGGCTGGTCTCGAACTCCTGACCTCATGATCTGCCCACCTCGGCCTCCCAAAGTGCTAGGATTACAGGTGTGAACCACCGTACCTGGCCTCAAATTTCTGACCTTCCGATCTGAGCTGTAAGTAGACAAGGTCTAAAGACTGGAGGGTTTGGGAGCAGCTGAGGAGAAGATCATTGGTGATGAGGAGCCCTGATACGGTTTTGTTCTATGTCTCCACTCAAATCTCACCTTGAATTTTACTAATCCCCACGTGTCAAGGGTGGGACCAGGTGGAGGTAACTGAATCATGGAGACAGTTTCCCCCATGCTGTTCTCATGATAGTGAGTTCCCACGAGATCTGATGGTTTTATAAGGGGCTTCCCCCTTCGCTCAGCACTCACTCTCTCTCCTGCCGCCCTGTGAAGAGGAGCCTTCCACCATAATTGTAAGGATCCTGAGGCCTCCCCAGCCATGCAGAACTGTGAGTCGATTAAACCCCTTGTGTTTATAAATTATCCAGTCTTGGGTATGTCTTTATTAGCAGCAGACTAATACAAACCCAAAACCCAAGCAGTCACAGAAACAGATGGGTTGTCTAATGAAAGCTGAAGCAGGGTGGCAAGCAATGAGCCAGTCATTAATGATGAGTGGGAGTAATGGGAAAGTCAGCAGGGCACAGTTACAAGGTGGACAAAAGGATGTGTCTTACCCATGGCTGATGCTCCAAAGAGGAGGGTTATCACACAAGGGGGGGAAAAGCAATGATCCAGGGCAGCCATGCCAAGAATGGGCACCACCAATCCCACCTTCTGAACAGTTACATCTCTGTAATGTTAAAACTAACCTACCTAATCAGGTCATTCCTGCCAATTTTTAATCTGGAAGATGCACATCAATCTTTCCCCTGCATTTATACAAAATAAATACTATTTCTACAGGTTTTCCAAGTAAAATCTTCAATGAATGGAAAATCTATCTTAAAACTTTCAAAAAGTATCACACATTTACCCACAAGCTTACAGGGTATAAGTAATTTTTATTAATTTTTTAATGCCAAGTGTTTATTATATCTTATCTCATACCAACTGGAAACAAAGTTTTGCCTCAAAATTAGAAATCTATTTCCTTATCATTTGTACTGGAGATGCAGGGATCTGGTATATTTTTACTACCTCCTGGTCTTCCAATATTTTGTCACTCATTCAACTTACAGTCTCATATATGATGCATCATTTTATGTTACTAGAGGTATTTCATGGGGAAATTTAGCTCTTCTGCTCCTCTGAATCATCTTGTCTCCTTTGGGAA
Organism: Hylobates moloch; assembly: GCF_009828535.3. Classification (NCBI taxonomy): domain Eukaryota; kingdom Metazoa; phylum Chordata; class Mammalia; order Primates; family Hylobatidae; genus Hylobates; species Hylobates moloch. The sequence goes on from NW_026652276.1 coordinate 211,909,001, forward strand.
AATTCAATCGATATCCACACCTCTGTTTTCCATTTTCCCAACTGAATGCTCCCCTGTTCTGCCATAGGCACTCTATGGATAGCTCTGTTATTGCACTCAAATGTCAACCATAGCAAACTTGGTAACCTTGGGCAAGCACTTAATCTCTCTGGGTCTTAACTTACTTATGTATAAAATGGAGAAAATAACAGTAAGAACTTCATCAGGCTATTTATCCACTCATGAGCTAAAGCCCGGAAAGTAGTTAGAACAGCACCTTCCATATAGTAAGTGCTACTGAAGTTTTTGCTATTAGTGTCATGATATGCATTTGCACGTCTCTCCTTTCAGATTTGTTTGCACCTTTAAAATGGGGACTAGGTCTTAATCTCTGTATCTGCAGTGCCTGGTATAGTGAATAAATGCATGCATCAATTGATCAGTTTTTTTTTTTTTTTTTTTCTGAGACAGGGTCTCTCTCTGTCATCCAGGCTGAAGTGCAGTGGTGCCCACTGCAGCCTCAACATCCTGGACTCAATCAATCCTCCCATCTCAGCTGTCCTTGTAGGTGGGACTACAGGTGGGTACCACCAAGCCCAGCTAATTTTTGTATTTTTTTGTAGATTCAAGGTTTTACCAGGCTGGTCTTGAATTCCTAGGCTCAAGCAATCTGCCTCTCTGGGCCTCCCAAAGTGCTAGGATTATAGGTGTGAGCCACTGTGCCCAGCCCCATTAGTTTTTATCTCACAAAAAAGTAAAAATGTAGATTAATAAAAATAATAGGCCAAAGCATCACCTTATTTATAACCCATCTTGTTTGAAAAGTAATTTAAGGCAGTTCATAAAGTACAGCCTGACATTTCAAATATGTAACTTAAATGAAACAAGTTAAAATTAAGGGTGCAGCACCTTGGGGGTTGAGGCAGGAGGACTGCTTGAGCCCAAGAGTTCAAGACCAGCCACAGCAACATGGTGAGACCCCATCTCTAATGATTAAAAAAATAAATAAAATAAAATTAAAGGTAGAACTGTATCATCAATACCACTAAAATGTCAGTGTCAAAATAAACTTCTTAAGAATTAAGTACACTTACATATATTTGGACTGTAAGAATAAGAAATTTTTCACTATTGCTACAGAAAAAGGAAAAAAAATGTCCAGAGACGTAGCTCTAGACAAGCATTTGCTATGTGGATTTCTTTCACAGATCTAGGTATCTAGGGAGGAGAAAAACTCGATAACAACTGAGGTCCCCTACTTAATATGCTACAATTCCGGAGTAGGGAAGTCCCAAAGTTGTTGGTGACAGAAGGAAAACAACTGGGGCATCCAAAAAAATTCAAATCATTGTGGCTTAAGTTCCAAATGTTCATGATGCCCACAGATGCTCAGCATGGGGAGGTGGCTCCTCTCCATCTCCAGTAGAAAACAGCCACTTCCCACATCTCACCAGTGTTTAACATTTCTACAGGACACCTGTCTAGGACCATAACACCACCCTATGTAAAACTACCAGTGCTAAGATTCTGTCATTCTGGTTCTTTTCAGAAAGTAATTATTTCTAAAACTGTTGAAAATGAGGGCTGGGCATGGTGGCTTACGCCTGTAATCCCAGCACTTTGGGAGGCCGAGGCGGGCAGATCACCTGAGATCAGGAGTTTGAGACCAGCCTGACTAACATGGAGAAACCCTGTCTCTACTAAAAGTACAAAATTAGCTGGGCATGATGATGCGTGCCTGTAATCCCAGCTACTCGGGAGGCTTAGGAAGGAGAATCGCTTGAACCCGGGAAGCAGAGGTTGCAGTGAGCCGAGATCGTGCCACCGCACTCCAGCCTGGGCAACAAGAGCGAATCTCCATCTCAACAAAAAAGAAAGTGAGTCTCACATAACTAGTAGAACTTTCCTCTTTCACTGGCACATGAAAAAAAAAAAGCTGCCTTTTTCATTAAAATGGAATTTAATGAAAAGTCTGTGTTAAAGTCTGGGAGTGGTAGTGTTTCACAAAGGAAGAAAAATGTTTCTCATATCCTTCAGGTCACCCAAGTAGAAACCTATATAAAAAGGATGAGTGTCAAGAGTTAAGAGGAAAATCTTTAGCAAACTGAGGTTGTTTCTACTTGCTAAAAGGGTCTCTCATTTCTATTCATGAATGGCCTTTCTACGCTTTCTCCTGAGCCACAGAAGAAGACATTTTCAGCACAATCTAAGGTAGACTGAAACAAGCAAAGCATATGGATAAACTCCAGCATGAACACTGAAAAAAGAAACATGACTAATAAGCTCTCTTCTCCACATGCTGGAGATTCTACTGATGGTAACACACTCAGATACAAACACGTGAACCAATAATAACCAACCTCACTGCTAAAGCAATCACTTGAAGTGATAACCTCACTTCTGCTTTCCCAAATAGGTGAGTATAAAATATATACATATATATATACGAACATTCCAAGACAGAGCATTAAAAAGATAAAGCACCACACACACACACACACACACACACACACACACACACACACACCCCTTAATAACAGTGTGTGTCCTTTAATTAAATGTTGGGCTTTTTAATTTACTTATTTGAAGTTGTTGTTTCTGTGATCTCAATCTGACAAGGATTGCATTTGAGGATTAAAATTGTCAAGCACATACCTTTTTAGTTCCTCATCTTTTAATTAGTACATAAGTGGTTGCCTAGGAAACCTCCAGACTGAATGATGAAGCTCAAATGAATTCTCCTTTCTAAGCTTGCAGGTTTGACTACCTTTGCTCCCCAAAAACTAAGTCCTCCAGAATTATTACAGCCAGATATTTTTGCAACCTGGGTGACATGTAAAAAAAAAAAAAACACAAAAGGTGAATATTTATTCTGAATACAGGTTTCTTAGGGAAATAAAAGTTAAAAAGGCCAAGTCCCTACTCACAGCAAATTCAGAAGAGAAATGCATGTCTTCAAATATACCCATACTATCTGTTACCAGGTAATTGTGGAGGGTTATTTTTATGTTTTATGGCAGTATGTTAACATGGTAGTGATTAAACATTATAATGAAAGACAATAGAGAACAACCTGGGAAAGCAGACCATGGAGACAGCAAAGCAAAATAATGTCAGAGGGGGTGCAACCCCCCAACCACTGCGGAAATCACCCCTAGCTCCGCCACCAGCTCTGGTTCCCTGTCCTTTCTTACAACCTAGCTCTACCTCTGCCCAGAATGACATGACATCATCATTGAACAGTGGCAAGAAAACATAGATCTCTTTTGCTGTATGCCAAGTAAACAGGGCTGATCACCATACACAAATATGTACACGATTTAGCATAAACACATCTCAGAAGGTTCTGTTTTAACCACAGCAGATGCACTGAAGTAGGCTCATCTGGCAGCCCTCGGAGGAAGGACCGAGTGTTACATAATTCCAGCAAATGAGAGCAGAAATACTGAGAACAGCCAGAACACCCAGGCCAGATGGTACTGTGGTTCTGAAGCAGTGCCTGAGGCTAGAGACGTGAGCAGGCCTGGGGAAGACAGAGATGGGGCAAGTAGGCCCAGTGGCTGGAGGCAGAGTACACTCAGCAGAAGGCCTTTGATTACTTTCTCTCAGCCCTGATCTCAAAGTCTGGCTGCTTCCTCTAACATCCTGGCATCATGATCTTATCATCATTTACTTTAAATTTAAAAATTTTCAACCAACAACTCTTCTGGAGGAAAAGCAACAACAAATTTCTACCTCCATCCCCCCAGCTATGCTTCTGCCTCAGGGTAGAGGAGTTTGGGTAGGAGAGGAAAAGACAGATCAGAACTCAAGGCTCTCAGGCCGGGCACAGTGTGGCTCTTGCCTGTAATCCCAGCACTTTGGGAGGCCAAGGCAGGTGGATCACTTGAGGTCAGGACTTCGAGACCAGCCTGGCCAACATGGTAAAATACCGTCTCTACTAAAAATACAAAAATTAGCCAGGCATGGTGGGATGCGCCCGTAATCCCAGCTATTTGGGAGGCTGAGGCAGGAGAATTGCTTGAACCCGGGAGGCGGAGGTTGTAGTGAGCCGAGATTGCGCCACTGCACTCAATCAAGCCTAGGCGACAGAGCAAGACTCCATCTCAAAAAAAAAAAAAAAAACAAAAAAAACTCAAGGCCCTCATCATTTCTCCCCAGGATAACTAAAATTTTCTGCTAACTACTATTCCCACTGCTCCAACCTCACACTGCAGCTAATCCACTTCCCACAAGGATGGTTGAGATTTTCCTCCACATAAATAAATCCCCTCCCTGGCTTCCGTACTGCCCTCAGGATGAAAACCCAAGTTCCTCTCAGCTTAGTTTAGAAAGCTCTTCACCAGGTAGGCCCTTGAAAACTTGATTGCATCCCACTCTAATCTCAAAGTTGTCAAAGAAAAACTGTTCTGTACCCGGTCTGGAACAGACCCAAGTGGTCTGCTATAAAATTCACAATATCCTACTAGGAAAAAATGAACACCATTCCAGAAAAATAAAAAAATATAAATAAAAAATTTTTTTTAAAAAGCTGTTTTCTAATGCAATCTCCTAAATGAACTTTAAGGAAATTAAGACTTGCTCTGGGCAACTCATTACCATCTACCTGGCTGACTGTCAGCTATCAGAGTGTAGAGGTTTTTAACCAGACATTAGTTTCAATGATGATATTTAATCACTTTCTTCCCTTAATGTCCCTGTCAAGAGCGAATCATTGAATGTACCTACTCCAGGACTTTCTCCTTGCATTGCAAAGCTAAAATAAACTGTTGGCACATGCTCAAGATTAAACTGTCTGAAAAGTTTTAATAAATGCTACCTAACCTAAAGCAGGTCCTTTTGCCCTGCAGTCCCCAGGACACTTTTTGGTCTCTGGCCTCCTTGGGCCTTCGAATACTCAGCAACCGCCTCCAGGGAGCACCCACCAGGGCTGACACTTCCCCTCACTCTCTGCCCCAACCCCCCAGTGGCAACTCCCATCTTCTCCGGTTAACTTCTATTCATCTCCAAAATCCATGTCAATCATAGGTCAAATGTTAGTTCCTCCAGGAGAACTTGCCAAGAGGCTGGACCCAAGTCCTTTCAGGTGCTTCAGTATCAGAGCTGTTACTGTACTGCACTGCATTTATCTCACCAGAGTGGGAGCTCACTGAGGACAGCACAGGGCCTCTTTATTTCTGTATTCCCCACCCTATCACAGAGCCTGGCTTAAAATGAGCATATCCTAAATGTTTGTTGAATGCATGAATGCCAACAGCCAAGTGCAGGAGTCAACCTTCCAGGCGAAGGTGTTCAATTTCCTTGTGTAATTCACCTTTAGGTGTTCTGTGTTTGCACCAAGCCAAAAATCAGATGGGATAACCTGATGTTAAGGCTGTTGTTTCTACATCTTAGTGTTAGGGAGGGAGACAAAGCTGGGAAAAATGTACTGAAAGGGGTCATCACTGTGCAGTCCAGTAACCAACCCTAAAATGCAGCTTCTCTCCGGACCGAGGTGGAACTGGAGTCTGCCAGGCAGCCCCGGCAGCACTCTCCTGAGGACCTGGCACAGAGCGGGTAGTCCTGGAGTGACTCAACCCGCTGAAAAGCACGGACAAGCCCGCCCGTCTGAGAGGAAGCAATGTTTAAATATAAAATTTCCTAAAATGTTTAAACCAGAGGAAAAATACAGAAATCTTTTAGAGGAGAAGCAAAATGAAAAGACAGATAACACCTTTAAAGCAGCCTTATAGATCTGAATCTTCTTGGCACAAGAACATAAAAATTTAGTTGTTTTATGAAAATATCATGTTAGGTAAGTTCCAGGGATGTCAGGGCCTGAGAGTGAACCAGGAATATTCAGGAAAAATTCTTTTTTATTATTGTTGTCTGTTGGCTTTTGGATGAGAGTGGGAGGACTTTTATTTTTTATTTTTATGTTTTTGAGACAAGAGTCTTGCTCTGTTGACCTCTAAGGCTCAAGCAATTCTCCTGCCTCGGCCTCCTAAGTAGCTGGGACTACAGGCGTGCATCGCCACTCCCAGCCCATTCTTTTGTCATAGGGGCAGTGTTTCAACCTGTTGCCTAGGCTGGTCTCAAACTCCTGAGCTCAAGTGATCCTCCTGCCTCAGCCTCTCAATGTGCTGGGATTACAGATGGGAGTTACCTCGACCAGCCCTGGATGACTTTTAAATGCCTTAAGAGAAAGACAGTCTGTTCCCCTCCAATTTCCCCCTGGCCTTTCAGATCTCTCGGAATAATCTCAATAAGAACAAACTTTCCCTGAGGACTGGACCTAGTGCTGGAGGACAAAGGGAATGCCCAGGGACTTACTAGTTTTCTTCTCATTTAAGACAACTTCCATCTGGTACATCTGCAAGGGTGCTTCAGAGTGGAAGGACTGATGGCAGGTTCCTGTCTACCACTGAGGCTTTTCCCATGTTCTTAGAGGGACAGAGGAGGGTGACGGAACACACTGAAATGGCAACCCCCTGTCCCTACAGAAACCATGATATTCTCCTACACAAACACTAGAAAGTCCCAAAACAACATAGGTGGTCCCCACAGATGTTCTTTAACTAACTTTCTTTTTTTTTTTTGAGACGGAGTTTTGCTCTTGTTACCCAGGCTGGAGTGCAGTGGCGCAATCTCAGCTCACTGCAACCTCTGCCTCCCGGGTTCAAGAGATTCTCCTGCCTCGGCCTCCCGAGTAGCTGGGATTACAGGCATGCGCCACCACACCTGGCTAATTTTTTTTTGTATTTTTAGTAGAGACGGGGTTTCTCCATCTTGGTCAGGCTGGTCTAGATCTCCCAACCTCTCAGGTGATCCGCCCACCTTGGCCTCCCAAAGTGCTGGGATTATAGGCGTGAGCCACCACGCCTGGCCTAACTAACTTTCCTATAGTGTGCTAATTACAAGATGATCTACCTTATAAATTGATTTATCACAGTTCTTTATCTCAGTATATTTTTCCAAAAGGGGCTCAACATTTATCACCTTTTTGAAGGTCATTTCAAAGCCTTAGAACTGGCCTCAACAGTAACTGCAGGAAGCATACTTGTCAGATCTGAGCAGTAAAAATACACCCTGACTGCTGAGCCTAGAGCATGGGAGAGCCTACAGCTAACCAGGGAGGACATGGTGAGTTCAGTAAAAGGCAGGTAAGGAGGAGCCTTGTGTCCAAAGCTCTGTAGAATTTTCTTTACTTGCTGCATTAAAAAAAAAAAAAAAAGACCCAGAATATATCCAAAGATCTTATATTTAATAGGCCTTTAACCTGAGAACAAATCAATTTTTAGATTTCATTTTATCATGCTCATTCTTATACATCCATACTTAGAAAAAAGAATGAGTAATATTAAAACAAAGTAGAGGCACACTCAACAGACCTCATACCACTGAGATATGAGACGAATGCAATCATATCCTACATTCTACACATATCTGAAAACTTTAAAAGAAACTTACAGAACATGTGGGAATCCCCTGCATGAAATTAAGAATTGCTTGACTGACTAAAAGTAGAATTGAAGGGCCGAAGAAAGGATTTCCCCTGTGGTTGATTAAGAACATTATTCTTGTTTTGAGTCGTCATACCAAGTGACCATGAAGTGAGAAGACTTGTTAAAATGCATTTTTTGAACTTTTTCCCTTGGTGTTAGATCCCAAGACTGGCTTAAAGACAAAATACTGTAACATACTCAAACTTTTTAAAATAAGTTACAGTAACACCAAGAAGAGGGAACATGAAGTTCTACTGTTCTTCTTAAATAAGTTGACAGTAACACCATGAAGAGGAAACATGAAGTTCTAATGTTCTGAAAAGACACTTTAATCAGTCCACCTTAATGGAATGCCTGCAACTGAGGATGAAATAAAATGTCTGCAAATGTGAGTTTGAAAATTGGTCATATAAATCATCATAAAATGTATCACAAGGTTTTTTGAAACAGTAAGTTTCCTAAAACATGTGACATGATGATTCAACGAACAAATACAATATTTATATACATCTCTTCAAGAACATTCCCATTATATCTAAAACAGTAACATATTCTTCTTTCATCCATATTTTAGCAAATGGGTTTGAAGTGCAAATGTATCAGTTATCTGAGTGGAAAAGAAAATCAGACAAAAATGATCAAATTCATTAAGAATTTCACCCCCACAAACATGAAAACAACAAGCTATCTGAAATCTGAACTCCTGAGATTCAACTACTCTACAAGCAGAAGTGTGTGGAAGGTCAAACTACTCATGATGTTAGGGGCCGGGCATGGTGGTTCACGCCTGTAATCCCAGCACTTTGGGAGGCAAAGGAGGGTGGATCACAAGGTCAGGATTTCGAGACCAGTCTGGCCAATATGCTGAAACCCCGTCTCTACTAAAAATACAAAAATTAGCCAGGCGTGGTGGCACGCGCCTGTAGTCCCGGCTACTCAGGAAGCTGAGGCAGGAGAATTGCTTGAACCCAGGAGGCAGAGGTTGCAGTGAGCCAAAATCATGCCATTGCATTCCAGCCTGGGTGACAGAGCAAGACTCCATCTCAAAAAAACAAACAACTCTTCATGATGTCAGAGAGCATTCAAAGTCATAAATGTTTAATTTATACACAAAAACATCAGATTAATCGGAATAAACATATTTTGGTATTTATTAGGTAAGCTGCAGTGTGGATAAAACATTCATATACCAAACTTTATTCCCTGGCAGTAGGAGAAAAAGGAGGCATTCTTATGCCAGAAGAAAGAAGTACAATCTGTGTAGGCGAATGAGCAGAATGGAGTAGCTGGTGCAGTAAAAGGATGATGTATTTTACAGAGTATGAAGATTTTAAAAGTAAAACCAGGTGGGGTGCGGTAGCTAACGCCTGTATTCCCAGCACTCTGAGAAGCTGAGGTGGGCAGATCATTTGAGGTCAGCAGTTTGAGACCAGCCTGGCCAACATGGTGCAACCCCATCTCTACTAAAATTACAAAAATTAGCCAGGCGTGGTGGCACACACTTGTAATCCCAGCTACTTGGGAGGCTGAGGCAGGAGAATGGCTTGAACCCGGGAGGCGGAGGTTGCAGTGGGCTGAGATCATGCCACTGCACTCCAGCCTGGGTGACACAGAGACTCCATCTCAAAAACAACAACAACAACAACAAAACAAACAAAAAAACCCAATAAACCAAATGTACAAGGAGTGGAAGAAAGATTCAACATAGCTACTAACTACTTCCAATACTTCTTAAGTTTAGAATAAATTTTTATTCATTCTTAAGGCTCTAAACACAAACTCTATATTCAGAGTCAAAAAAATATTAGGTATGGCTTCAAATATAACTGGGTACCAACAGATAAAGACAAGTAACAAAACTTTTAACTTGAGACTATGCAGTGCTTGGTGACTTGCTTCCACAGAGCAGAGTATTGGAAAGAAGGGGAAACAAATTTCCATGGTCAAGGTGAGCATCAGCAGTGGTAAGTCATGTTGATGGTGTTCTCTTTTCACATGGATGTGATAAAGATATCCCTTCACCTCTGTGATTGTCCTCCCAAAAACCCACATCCCAGTCTAATAATCAGAAAAACATGAAAAAATCCAAACTAAGGCACATTCTGCAAAATACCTGCCCAGTATTCCTCAAAACTGACGAGGCCATCAAAAACATCTCATAAACGATCATAGACTGCAGGACTTTAAGGAGACATGGTGGCTAAATGTGCTGTGATATCCTGAGTGCAGAACAGAAAAAGGACATTCGGAAAAACGGGTGAGCTCTGAATAAAATGTGGATTTTAGTTAACAGTAAAGTACCAATGTTTGTTCCTTAATTGTGACAAATGTAACATAATAATGTAAGAGTCAGCAACAGGAATCACTGAGTGAGGGGCATATGGAAACTCTGTACTATCTCTGAACTTGTCTTCAAATGTATAATTATTCCAAAATAAAGAGTTTATTTAAATTTTTAAAAACTAGGCCAACAGCACTGAGGTGTGGTCCTTCAGGTGTGCATCGCAGCCTCGGCTGCAGCCACAGGGGCAAGCACAGGCTTGGGTCCTGGTCACCCTGCCTGCTGACCAACAGACACACTGGCCAATTTGGGAACCTGTCTCCGATGCCAGTAGACCACAGATGGCATGCATGCGACAAGAACAAACATCTCTGAAGTGCCTAACACCCCCATCTGAAGTGAAAAATAGGCAATTTTATGCAAGAAAAAAAAGACAAGGCTTCTAAACAGGTTGGCTGGGAGCCATCAGTGCTCTGTGAAAACACATGACAAACCAGCCTTCAGACTTCACTTGGCAAATACCACTGCCAGCATCCAGGCAGGTGTGAAACAGTTATACAGACTTCTCTTGCATACCCGGCAGGCTCTGTGTCCTGTTTCCTCACCACAGAAAAAGGTAAATCAGAGAAGTGGGGATATAGAATTCCTTTAAATATCCGTGGGAGAAAGTAGCTCACACACAAAAAAGACTTCTTCAACCAAGCAGCAGTTAGTACCTATTTTCAGGAATCTGTCCAGCCAGGGAACACGTGGCACCATGAGAGTCCTGTTTTATGAGGGGGAGGCAGCAAGGCCTGTGCAGTGCTGTTCAATATAGAAAAACATTTTATCCTTACAGAATAAACACGTGGCAGGATTGCGTTTGCTGCAATGGATTTCTTTAATTACATTGAATTTTAATCCAAAGAGAAATCTGGGGGATTTATCTGCTCTAACCAAAAAGTTCCAGAATTTATGAACTAGATGAATATGTAGCACTCGTTAGGCCAGAAAATTAAAATATAAATACCTTTAAGGTTTTTCTGTTTTTTGTTTTTTGTTTTTTTAAGAAAATTAACACAGTGTAGGCCAAGCATGGTGGCTCAAGCCTGTAATCCCAAACACTTTGGGAGGCTGAGGCAGGCGGATCACTTGAGGTCAGAAGTTCAGGACCAGCCTGGCCAACATGGTAAAACCCCATCTCTACTAAAAATACAAAAATTAGCCAGGCGTGGTATTGGGTGCCTGTAATCCCAGCTACTTGGTAGGTAGGAGAATGGCTTGGACCGGGGAGGCAGAGGTTGTGGTGAGCCAAGATCAGGCTGCTGCACTCCAGCCTGGGTGACAGAGCAAGACTCCGTCTGGAAGGAAAAGGAAGGAAGGAAGGAAGGAAGGAAGGAAGGAAGGAAGGAAGGAAAAGAAAAAGGAAAAGAAAGAAAAGAAGGAAGGAAGGAAAATAAATTAACACAGTGTCAGTCAAAATTATAATAGTTTTACAAGAAAGTTGACCAAATTATTTTCGTTTATCCGAGAGAAAAGTGATGCAGAAGTAGCCCAGAAAAATTCCGAAAAAACAATGATAACAATGCTCAACCACATACGAAAATTTATTATACAGCTCTGATAATTAAAACAGCATGGCAGTAGAACTAGAATAGACAGACGTGTCCATGGAAAATAAGAAAACATCTGAAAACAAAACAAATACTCAAATTCATTTATTCAAACATTTATTGAGTGCCTGCTATGTATGGGCACTGTGGATGGTTACTTGACAGCAAGACCAAAAAGTCAATGTCAGACCAAAGGATGAAGTATTCAATAACTGGCTATCTGTGTGGGGAAAAAGATATTTTTCTCACATTTTACACTCAAATACATCTCAAATACTTAATTATATACAACTCCTAGCACTACTAGAATAAAACAGGTGAATATTTACATATAATTTCATGATGGGAAATATGCGAGTTCGAAACAATCATTGTGAAATATGTTAATTTAAATGTTAACGGGGCGTAAACTACTGACTAGCTAAGTAATGGATGGTCTAGTCATTAAATTGTTGATGAAGAAATATCTTTATTAACATTTAAAAAGTTATAAAAATGATATGTACAGTAAAAAGACCTAAATATAGATATTAAAGAAGACATATAAAGGAAACATCTATCCCATAAGAATATCATTACTCTTCAAACTAATCTATATAGTTAATGCATGACCTCAATCAAAGGGAGTTTTTCATGGAGCAGAACTCTAAAATGTATATGGAAAAGCAAAACGCAAAGAGTAGGGATGATTTTAAAGAAGAACAAGAACAGGACACTTAAACTACCCGACACTAAGACACAATAAAGAAATAAAGACATATTTTAAAAGCATGATGGTGGCTCATGCCTGTAATGACAGCATTCTGGGAGGCCAGTGCGGGCGGATCACTTGAGGTCAGGAGTTCGAGAGCAGCCTGGTCAACATGGTGAAACCCCATCTCTACTAAAAATACAAAAAATCAGCCAGACGTGGTGCGCACTTCTGTAATCCCAGCTACTCAGGAGGCTGAGGCCTAAGAATCACTTGAACCTGGGAGGCGGAGGTTGCAGTGAGATGAGATCGTGCCACTGCACTCCAGCCTATGCGACAGCATGAGACTCCGTCTCAGAAAAAAAAAAAAAAAAAGCATGAAAATGGGGCAAGAAAAAAGAAATATACCAGTGGAACTAAATAACCACCCCCTCGCCCCTACAAAAAGACATAGATCTACATAGACAGAAGTTGGTAGGACAGAATGGCACTGCGCATTGGTGGGGAAGGGATGCAAAGGCAATTAAATGGTGCTAAGACAACAGGTCATCCATGAGAAAAACAAAATTAGGCAACTATACCTCATGCTATACACAAAACAATTTTAGATGGACAGCAGGTGAAATTGTGAAAAGCAAAACTTTAAAACTTTTAATAGTAAACAGAGGATATTTTATATGACCTCAGCCTAAGGGAGAATTTCTAAAATAATATACCCAGAAACAATGCCCAAGGAAGGATTACATTAAAAGGAAACTCTTATTCAACAAATGGCATTATTTAAAAAGTTAACAATCAAGCCCCAAACCAGGAGAAGATATTTTTACTCATATAGACCACAAAGAATTGATATGCAGAATATATAGAGATTGCCTACAAATCACTAAAAGGAAATCAACAGAAAAATCACATGATTAGAAAATGTCCTTCACAGAAGAAACCCAAAACAGCTAAACACACACATAAAATTCTCAATCTCCCTAGTTATCAACCAAATTCTAATAAAACTACAATGAGATACTACTCACTAGTTATCAACCAAACTCTAATAAAAATACAATGAGATACTATTTCACACCCCTCAAATTGGTAGAATTAGGACCTGACAATGCCAAGTGTTTATGAGGACATGGGGTGAGATACAACCACTCCAGAGAGCAATTTCATTCTAGTTATTAAATTTGAAATTGTGCATACCCTAAGACCTGGTAATTTTTTGGTTGTATACCCCAGATGAACTCTGGTGTGTGCACTAAGGAGAAATATAAATGAATTCATATAGCCACATTAATAGTGAAACATTGCAAAAACTTAAAATTCTCAATAGGAAAATATACTTTAAAATTGTGACATATTTTGAAAAACTGAATACCATAAAACAATTAAAATAAATGAACTAGAGCTACAGATATTAATATAAGTAAACTCCAAAAACATAATATACAGCAAAAAGGGCAGGCTCAGGCAATGTACACAATACAGACTGTAGTGAATAGAGACGGTTGCTTAGGTCTCTCTTTAGGACTGAAGAGTTTATCCCCCAGTTTCTAGGGGTGTTGAAAGTTAACAGCCCTCAGTTCAAAGAGTCACCTCACCAAGGTCTCATCCCTTCTTCAGGGGTAGCCTTCTTCCCATAACTGGTCAATGTGAAGCTACCAGGGCCTGGCCCCTCCCCCCAACTTGGTACCATCCTCAAGGGCTACCCCACCTTCAGCATCCCCTTTGGGATCAGCAGAGGCCTATCTTGTGATCGCACACCACAGCCCAATTTCTCCCTCGGCCCAATTGTGCTTCCTCCTATTCCACAAGTGTGAATCCTAAAATCTCCTTAACAAACTTCCTATGTGTTAATCTTCTTTTCTTTTTGGATACGGAGTTTTGCTTTGTCGCCCAGCCTGGAGTGCAGTGGCTCGATCTTGGCTCACTGCATCCCCCACCTCCCAGGTTCAAGTGATTCTTCTGCCTCAGCCTCCTGAGTAGCTGGGATTACAGGCACACACCACCACACCTGGCTAATTTTTTGTATTTCAGTAGAGATGAGGTTTCACTATGTTGGCCATGCTGGTCTAAAACTCCTGACCTCAAGTCATCTGCCCGCCTCAGCCTCCCACAGTGCTGGAATTACCGGCATGAGGCACCGGTGGCCCCCGGCCTTAATCTTCTGAGTTCCATTTCCCTTGGAACCTGACTTGCAACAGATATAATGTATATCCTGTTTTAAAACATGTGCCATAATACAATTTATGTTGTGAAACAGTATTATTTATGTTTCGGAATATGTGTGTATTTTGTAAAATTGTAAAAGCATGAACCAGAATGACTAACACCAAATTCAAGAGAGAAGTTACTTCTGGAAGGTAGAAAGGAGGACAGGCTTGTGGAAGCACATACATAATGTTTTAATAACTACATTACATTTTCATTCTTATACTGGATACTGTATACATATATACTGGTTAGAGTATTCCTTATGCTTTCTTTGTATATCCGAAATTCCATGACTTTTCAAAGTAACCTAAAAGGAACAGCTTGCCCCTGTATCAACCATTCTTCACTTTTTTCTGCTGCAAAAAACAAATGGATGACATTCATGTGGCCAACAGAGAATAATGGGTGTTCCCACATTTTGAAACAAGAACAAATTTCCTGTTGGAAATAAAAAAAAAAAATTGGGCTACAGAGCTCTTTTTGTTTTTTTTTTTTTAATGTGGCAATCTTGAGAAGTATTTACAAGTTTGTAATTCTATACCGTGTACTAGCAATGATCACTTTAAACAGGCTGGTACACAGATAATATAAAATTATGCATAATTTCTATAGTAATTCCACTTCCCTTTCTTCTGCTCAAGAAATTACTGGATTTCAAGTGACCGAAATTATAGTGATAACTTTGACTTTGTCAAGTTTCACACATTGTGGTGCTATGATTTGAGCCAGGGCAGTCTGACTCTGAGTTTGAACAGTGTTTAATTGCCAGGAACAAATCACAGGGAAAACTTCTAAACAGAAGGATACAGAGTAAAAGGAAATGCCTAGGACTGTTCTTTCTAAATTCTCAACATTTCCCAATACAAAAAGTATTATGGTATAATTACAGTCCTATAAAACAATGTGCTCTATGTATGATACAAATACCAGCAAAATAAAGAGATTACCTGAAAATTGTAAATCGAAGGACACATCCACATAACTGAGATACAAATGGATTTTTCCCTAAATTTGTCAGATAATTCCACAATTGCCAATTTCGCTCTGTTTGTTGAGATCTGATCTTGGTTTCAAATTTTAAAATTTCACTGTATAATAAAATGAGTTCCCTGTCCCTAGGGTTGGGCCACGGAAACAATGTTTTCCTCTGTTCCCACCCAATGTGAGCTATGTATGACAGCAACACATCACATAAAAGGATCTAGAAGCTCAAAATAAGAGGGAAAAAAAGTATGTGGGAGGGGAGCAGGATTAAAAGATTAAAGTATTTTCTAACTCACTAATTTGAAGCAAACAGGTTTTGTACATATCCAAGGCACTGAGCACAAACAATCCAATTTCAACTGATGTTAATTATTCAGGACTACTACTAAGAAACTAAATTTTAAGTTCTATATTTGTTTAATATAAAAAATTTATAATACAGTTACAAAGGAGGAGGAAAACAAAACAAATAAATCAACATGGTCAGACACTGACAATAAAAGATTGTTGACTGGGAATGAAATATGTAACACTCTCTGTCAACAAAGCTTTTCATACCTTAAAGGAATTTTATACGTAATCCTTTCCTGTTAACCCATTATGTGTTTCAAGTTCCTCTTTCTCCTGACACTGTCAAAAAATCTTTTTCTTTAACGTTTTCCCAGTAATCCATTTATTCCTAAATTTTCAGCGACATTTTAGAAAGAAATCCAAACCTCAGCTCAGGTTAACATCTATACAGGCACTCCCTCTTGTGGTACAAAGGGAAACTGCCTGTTTACGCCAGCGCTCAAGCCCAAGAAGTCCTTTGGGTTTTAGCGCACTGAAACAGGTTCTTTATTGTCTTCATTTTATAGACCAGGAAACAGCACAACTGAGGTCCAGCAACTTACTTCCTCAAGGCATAACAACCAGAGAACTAAGATTCAGCTCAGATGTCTGATATCCCTATCCGAAGGCCATGCACTTTGCACCATACCTCGTGATCTACAACATCTATTCACCGTGTTTTTTGTTATCAAATTTCCAAGAATACATGTAAAGCAGGTAGCGTAGTGACCACATATTACTGAAAGATGCATTTAATGCAGTAAGAAGAATCTAATTTTAAATTTCTACTGTTTTGATGTAGTTTCAAAGCAGCTGCTTAGCTTGTATTTTCAGTTTAATATATTCGTGATCATTAACAAAACAGCGAAGTGAATAATGGGCATAAATTTTCCTAAGAAGAATCATTTTCCATATTTATTTTTCAATTTTATCAAAAAGTATGTATTTTTTTTTTTTTTTTTTTTTTTTTTGGAGACAGAATCTTGCTCTGTTGCCCAGGCTGGAGTGCAATGGCACAATCTCGGCTCACTACAACCTCCGTCTCCCAGGTTCAGGCTATTCTCCTGCCTCAGCCTCACGAGTAGCTGACATTACAGGCGCACACCATCATACCCACCTAATTTTTGTGTTTTTAGTAGAGACAGGGTTTCACCACAGTGGCCAGGCTGGTCTGGAACTCCTGACCTCAGGTGATCCGCCCACCTCGGCCTCTCAAAGTGCTGGGATTACAGGCGTAAGCCACTGTGCCTGGCCATAAACAGAATTTTATTTTGTGTGTTATGGACCCACTTGTAACCAAAAGCGCTTCTTTGAAGGACAAGATAAATAATTAGAATTTCCAAAATAATAAACTGTCATACTTATTTACATGTTAATGTCAATGGATCTGAATAAAAGAATTTATGCGGCCGGGTGCGGTGGCTCATTCCTGTAATCCCAGCACTTTGGGAGGCCAAGACGGGTGAACCACCTGAGGTCAGGAGTTCGACACCAGCCTGGTCAACATGTGAAACCCCATCTCTACTAAAAATACCAAAATTAACCGAGTGTGGTGGCGCATGCCTGTAATCCCAGCTACTCAGGAGGCTAAGGCAGGAGAATAGCTTGAACCCAGGAGGCGGAGGTTGCAGTGAGCCTTGATCGTGCCACAGCATTCCAGCCTGGGTGACAAACTGAGACTCTGTCTCAAAAAAAAAAAAAAAAAAAGAATTTATGCTTTGTGTTAATGGCATGTCACAAAATTTCAAAACCTGCTGATTCCCAAACACCTATTTATCTTCATCATGAATTTATATGATGAAAAGTACCTGCCTTTACAGGTTTTAAAAGTTAAATGAGCTAATACAAGTCAAGGACTAGTTAGTCTTTTATAAAGTTCACCCTTTTCATCTTCCTTGTACCAGAAAAATATAAAGATGTACTCCCATAAATGGTAAAAATACAGAGGGAAGAAGGCAAGACAGCAAGTAGAAAAAATAATTATCAAAAGAACTACTAAATTCTTCAATGTGACAGGTTTTCATGTGCAAGAATTTTTCCACTCTGGAAATGCCCCGAAGTGTCCCATGGTGATTCCACCTGTACAAGTGTGACTACAGTCCATGATGCTGCCCAACCACAGCTGGCCAAGACCTCGCTAGCTGCCCCTTTCTGCCTGATGCGCCACGTGTGTCCCCCCAGAGCTGGGCCATGGAGCAAAGAGGATCAGCTCTAAAGCCCAATGAAATGTAGGCTGCATTCCCCTGATCAAACCTCCAAAGTGAATTCCTGGTTTCCTAAATCAGTAAGCAAAACAGATACAATCTCTGAGTATTCTGTCTTCCTCACCTCAGTGAATTCCCCACCACTTGCTGAGAAGGCCAAGGCAGAAGCTGAACTAATCCTTGACTCCTTTTTCTCCTATATTCTCCTTATCCTGCCAGTCAAAAGGGCATGTAACTCCCAGTCACTGAATCTCTTGACTCTAACCTCTCTTCTTTAATCCCAATGCCACAGCTATAGAGAAAATCCTTACCAACATCTTGCAACCTGGATAACAGCCAAGTCCTATTCATCCCTCTGAACCTGGCTCTTCCATGCCCTCCTGCGAGGCCTTCCCCAGCCCCTCTCTGTGGATGCCCCTCCTCCCTTTTGAAGCAGACTGGATACCAGCCCCACCCCGCCGCCATGCTTCTTTTATCCTTGCAGGTGGGTGTGTCTTTATCTTCAGGGTGCCTGAAACATATGAGTGTTCCATACATTTTTGTTGAATAAGGGATTTGCTTTTGAGGGAAGGAAAAAGTGAAAAAGTACAATTTGGTTAACTAGCTGGTACTTTATTTGGAAAAATGGCTTAATGAATTTCAGTTTAAGAACTGGTTTTTTCCAAAATAAATTTTTTCTGTTTGCATAAACTTGGGCAGAATCATGGGCAGGATGTTCTAGGGTCATTGCATTTTCATTAAAATTAGGTAAATGTCTAACTGAAAAATGCCCACTTTTACCCAAGTAAGTAAAATTCAATCTTCTATTTTATATATGGGGGGAGGATTCAGGGGCAAAGGTGTGAGGTCACTAACCCCAGAGATAACTGATTCCTGGTCTGGTGCAGAAAATGGAAGTGCTCCAAGAGGGCGTCTCTCTGCTTCACTTCCCCAACCACTGCAAGGATCTTATGCTCAGATTACCTGATGTCTCTACATATATGGGAGTTGGGGTCAGGTGGGTGGACACCCAAGCCTAGAAGCAAAGGTATTAAGCCACCATCAATTTCCTTCCTAAAGAACTAAAAGGTGAAGGATAGGGCAAGGCACAGTGGCTCACGCCTATAATCCCAGCACTTTGGGAGGCTGAGGAGGGCAGCTCATTTGAGGTCAGGTGTTCGAGACGAGCCTGGCTGACATGGTGAAACCTCATCTCTACTAAAAATCCAGAAAAAAAAAAAAGCCGGGCATGGTGGTGCATGCCTGTAGTCCCAGCTACTTGGGAGGCTGAGGCAGGAGAATCGCTTGAATGCGGGAGGCAGAGGTTGCAGTGGGCTGAGATCACACCACTGCACTCCATCCAGCCTGGGCAACAGAGTGAGACTCTGTCTCAAAAAATAAAATAGGCCAGGCATGGTGGCTCATGCCTGTAATCCCAGCACTTTGGGAGGCTGAGGTGGGGAAATCACCTGAGGTCGAGAGTTGGAGACCAGCCTGACCAACATGGAGAAACCCTGTCTCTACTAAAAACACAAAGTTAGCCGGGCATGGTGGCACATGCCTGTAATCCCAGCTGCTCGAGAGGCTGAGGCAGGAGAATCGCTTGAACCCGGGAGGTGGAGGCTGCGGCGAGCTGAGATCGCGCCATTGCACTTTACCTGGGCGACAAGAGTGAAACTTGTCTCAAAAAAAAAATTAAATTAAAAAGTGAAGGATAACCCACCACCATAAATTTGAACTACTTTACACAAATTGAATATTAATCCAAAAAACATATTTTCCAGTGGGGAGGGGGGTGTTAATAACTATTTAACATAAAGCCAATCATTTGACAAATGATATGCAAGGGAAATACAGCTATTCCTGGTCACTAAATTCTGGGAGAAACAAATAACTCTTTTTACAATTTAATTTAAATTATTTTACAATTTAACTAATTTACAAATAACTAATTTACAATTAGAATCCAAAAAGCATTTGGCATAGAACATGAATTCAGTGAAACTCAACAAGGTATTCCAAGGCAGTATGTTACAATGAAATCTCGTATTTCATTGTATTGAACTATTAAAACTATAGTTCAATTCCTTGAGTGGTAATTTTTTTTTCTTTCCTTTTTTTTTTTTTGGAGTCTCGCTCTGTCACCCAGGCTAGAGTGCAGTGGTGTGATCTCAGCTCACTGCAAGCTCTGCCTCCCGGGTTCACGCCATTCTCCTGCCTCTACAGGTGCCCGCCACAGCGCCCACCACCACGCCTGTCTAATTTTTTGTACTTTTAGTAGAGATGGGGTTTCACCGTGTTAGCCAAGATGGTCTCGATCTCCTGACCTCGTGATCTGCCCGCCTTGGCCTCCCAAAGTGCTGAGATTACAGGAGTGAGCCACCGTGCCCGACCTGAATGGTCATCTTAAAGAGAATTTGAAATTTTGAGTGGCCACCCACATTCAGTGGCTTTCTTGAGGTATAATTTGCATGTCATGAAATTTATCCATTTTAAGTACACAATTCTACACGTTTTCATACGATTTATACACAGCTATCACCAGGAACATTTCCATCACCCAAACTGTTCTGCTGTGCCTGTTTAAAACCAATCTCCATGCTGCCACCCCACACCCAGGCAAAGCACTGATCTGATCTAAGGTTTTGCCTGTTCTAAAAGTTTCATATCATGGTATCATACAGTACAGAGCCCTTTCACTTGGCATAATGTTTCTGAGGGTCAACCATATCGTAGTATGTACCCGTGGCATGAATCAGAATTTTATTCCTTTTCATAGCTGCTATGGACATACCAAATTTTGTTTATCTATTCACGGGTTGATGGATTTGGATTGTTTCCAGTTTTTGTCTACTGTGAATAATGGTACTATGAACATCTGTTTGCTTTTTGAATGGGCATAGTTGTAGTTTTTATAACTTTACTGAGTTACTCTTGATATACAATAAATTGCACATATTTAAATATACAATGAGTTTTGACATATGTATACACCCATGAAATCATTAGGCATAATCAAGTAATGAAAATATACATCACCCCCAAACGTTTCATTGTGCTCTTTCCTTTGGAATCCCTTTCTCCCTCCTCTCCCAAGCCATCCTCTGATCTGCAGGCACTGATCTACTGTCACTACAGATTAGCTTGCATTTTCTAGAATTTCACCTAAATGGAATCAGTATGCTATTTTGTAGGAAAAGGTGTCTGGCTTCTTTCACACAGCATATTATTATTTTGCAATGCATACATGTCACTGTATGTATCAACAGTCCATTCCTTTTCATTACTGAGTATTATTCCATTCTATAGTTATACCACAATTTGCTTATCCATTCATCTGCTGAGAGACACATAAATCAGTTCCAGTTTTCAATCACAGCTAAAGCTGCTATTTTAACCACATCAGACCAATCTGGTTCATCTCTTCTGTAACAAAGTTGTGAGTTGCTTTTCAGTTGCCATGGGCCCCCAGGTTGAACATCATGTAACCTGAGCATGCCCAGATGAACCAAGCATGCAACTATAGGGGCAACCTAAATGTTCCAACCAAGGAGAGGGGACTGAATTAAGAAGTGGAAGCCGGATGTGGTGGCTCACGCCTGTAATCCCAGAACTTTGGGAGGCTGAGGTGGGCAGATCACCTGAGGTTTGGAGTTTGAGACCAGCCTGGCCAACATGACAAAACTCCGTCTTTACTAAAAATACAAATACTGGGCATGGCGGCAGGCACCTGTAATCCCAGCTACTTGGGAGGCTGAGGCAGGAGAATCGCTTGAACCCAGGAGGCGGAGGTTGCAGTGAGCTGAGATCCCGCCACTGCACTCCAGCCTGGGTGACAAGAGTGAGACTATCTCAACAAAAAAAAAAAAAAAAAAGGGGGGGGGGGATATGGCATAACAGGATCCAGAATCCAATCAGATTGAGCTCTGGCATAGCCCCATGTCAGGAGCCAGTCAGAAAACACCCCCCAGCATCACTTCATCACAAGATCCAATGGGATCACATCCTATTACCCTATGCTTATAAAACTCTACCCAACTACCAGCTCCAGGAGGCAGATTTGGGTGCTTCTTCCTGGCTCCTTGCCAGTCCAGTCATGATAAAGCTTCTTTTTCCTCAAAAGCTAGTGCCATGGTATTGGCCTCCATGTGCCTTGGGCAGCAGGCCCATTGATTGCTTGCTGGGTGACACTATGAACATCATATACCAACTTTGCCTGGACACATGCTGTCATTTTCCTGACAGCATACCTTGGAAATAGAATTGTTGAGTTACACGTTAAGTGTATGTTGAACTTTTTAAGAAACTGCCAAACTGTTTCCCATCATGGCCGTACTGTTTTATATTCCCACCAGCAATTTGAGAGGATTCTGGTTTCCGCATATCCTTGTCAACACTTGGATTGTCTATCTTTTTAATTTTAGCCATTCTGGTGGTTGTTATTATGGCTTTAATTTGCATTTCCCTAATGAGTGCATGGCTGCTTAGTTTAGTGGTCAGCCAGTGGATCTGGGCAGAGATTGAGCCCAGCCACCTTGCACCAGGGTAAGGCTTCCACCGTCTGCAGATTGAACAGTCTGTGCATGGAAGACAGCATTCAAAGTTGTACCCAGATCTCAAGTCTCTTCTGGCTTTCACTTTTTGCTGGGCTCTACTGAGTATCCCCTGGGCATGCAAAGTTTAGCTGTCTCTAACAGATGGTTGGAGAGCCATATTAGCCCTCTACAGGTCTCTCATTTCTAGGATCTCCTTGTTAAATTTCTGGATGGTGGCCTCAAACTAGCAAACTTCAAACTCAAAGTAGCAAAGCTGTGGGTTTTTCATTATTAACTGATTATGCCACTTTTAGCCAGCAAAGCTGTGATTTCTTAACCCCAACCTTTACCCACACTTCAAATTAAATCTATCATGTCGATAAAACAGCAGTTCGACAACTGAGATAGTGGGCAAGGAGACAAAAGAAGCTCCGTGTGAGAAGGCCACAACCCCTATTCTTCGTACCCAAAGATTCAGTGTATCAATAACGCTTCTCAATCCATTATCTGCCTTTTGTTTCCAGTGCTCAGAAACGACCATTTTGGACAATCTCATCCAGTTTTATGCTTGTTTAATTCAGAAAGAGAATCACCTATCCTCTTCACATCACCATTAAGGGAAGTGATCTTGGCTACTCATTTTTAATTTCTCAATTTTCCACAGCATAAAGTATGACAATAATACAAAAATGAAGTATGACTATAATTCAACTCCAAGTATCAAATATAGAAATGCTCTCAAAGTTTGATAGAAAATTTATCATCAGAACGTGAATATTTTATATTAAGAGAGTGGCTCTTCCACATAGTAACAGCAAGCTAACATTAAAGTACCAAAATAGCCAGTTCAGTAACTTTGAGACTCCTAGAAGATAAACTGGTTGATTGCTTGGACCTCAGCTGTGGCTTGACCACAAAACTCAAACACGATTGATTCTGCGGTGTCATTAAAAAAGTCTGACACAGGCAAAAAGCAAATTATTGCAGTTCTATTAGTATGAGTATGTATTACAAATATTCTCAGCCCAGATTTTGTTACATTATACTTTCTCCAGTTATTTCACATGCTACCGCAAAATCCTCAAGTGTAATTTAGTTTTAACATTACTTCATATTTATATAATACAATGCTTTATTGTTGACTAAGCCCCTTCACCTACTAGTTCATCTGATCCTCATAAAAACCTCCTGTGGCAGGTAGAGCAAATATTACCCTCATTTTATACCCGCTGGAACTGAACACAGAGGGATTAAGTGTTCCACATAGCTAGGAAATCAGATCTAAAATCCAGTTATTCTGGCAATATTTCATTTTGTGTGACCTTGGGTATTGTCTCTGCCTCAATTTCTTCAAATGTTTCAATAACTTCCTCAAAAGTAAGGAAAAGAAATTACACCCCAAACATCAGCTTTTTCAACATTTTCAGTTGAGGAGAACTAGTCTTAACATTTGCTACCTTAACATTTTTAATTCCCGGAATGTGAATGCAGACACTGAGCAAGAAGCAGCCAAATTTCATAACAATTGCAAAAGCCACCTTTAACATACTCAATGCCAACCTCTACCTTCCCTCTCTTTCTCTGTCTCTCCCTCGATCCCTCCTACCCCTCTGCCTCTTCCACAACACAATTCTATGAAATCATCTTAGGAGGGAAGCACTACACCTCCCCCCCTAAAATACACATGTGGTGGTCTTAAATGTCATAAATCTGGTAGGCCATTTCAGAAAAATAACTTGAAATCTCTCTAACACATACATTGGGAGAAACATGTAATTTCGCTCTTAAAAAACCAAAACCAAAACTTTCCTCGACTCTTCTGGACTTCACAAGTTACTCAGAAGAGAGTCTGTCTGTACTCACTCTTCAATCCAGTTCCTCCAATTCTCCCTGGAATCTGCTCCACTCTGGCTTTTGTCTCTACCATTTCACTGAAACCACTCGCCAAGATCACTAACACCCTCCTCACTGCTAAATCTTCTGATCAATTTTCAGCTGGCATCTTACCTGACCCATCAGCAGCATCTGACAAGGTGGGTTACTACTGCTTCCCTTGGTGTCTAGAGTATCACGATTTACACCTTCCTGTCTGTTCCTCAATCTGCCCTGCTGACTCCATGGGACCAGGAGAGGCCCCAGACCACTCTTCTCACTCCCTTGGTGGCCTCAATCCTTCTTATGACTTTGAACAACAGTTCAATGCTAATGATTTCAAATTTGCCTTTTTAATCCTGACCTCCCACTAAAGTGCAGACTCTGCCTACGTGACCTTTCTGCTTAGATGTCTAAAGAGGAATCTCAAACTTAATGTGTTTAAAACTGAGCTCCTAGTGCTGCCTCCAGTCGGTCCCTCCACAATCCACCCCCCCATCTCAGCAAAGGCACCTCCACTCTCAGTTGTTCAGGCTGCAAACTGTGGAGTCTTCCCTGACACTCCTTTCTGTCTCTCATCCCATATCTAGTTTCACAACAACATATAACTACAATTCCGTCATTTCTCCTCACATCCCTTGCTTATGGTCTCAGGCACCATCTCGCAGCTGGGTCACTGCAGTAGCCTCGTTGGGTCTCTCTGCTTCTACCCTTGCAAACACCCCCACCCCCAGCCCAGAGTATTCAAATCACATTAGCTTCAACAGAAAGATCATGTTGCTTCTCTCCTCAAAATCCACCAATTCTTTTTCATCTCACTGGAAGCCAAAACCCATACAATAACCACTGCTCACACTGTTATGGGAAAGGGGTCCCGATCCAGACCCCAAGGGAGGATTCTTGTATCTCATGCAAGAAAGAATTTGAGGCAAGTCGATCAATTGAAAGTAAGTTCATTCAGAAAGTAAAAGAATAAAAGAATGGCTACTCTATAGTTGCCCATTTTTATGGTTATTTCTTGATTATATGCTAAACAAAGGGGTGGATTATTTATGCCTCCCCTTTTTAGACTATATGGGGTACCAAACTGACATTGTCATGGCATTTGTAAACTATCATGGTGCTGGTGGGAGTGTAGCAATGAGGACGACCGGAGGTCACTCTCATCGCCATCTTAGTTTTGGTGGGTTTTGGCCAGCTTCTTTACTGCAAACTTTTTTATCAGCAAGGTCTTTAGGACTTGTATCTTGTGCTGACCTCCTATCTCATCCTGTGACTTAGAATGCCTAACTGTTTGGGAATGCAGCCCAGTAGGTCTCAGCCTTATTTTACCCAGCCGCTACTCAAGATGGTATTGCTCTGGTTTATATGCCTCTGACAACATGACATGACCATCCATATCCTCTCATCTCCTTTTTTTTTTTTTTTTTTGAGACAGATTCTTGCCCTGTCGCCACGCTAGAGTGCAGTGGCACAATCTCGGCTCACAGCAACCTCCACCTCCCAGGTTCAAGCGATTCCCCTGCCTCAGCCTCCTGAGTAGCTGGGACTACAGGCACCCACCACCACACCTGGCTAATTTTTTGTATTTTAGAGTAGATACGGGATTTCACCATGTTTGCCAGGATGGTCTCCATCTCCTGACCTCGTGATCCACCCGGCCTCGGCCTCCCAAAGTGCTGGGATTACAGCCCCTTCACTCACTCCACTCCATTCACTAGCGTCCTTCTACTTTCAAACAAGCCAGGCATGCTTCTGCCTCAATGTCTTTGCATTTGCTATCCTCTCTGCCTACAACACTCTTCCCCCAAACACCCACAGGCTCTTTCCATCAACTTCTTCACAACTTCTCACTGAGGCCTTCCCTAAACATTCTCTTTACCAGTCAACTCTTCAGCCCTTACTCTTGCCTGCCTTACATTTCTCCAAAGCACTCACTGCCTTCTAATATACTACATATTGTACTTTATTTGTTCTTAGCCTGTGTCTTCCTGCTAGAATGTTACCTCCATGAAGGCAGAGAGTTTAGTTCATTTTGTTCACTACTGTATCACCAATACCTACAATGCTGTCTGACACATGGTAGGCAGTCAATAAATATTTGATTAATCAAAGAATCACATTTTTAAAACAATACAAATGTATATGAATTGATCCATAGGAGGACCAGAAAGTTCAAGAACTACAGAATGCTAGGTACTGGATGACTAAGAATGTTGACTGTATGTGATAATATAGATCAGTTCTATCCAAAAGAAATACAATGCAAGCTACAAGTAATTTTAAATTTTCTAGCAGTCACATAAAAAAGTAAACAAAAACAAGTGATATTAATTTTAATAACATGTTTTAATTCAATATATCCAAAATGATATCATTTCAAAATGTGAGTCATATAAAACCTAATATTTTGGTCTTTTTTAATATTAATTTTTTGAAATATGGTATTTTCTGCAGAGCACATTTCCGTTAGTACTACTTATATGTCAAACATCCAATAGCTACATGTGGCATGTGGCCAGTTGCTACCATATTGGACAACACAGATTTGGACCAAAATTAAATAATCCCACTGCAGTGGGGAATATCTTGCAGATTTATTCACTGTTTTTAGTTTAAGATTCCCAAACAAGGCCCTGGTACAACTTCATGGTTTACTAGTTTTGTCAAAACAGTTTCAAAGGATATAGTACGAGGAATAATAGCTCTTGTTCTGAGAAACCATTTGTTTTCAAGGTAACTGACTCAACACTTAAAACACTTTAAACTTCATTCAGGTGTTTTGATTAGAAAGCATGAAAGCCATTCTTCCCTAGTCTGTTTGAGAAAGTTAAATCCAGAGAGATTCTGTGATCTTATCTATATTAGTATTGGAAAAATCATTACTTTCAAATAGAAAGAACTATTAAAATTCTATTTCCACTAATCCAGTATTTATTTCAAATTAACCAAAATGCATCCTGCATTAAAAGATAATTTTTACATACAGTTGCATTTTAAAAACGTATTAACAGTTGTTTTACCAATTTTTTTTAGATTTTGTAATGTAAAAGTGAAATAAAGCACTAAGCAGAATGCTTTTAAATTTTTTTTTTTTTTTTTGAGACAGAGCCTCTCTGTCGCCCAGGCTGGAGTGCAGTGCCACAGTCTCAGCTCACTGCAACCTCTGCCTCCCAGGTTCAAGCGATTCTCCTGCCTCAGCCTCCGGAGTAGCTGGGATTACAGGCACCCACCACCATGCCTGGCTATTTTTTGCAATTTTAGTCCAGATGGGATTTCACCATGTTGGCTAGGCTGGTCTCAAACTCCTGACCTCAGGTGATCCACCCGCCTCAGCCTCCCAAAGTGCTGGGATTACAGGCGTGAGCCACCGCACCTGGCCTAAATTTTTAATATATGTATTTAAGTCCTATGTTTCTTGAATGCTAAAATGTATGGAGAAAGTGTTCATTAACTCTTTTCTATCATCGGGGATTAATTTCTTCCAGAATCCCATTATTTATAAATATTCACTTATTAAAATATCATAATAATTGCCATTATTATTCAACAACAAAATTTAAAGAACCCAATTAAAGTTTATAGTATTTTAAAACTTTAAATTTTTAAAAGCAGTAAAACAAACAGAAGCATCTACTTACTCAGCTGTTACAGGTTGTTATCAATCGTCTCTGGCAAATTGGCAGGTCTGAGCTCAGATCAGCAAGGCAGAGAAACTCCAGATGGCAAATTATCCCAACTCTTCTAACTCGTAAAAGCATTAATAAAATGCCTGTGTAAGAAAGAAACCTGAAGTTACAACCAAGACAGAACCTTCTCAAGTGGACTGTCTTGATAGGGAATAAACCTCTGTTTCCTCTTTTCTTTCCTTGAGGGCTTAGAAAAAGTTAATTCATGGCCTTGGAGTAGCAGGTGGCCTGATACAGCAATACTTGGTATTACAACTGCCTTTCTGTTTTAAGAAATCTCTGGGGAGAAGCCTAAATCGGTGCAATAAACTATCCACCCAGTACTAGAACTTGCTCCCTTTTTTTTTCTTTTTGAGACGGAGTCTCGCACTGTCACCCAGGCTGGAGTGCAATAGGATAGTCTCAGCTCACTGCAACCTCTGCCTCCCAGGTTCAAGTGATTCTCCTGCCTCAGTCTCCCAAGTAGCTGGGATTACAGGCTCCCACCACCGCGCCAGGCTAATTTTTGTATTTTTAGTAGAGACGGGGTTTCACAGTGTTGGCCACTGTGAAACCTCAGGTGACCCACCGGCCTCGGCCTCGCAAAGTGCTGGGATTACAGGTGTGAGCCACAGCACCTGGCCCTTATTTATTGTTTTTGAAACAGGGTCTGGCTCTGTCACCCAGGCTGGAGTGCAGTGACGAGATCTCGGCTCACTGCAGCCTTCGCCTCCCGGGCTCAAGTGATCCTTCCACCTTAGCCCCTTGAGTAGCTGGGACCACAGGTGCATGCCACCACACCTGGCTAATTTTTTTTTTGTATTTTTGGTAGAGACAGGGTTTCACCATGTTGCCCAGGCTAGTCTCAAACTCCTGAGCTCAAGCAATCTGCCAGCCTCAGCCTCCCAAAGTGCTGGGATTACAGGTGTGAGCCACCACACCTGGCCATAATGAGTTTTCTTAACAGCTTCTGTCTCCTAATATTGATTCATTGGTATTTTTTTCTAGAAAAAAAATTTAATAAGGTCTCATTATTTTTAATTTTCACAAGGTTGCCACAATCTTTTTCGAAGTTTCATTTTATGTTAAATAATCTGAAATCACTGACACCTTCAGCTGATTCTTCTCAACTGACATTATTTTTAACAAGAAAATGCTGTCTTTATGGAAGTAAGAAGCCTGGTTAAATGCAAAGCAAATTCTGCTAAAGAGGGGATATTCTCACTTCTGTTTCTATACCAAAATTATACATATTTTAGACTAAGTATTTTCATAGGTATCTTTTTGTCTAACTTGGCGGGGTTTTTTCCCCACTTTTGCCCCTCTGATCCATTCACCAGGACATACTTCATCATGGGTCATATTTTTTTCTCCAATGCAAATCTCACCCTGTCACTTCCCAACTAAAACAGTTTTCAACGTTTCCCATTGCTCTTAGATACGATATCCCATAAGCTTTAATATGGAGGCTTCCAAAGCCCTGCATGACCTGCTCCCTTCCCACCTCTCAGGCCACCTGGGCCTTCTCTCAAATCCCCAAAAGCACCAGGTTCTCTCTCACCTGCCCCAGGGCCTTTGCAAGGTCTGTTCCCTTTGCTGGGATGCTCTTCTTTTCAGCCATGGTCATCTTTCACATCTGAAAGACCTTCGTATGCCCCCCATCTAAGTTACACCATGCTACTCTCCCTCTCTTCCTCTCAAAAGTACTCTGTACTCTTCCTGCAAAGCGTTCATCCAAATCTGTATTTGTGTGTTTTTAGAAAGCCTATCTCCACCGGACTGTGACAACTTCATGAGGGTGTAGATCTCGTGACTGTTTGATTAATCCCTTAACCACTACTGTTCCCAGCACCTAAGCTCAGTCCTTGGCACCTTGTGAACCTACAATAAATATTTGTTAAATGAATGAATAAAAGACTAAGAAGCAGGGGCAGGTGGCAAGGACAATCTAGTTATTTTGGTCCATTGTTATCTATGATCCTAAATCCAACTACATCATCAGCTTTTCCCTCTATACAGGATGATTGCAATCACCGTAGAAGGTCTGTGGATTTAGGAAGGGAGTGAGGAAGGAGGGAGGAAGGGAGTGAGGGAGGAGGGAGGAAGGGAGTGAGGGAGGAGGGAGGAAGGGAGGCGGGCGGGAGGGAGGCTTTCTCACCTACTGGCCTTTCCTCTTGACCCCAGGGTCCCACGAATTAACTCCCCATTTCTCTAATCCAGTTTTATAAGAATACTCAAAAGAGCTGACTCCATCCATTGTCTCCAATTCTTTCTTCCCGTTCCCATCAGGCTTTGTCCCCACTACTCCCCCTAAAACTGCTATTGTTAAAGCCAGTAATGTCTTCAACTGTGAAATATCCAAAATCCAGGTATAGGGAGAGGCGCTTTAAAGGAATTCTCATCCATTTACTTCTTTTTAAAATTTTTAAAAATTGAATTTTAAAAAGATGGAATGCTTCACAAATATGCATGTCATCCTTGTCCAGGGGCCACACTACTCCTCTCTGTATCATTTCAATTTTAGCATATGTGCTGCCAAAGTGAGCATTATGTATTTATTTTTAGATAGGGTCTCACTCTGTCATCCAGGCTGGAGTGCAGTGGGGCAATCTAACTCACTGCAGCCTCAAACTCCTGGGCTCAAGTGATCCTCCCACCTCAGCCTCTGGAGTTGCCCAGACCACAAGCACATTGCACCACATCCAGCTGTTTTTTTTTTTTTTTTTTTTTTTGAGATGGCGTCTTTCTTGCATAGGCTGGTCATCCATTTAAACAGTTCATAGGCTGGGCATGGTGGCTCACACCTGTAATGCCAGCATTTTGAGAGGTCAAGGCAGGAGGACTGCTTGAGTCCAAGAGTTTGATACCAACCTGGGTAACATAGCAAGACTCCTTCTCTACAAAGAATTAAAAAATTAGCTGAGTGTGGTGGTGCATGCCTATGGTCCTAGCTACTTGGGAGGCTGAGACGGGAGGATTGCTTGAGTCCAAGAGGTCAAGGTTGCAGTGAGCTGTGATCATGCCAATGCCCTCCAGCTTGGGCAACAGAGCTAGACCCTGTCTCAAAAAATTTTTTTTAAATAAATAAACAGTTCATCACCACCACCTGATGAGGTAGGTACCATTGTTATCCCCAGAGAGAGGTTAACTGAATTCATTCAAGACCACTTGGGTAAAAAAGCAGCAGAAACCATTCTCACTCAATCTAATGTTCACTGTTCAGTCTTCCCCTTACTGGACCTGCCAGTGGCACAGATATAGCTGATCACTCTCCTCTTTTTTTTTTTTTTTTTTTGAGACGGAGTCTCGCTCTGTCGCCCAGGCTGGAGTGCAGTGGCGCAATCTCGGCTCACTGCAAGCTCCGCCTCCCGGGTTCACGCCATTCTCCTGCCTCAGCCTCTCCGAGTAGCTGGGACTACAGGCGCCCGCCACCACGCCCGGCTAATTTTTTTGTATTTTTAGTAGAGACGGGGTTTCACCGTGGTCTCGATCTCCTGACCTCGTGATCCGCCCGCCTCGGCCTCCCAAAGTGCTGGGATTACAAGCGTGAGCCACCGCGCCCGGCCTCTCCTCTTTCTTTAAGCACTTTCTTTGCTTGGTTGCCAGGACACCGTGACCTAAAGACTCTCCTCCTCCTTCACTGGCCATTCCTTAAACTTCTCATTATCCACCTTTTAACGCCAGAGGGACCCAGGACTCTCAATTCTCAAACTTTCCTGTCTATACTCTCCTTCTGGTCATCTCAATGGGTCTCGGCACCTTAAATAGGAGCCTGAACCTCTTCCCTGAACTCAAGGCTCATATTTTCAGCCACCTCCTTGACATCTCCGCTTGGATATCTAACAAGCATTCCCCTCCTAACATCATGCCATGCCAAACTCCTGATGTTTCCCTAGTGCCCCACGCCTGAAGCTCCTACAGGCTTGCTCATCTCAGGAAATGGTAACTCCATCCTCTAAGTCATCTTGGCCTTTTCTCTTTCCCTCATATCCTCTACCCAGTTCATGAGCAAGCCTTGTTGGCTCCATCTTAAAACTACATCTGAATTCTAGCTACTTCTCCCTGCTCCCACCACTGCCAGCTGAGCCTCCCTCATCTCCATCTGGATGACTACAATAGCCTGGGAGCTGATGCTTCCCTTGCCTTACTTGCCTGCTGGGAACAGAAAATGCATTAATATGACCACACTGAAGTCTTTCCGCTGAGACTGTCATAGTAAAGATGAATTGTTTGTTATATTTGTCTCTCAAATATTTCAGGAAAAAGTTGTTTCTTCCATGTTACATTAGTTCTGAATATTTAAATTGCTTTCTATTATGAAAACCTGTATTAACAAATGCGAGGTCCTTGAAAAAATATTCTATTGTTGCCCTTGACTCTGAAATGAATTAGAGTTCTGTGTGGGCAAAAATATTAGCCCAGCTCTTAAAGATCCATGGAAAATGTTGTTTGCTTTCTTCAAAGCTTAAACGCTTCCTGTTAATCATCACAATAAGGTATCTCCACTGCAGGCATTTGTTACTTGAAGATGAATAGAACAGAATCAGCACCTATACAAAAACCACACTGACAATCTCTAATATTTTAGAGAAAATGAAATCTGATGGTCCTGTTAACAATCATGGTATTTTCTAAACCCCCTGCCTCCTTTTTTTGTTGTTTTGTGTTTAGTCAGGGTCTCGCTCTGTCACCTGACTGGAGTGCAGTGGTACCCGCATAGCTCACTGCAGCCTTCAACTCCTGCCTCTGACTCCTGACCCTACTGCCTCAGCCTCCTGAGTAGCTAGGACTACAGGCACACACCATCACATCCATTTTTTTTTTTTTAGAAAAGGGGTCTTGTTTTGTTGCCCAGGCTGGTC